>NC_136738.1:15475100-15845100 GCF_936440315.1 Barbus barbus
CTCTATTTGAATTCTGTTTAGTGTAGAAAATTAACAAAGGCAATATGAGTGTTCTTTTGCTAATCACGCAGTGCTTTATTAAGCATGTTTGCATGCACAATCTTATGTCAATTATGCTTAACATGTCAATGTGCAAAATCATGTAAACCCCTTAAAACTGTTCTTTTATAATCTGAAGGCAAACCTGATCACAACCATATTATCAAAAATTGCTATCAAATATAAGTTGATTCTTGATGCATTCAAAAAAAAAAAAAAAAAGGACACTTAAAACCCTCAACTCAAATTTCAATACTAAGTCTCTTCATTACCATAGACGTTGATAATTTCTTAATACACAAAATTTTGAGATTGGTAATTTTTTTAAATGTATTTCAAAGAAGTTGTTTTAAACTCACCTCGCTGATAAAAAAAAAAATACAGTAAAAATAGTTGTGAAACATTATTACAGCCAGAAACAACTATTTCCTTTTAAAAATATATTTTTAAAATGCCATTTATTCATGTCATGGCAAAACTGAATTTAAGTGCCAGATAATCCTTCAGAAATAATTATATTATAACATTATACTATTATTCTATACTAGGGGTGTCCCGACTAAGGATTTTCATAGTCGAATCGGAATCAAACTCCAGCCTGTCAGGACATTGAGTCCACAGGTTTCCTAACAAGAAATAGGACGGTATCTTCCGGGCCTCGGTGTGTTTGTGCAGCTGAAGAGACTGGACTTCACTAATGCATCTGCTTCAAACACCGCGGTGGTGTGTAACTTAACAGATGTGATGGCGGCCAAGTGGAAAACGTCTCAGGTTACGTATGTAACCATGGTTCCCTGAAGGGAACGAGACGCTGTGTCGAAACGCATATGGGAACGCCTTCAGCGTGACCAGGCTCTGAATATGATGTGTAATCAGTCAAACAAGGGCGAGGTGTCACGGGCGGGGTGACGTCACAACCAGGAAGCATATAAGCACGTGCGGCGGAGCCGGCTTCAGCTTCAAGTCATGAAGCAAGCGCTGGCAGGGATGCCGGAAGTGTGGCAACGCGACGCAGCGTCTCGTTCCCTTCAGGGAACCATGGTTACATACGTAACCGGAGACGTTCCCTTCCAGGAACTTCGAGCTGCGTCGAAACGGATATGGGAACGAGATACCAACGTCGCCAGACTGACAAGTCTGGTGTCAGGACGAAAGGACAGAGGAGCCGGAGGTGTCTCGGATGCCGAGGTCATAGAACCTAACGAAAGTCAGGGGCGTGGACCACCCAGCTGCGTTGCAGATGTCCTGCATGGAACACCTGCCCAGAAGGCCTTGGAGGCCACCACACCTCGGGTTGAGTGCGCTCTGACTCCCACCGGCGGGGGGAGCTCAGAGGCCTCGTATGCCAAAGCCATGGCACCCACAATCCACCTACTAAGAGGAGGGCTTCGTAGCAGGAAGACCCCTCCTAGGCGGACCATAGCACACAGGCAGCTGGTCCGACTTTCTCCACAGGGAGGACCTGTGGATGTATGCGTCTAGTGCTCGCACTGGACACATACGGTTGTGCTTCTCCTGGTCTGGCTCCCCGAAGGGAGGAGGACAGAAGGCCTGCAGTACGACCGGCTGTGGAACGACCGATGGGACCTTCGGAACATACCCCACGCGGGGGTAGAGGAATACTTTCGTCGAACCGGGCGCAAAGTGAATAGAGGCCGTAGTCAGGGCCTGAAGGTCACTCACCCTCCTCAGAGAGGTGATAGCCAATAAGAAAACGGTCTTGATAGTGAGGAGTCTCTCAGTTATCTCCTGAATGGGCTCGAAAGGTGCATTGCACAGAGCCTCCAGAACCACAGCCAGATCCCACGTAGGGACGAGATCGTACCGGAGGCCTCAGCCTCAGCGCACCGCGGAGGAAACGTGTAACCAGGGCGTGTCTACCCACTGACTGGCCACCGGTAAGGGCGTGGTATGACGAAATAGCTGCCACGTAGACCTTAACAGTGTAATGGATTACCCCTGCGGAGAAACGGGCCTGCAGAAACTCCAGTACTGCACCAACGGGGCAGTTGACTGGGTCGAGCTGGCGGTCCCCGCACCAAGAAGTGAAGAGCCTCCACTTCAAGGCGTACAGTTTCCTCGTAGAGGGAGCTCTGGATTGGAGGATGGTCTCGACAACCTCAGTTGACAGACCGGAAGCTATGAGCTGTGCCCCCTCAGGGGTCACACCAACAGCTTCCATCACTCCGGGCGAGGGTGCACCTCGGTGCCCCCGGCCTGTGAGAGGAGGTCCCTCCTGACGGGCACTTCCCACGGAGTGCCGTCGAGGAGAGATATCAGGTCCGAGAACCATACTCAGCCCGGCCAGAATGGTGCTACTAACAGTAGACTGACCTCATCCCGGCGCACTCTCGCCAGAACTCCAGGGAGCAGAGCGATCGGGGGGAAGGCGTACAGACGGAGCCTCGGCCACGTCTGTACCATAGCGTCCAGTCCCGGAGGAGCTGGAGGAGCCTGAGGGGACATTGCGCTGACTCTCGAGTGGCGAAGAGGTCCACCTGTGCCTGGCCAAAACCTTCCACATCCATACCCCGGGCCTCGGCCCCTGTCTCGACAGGACGCCTGCTCCCACATAAAGATGCCCAGGAATGTGCACAGCTCTCAGTGATAGGAGCTTGCCCTGGGACCACACAAGGATCTGGTGTGTCAGCTTATACAAGGGGCGCGACCGCAGACCTCCTTGGTGGTTGCTGTAAGAGACCACTGCCGTGCTGTCGGTGCGAGAACCAAGGATTCCTCCACATGTCTAAGGCACGGACAGCGGCGTGACATTTTGACAGCGCGGAGCGAGTCTCCCCTCCCCCTTGGTCTTGAGCCACCACTGTAGGGGCCTCATGTACAGCAGGCCAGAAGGAATCACGCTGGACGCAGCTGCCATGATCCCAAGCAGTCTCTGAAACTGCTTGACAGTGAATGGCTGGCCTTCTCACACTCTCTCGACTGCCGTGAGGATCGATTCGATCCGAGCAGGGGTCAAACGAGCCTGCATCGTGGTCGAATCCCACACTACACCTGGATAAGTGGTTCTCTGAGCTGGAGAAAGCACACTTTCCTTGGCGTTTAGTCTTAACCCCCCAAATCTTTCATGTGGGCGAGAACGACACCTCGATGCCGAATCGCCGCCCGCTCTAATTGAGCGAGGATCGACCAATCGTCGATATAATTGAGTATGCGGATGCCCTGCAGTCGCAACGGGACCAGTGCCGCATCCACACACTTGGTGAAAGTGCGGGGTGAGAGTGCTAGACCGAGGGGAAGAACCCGATACTGATACGCTTTGCCCCCGAAAGCGAACCTCAGGAACTCCCTGTGAGAGGGAAGGATGGGTACATGGAAATAGACATCTTTGAGGTCTGTCGTGACAAATCAGTCCTCGGACCTGATTTGAGACACGATCTGCCTGACAGTGAGCATCTTGAACTTCAGCTTTCTGGCTGAGCGGTTCAGAAGACTCAAATCCAGTATGGGCCTCAGCCCCCCATCCTTCTTTGGAACAATGAAGTACAGGCTGTAGCAGCCGGCGTGGACTTCGTGAGGAGGAACCAACTCGATGGCTTCCTTCCTCAGCAAAGTATCGACTTCCTGTTCCAAGACCAGAGCCTGCTCGTGGCGGACCGTAGTCACACAGACCCCTTTGAACAGCGGAGGTGGCCCATCGAACTGGATGGAATAGCCAGCCTCTACCGTCCGCAGGACCCAAAGAGACACATTCGGCAGTCGCTGCCAGGCTGCCAAACGATCTACTAAGGGAATCAGTCTCTCGAGACTGACCTCTGGTGTTAGAGAAGCGGCCAGACCGCTGCCTCGCTGCGGCGCACCGGAATGAGACGTGTAATCTGGCGGCTGAGGCGAGTTTCTCGGCTCCGCGCTGCCGGGTGGACAAACCTGAGAAATATACTCGCTGGGACCGGCTGTGCCCTGGAACAGCGGCAGGGTCAGCAGACAAGTCCCTGGAGGGCACCGAGGTGAAGTGGTCACCGAGTGCCGCGGTGCAAGCCACTCCACCCCAGTAGGGGTTGCCCTCCGCGGTCCTGGGGCTCGCCCGTCAGGACCTTTTGCACGAGGAGCTGGTATGCGGAGGAGGCTGCGCCCGCCCAGCAGCCACCTGAGTTTAGAGAGCGCGCATACCCTCTGCCCACCAAAGATGTTGTAAGCAGAGCAGGAGCCTTCAAAGGCGATGCCGTAGAGGGAGACAGATAGCTCGCAAGCGTCTGTTCAACCCGCGGCATCGCCGCATACCCGCGCTCATTCAGTTCCCGCGGGAACGAATGGCCGGGACGAAAAGATTTCACCCGCGATCTTGACACCTCGGTGAGGAGATCGGGGAAAACGGAAGGCTCCTGTGTACGAAGCATTGAGCCCTCGTCTCGGGGGAAGAGACAGCTTCCACACCGAGAGACGGGGCGCCAGATCTGGCGGATATGGGAGGAGATAAGGACATGCCCGTCTCACACTCGCCAGCCAGATCAGCCTGCGAGCCCCACGAGTGCAGCCGCCGCTCTGCCTCGGCAGCAGCGGGACCGGCACCGCCTGGGGAGCTCGCGAAGGCTCCCTTCTCGAAGAGAGCCCTCCGGGTGCGGAGACCGATTCCGCGTGCTCCACAACCAGGCAGACCACGCACAAATCGTGTGTGTCCTCGCTCGTGATATAGCGAGGGAAAGGATGCACACACGACTCAGAACGTGGTCTGAAAGCTTCACCCCTGAGCTTGCCCTTGGCTTTGGCATGATACTGAATGCTTTCCACTTAAAACTAGGACAAACAACAGTAAATAAGACTGACACACACAGAGCGCTTCGCTGAATGACAAAAAGCTGAAGCCGGCTCCGCCGCACGTGCTTATATGCTTCCTGGTCGTGACGTCACCCCGCCCGTGACGCCTCGCCCTTGTTTGACTGATTACACATCATATTCAGAGCCTGGTCACACTGAAGGCGTTCCCATATGCGTTTCGACGCAGCTCGAAGTTCCTGGAAGGGAAGCATGGTCAGCAGTGAATGTGATCCAAACTTGTGTTTGCTTCTCCCAGCATATGCCGTCTGAGAGAGGAATACTGCAGGTCACCACAGACTCCACGAGAACACAGCACTGTCATGTCCACTACACCTGCTCCTCTTTCCAGATCCCTCCAGAGGATCAACATGATGAGGCTGTTGGTGTATATCTAGCACAGCCTTCACCATTTAACACACTTTAACAACACATTAGTGTGATACCCAGACTGAAAGATTGTTAAATGTTTTTAAATGGGTCAGATGGTATTTCTTTTGGTAGTATATGTTTGGTACATCTACATATATATATATATATATATTAACGGTTGAAATGTTGTGTTTTGAGTTGGTTATTAACAGTGCTATGAAATAATATTTATGATTTAGTGCTGTATAAATAAAACTGAATTGAATTAACCATAAATGCAGATCTGCTTGATTGTGATTTTATTTTTTATTGATTGTCAACAAAATGGGGCCATTCAAAACCTTTATAAAGTCCTCCTTCCTCTGTAAACTATCTTCTAATGGCTGACACAATACATGCACCATAGGCCCAGCGGACAACTTGTCTGTATGCTATCATTATTGACTGTGTTATACCAACCTGCATCAAAAAGTGTTACTTATAGGTAGTCATGACCTAAATAGAGTTAACTTGTAATTGAGAATCAAAATTATTCAGACTGTTTTAATATTAAAATCTTTAACTATTATTTATACATGTATACAAGTATTTAGCTTAGAGTAATAAATGATTTCTGCCCTAAAACGTGTCTGCTGGCCTGGAGACTCAATTTGTCTTCTCTGACCGTTGTTCTGTCTAATCCTGGCCTGTCCTGCTCTCTTGGCTGCATAGCAGGCTCATCATTTTATCTGTGGTCCGTCAAACGAGTGTAAATACACATTTAAAATTTCCTCAGCGTCCGAACTGTCATTGCGATCCATTGTTTTCCTGTGGTTTAAATGGGCCGCTCTCCCTTTTGATGCGCCACTTCCGGTTTTGGCGCGTTTCAGATGCGAAAGTAAAATTATCTGATAAAAACGACTCCAGAAGCCTTAATAGCATATTTTAAAGTATATTTTAAAGAAAATCTAGTTCCTACAGTATTTTTCTATACATAGACTCACTGGAGTCTCTAACCTGCAATATGCCTTTAACTCTGCCTGTGTCAGTTTGAGTCTTGTTTTAAATCCCTGCTGTCTGTCAGGAATTATGGAAAGTGAAACTTAACTTAAATCTATAGGGGTGGTTAGATTTATTCACGTTAAAATATTTATTTAAAGCTTCTTTCTTTTCAGATTATTATTTACAGCACTATCATAATAGGCTGTATATTAACTTATTGAGAGAAAACCAGTAGTTCTATGTGAAATCAGACATTTGAGCACCCCCATATAGCCAAAATGGCATGATCCTAACGCCCCACGAATATTCAACTGTGAGACTGGGAGTCGAATCAGACTCCTCATATCGAAGCATCTGGACTATTCGGGGTCACCCCTACATTATACTGTTTAACATTTTTATATAAAACAGGATTTTTTTTCTGGATTCTTTAATTAATTGAATGTTTACAACATTTATAATAAATATATTAGGTCCATATTTATTTGAACACAGGAACTTTTTTTATTATTATTATTTTAGCTGTTGACCAAAACATTCAAATTACAGTTATATAATGAATCTGGACTTAAAGTGCACACTCTGAGATTTAATTTGAGGGTATTCTCATCACAATTGGAGGAAAGGTTAAGGAATTACAGCTCTTTAATATGTACCTTCCCCCTTTTTCAAAGGACAATAAGTAATTGGGACAGTTGACTCAAAAGTCATTCAATGAACAGATGTGGGCTATTCCTTCATTATTTCTACATCAATTAAGCAGGTAAAAGATCTGGAGTTGATTCTAAGTATGCCATTTGCATTTGGAAGCTGTTGCTGTGAACACACATCATGAGGTCAAAGGATCTCTCCATATAAGTGAAACAGACAATTGTTAGGCTTCGAAACAAAACAAAAAACTAAACAAATCTATCAGAGAGACAGCAGGAGCATTAGGAGTGGCCAAATCAGCAGTTTGGTACATTCTGAGAAAAAAAAGAACGCACTGGTGAGCTCAGCAGCATAAAAAGGTCTGGATGTCTACAGAGGACAACAGTGGTGGATGATTAGAGGATCCTCTCCTTGGTAAAGAAAAACCCTTTCACAACATCCAGCAAAGTGAAGAACATTCTCCAGGAGGTAGGCCTGCCACTGTCAAAGTCTACAATCAAGAGAAGGCTTCACGAGAGCAAATACAGAGGGTTCCCCACAAGGTGCAAACAAGGCCAGACTTTGCCAAAAAAAAACATCTAAAACAGCCAGACCACCTCTGGAAAAGCATTCTTTGGACGGATGAAACTATGATCAACCTGTACCAGAATGACAGGAAGAAAAAGGTATGGAGAAGGCTTGGAACAGCTCATGATCCAAAGCATACAACATCACATGTGAAACATGGTGGAGCAGTGTGATGGCATGAGCATGCATGGCTTCCAGTGGCACTGGGTTACTGGTGTTTAGTGATGATGTGACAGAAGACAGAAGCAGCCGAAAGAATTCTCAAGTGTATAGGCATATACTGTTTGCCCATATTCAGCCGAATGCAGCAAAGTTGACTGGACGGTGTATCATAGTACAAATGGACAATGACCCAAAACACACAGCAAGAGTAACCCAGGAATTTTTCAAGGTAAAAAAAGTGGGTTATTCTGCAATGGCCAAGTAAATCTGATCTCAGCCCGATTGAGTATGCATTTCTCTTGCTGAAGACAAAACTAAAGGCAGAAAGACCCACAAACAATAACTTGAGTCAGCTGCAGTAAAGGGCTGGCAAAGCATCACAAAGGAGGAAACCCAGTCTTTGGTGATGTCCATGAATTCCAGACTTGAGGCAGTAATTTGGCCAATTACATTCGAGCCCCTGAAAATGGGGGAACGGTGTATAAAAATTGTTGTAATTCCTAAGCTTTTATGTTATATTTTTTGTTTATTCCCTTGAATTAAAGCTTAAGGTCTGCACTTCAATTTCATCTTGACTGTATGCTACCAGAATATAATTAAAATGAAACAGAGACAAAATTATGAACATTGTGTCAGTGTCCAAATATATATGGCCCTAACTGTACTTTTTTATCAGTGTAAATGTCATTACAGTCTCTTTGAATCAATTTAATGCATCCATGCTGAATTAAGTATTAATTTCTTTTCTTTTTTTTATCTTATCCCAACCTTTAAACAATAGTTTATACTTCTGTCATACTTTAATGCTACAATAGACTTAAATCAATCAGAGAGAAACAGATCAAATCGAACATACAAACATTTATAATCAGAGCAAGCCACACCATATGCCCTTTACAATCTCTTGTGCCTCACTATAAATTTCTAAGGTACAAATGGTTGCTAATGGTTAAATGCTCTTATAATACAAGACAGAGTGTTTGATGGCAGAGTGATAGGAGAAGTGAGAGGGGCTGTTCTTCTGCTTTAAGGGTCTTATGTTGTCACCTGGCAGGTAAACACTGACGGACTGGTGGATTGGGCCCTCCAACTCAGAGATAACATTTCTCGTTCTCTGGTTTAGCACCGGATCTCATTTTCTTCCACAGGGTAAGGTTCAGTCATTCACTCAAACAAGGCACACAGGACACGATAGAATCTGAGAGGCTGCAGCTTCCTGCCTGGATGTATATCACGCAGAGGAGATAAGAGGAAATCCAGGAGAGTGAGGAAGATGTAGAGACTTGGCTACATGTGGAGAATTTGTCAGACAGAAGACGGCCTTGGTGGATGTGAATAGAGGGTTGAGGGTGAAATATATTATCGGAACAATTTGTGAAGGATTATGAGTGTATGAATTCTGCAATGAAACAATCTCACTGTTACAAAGCACTTACAAGCACAGAGCACTCAAATCAGATGATCTATAGTATTGATGCACAAAGTAAAAGAGTATCTGCCAAATCAAAAATAAACAAAATTTTTTCAAATGCTTATTCTGTATTAGGTACATTGACAACCTAAACTGTGGGGACAAAACAACAATCTCACAGCAATTATTTTTCAAATTGGTGATTTATTCATATTCGTATAATCTTCTTACACTTCACTGACAGTTAGGTTTGGTGTGGAGAATTGTGCTTTTTTCTAATAATGTGACGTTTAAGTATAGCTTTCATAGTACAAATTTATACAACTTGTAAAACGCTTACATTTTCTCATAAAAACAAGTTGGGATAAATGGCTTATGGCAAAAAGTGGTGTGAACATACTCACAGTAAATGACAGCTATGATCTTAAAGATACCTCATTATTAATTTATCATGGATCCAGTACACACAAAATCACTGAACCCAGTGTTTCTGTTCCCAACACAGTCCTGCTCTAGACTCACACATTTGCTGATTGAATTTGATGGAGCTGTCTGCATAACAGCATTAGCATTACAGAGGAAAATGTTCATCATCATAATGAAATTTGTAACATATTTTCTCAAATGCGGCTGGATTTCTGCGGGATCGATAGATGAGCTGCTCACAGCAGTCAACCTCGGCCTCAGCATGAGTTAAGGACACAGAAACGGACAAGGTGACACGGCCCAGGGGAAACAGAGGCTAAAAGGGCTGTGTAATACACTGAGAAACAATGAGTTTGCAGTAGCAGCACAGACCTGGGGCTCTTTTTCTCGTGAAAATAAGAAACTGTACGGTCAAGGCTTAACCCAGAGCCCAATCTATAAGTATAAGAAATGCTCCAGCCGGTACTATTCGCTTCAAACGGCTTGCAGAGAGAAGTCAGCATTCTCCCGCTTAACTCAGACACGGATTTAGTCATAGTTTGAGCTCTCTTTTATTGGCGCGTGGCGGAGCTGTTCCCTCTGGAGGCCGACTAACAAGAGCATGAGAGGGGACGACACAAATTCATCTCGGCCTTGGATGGAGAACGTGGCCACGACAGAATTCTGTCAATTTGTGCTGCCAGTCTTCCTCTCTTTTCTTCTCTCGCTCGCTCTTCACAACCCAGATCTCTCCTCCCTTGCCCAAAAACCCTCTGCCAGCCCTCTAGGGAGCAGCTGAGCCCCTGCTCCACAGCTTCCTCAATCTCTGCCATCTCTTTCACTCTCTCTCTTTCCTCTCAACAGGCTTCAAACAACTCTCAGCTCCCCTTTTGTTTGTCTCTTCCTTCTGCAAGGCCAATCGGGAGGTTTTCACAACTTCCATCTCCCAGAAGCCATGCTGGAAACATCAGCGCTGCGCTGAGGAGGATGGGGGGGGGGGGGGGGGGGGTGTTGGGGAGGAGTGAGGGATCATGGGAAGACAGGCAGCGCGAGGAGACATGAGGTGTGGAGGCGGAATGCAGTTTGGAAACGTTCTGCCGATGAACAGTAAAGAAAGTTGCAGTGGCTGTGGGTAGTTTGCCGCGTTTTTTCTCACGGATTGCCTCTCATTACTGTCTGCTAGTGTGTGTGTGTGTGTGTGTGTGTGTGTGTGTGTGTGTGTGGGTGGATTCTTCAGAACAGGCAGGGGCCTCCAAGGTTCACTAAACTGAAAAGACAGAAGAAGCAACAGAGACACACAAGCAGATGTGAAGCCCAGAATAATTAGGCTACACAGTGTCTTCAATGGAATCTGACTTAAATTTGGCCACTCGCCCTTGAGGCTGAGCAACTGTGCCGATCTCTCCCTGTCTCAATTAATTTGCCCTACCTCATTCACTTTCTGTGCAGAGGATGATCCATCGATGTCTAACATTCTGCTGTAAGGGTTATAAATACCCATGTTGCATGCATGCAGCTCTCAGCTATGTTAACTAACCAAACTACATCAGGGATAATTTCTTGAATCTATCTGACACATCATCAGTGTTGGGGTACAGCATTACAAGCAGGGCTGTCAATTAAATTCATTAATTTAAAAAACATGATTAAAATAATGTATGCAATTAATCATGCTTAATACTTTCTTGTGTTCAAAGACAGCTAGATGATATGCAACAAAATGACACGGAGGTCCTGAGACCCATTTTTAAAAATATGTATTTTTTACTTGACAAAAATGTGGCATGGTGTAAGATGCTACAAAACAGTCAAAGGTGTCAATCTGCATGCGTACATAGACTAGCATTGAAAAAAAAATGTTATGCAAGAACGCATCTTCTATGAAAAGATGCTGTCTCAGACATCTTGACAGACATGTCAAAACACAGTATAGGAGTAAAATAAAAAAATATATATACTTCTACAGCCTCTTTGCATAATGTTTATTTAAAGGGTTAGTTCACCCCAAAATGAAAATCATGTCATTAATTATTCACCCTCATGTCTTTCCAAACCCGTAACCCGTTCATCTTCGGAACACAAATTAAGATATTTTTGATGAAATCGGAGTGCTATCCGATCATACGTTATCACAAGAGTGATAGAGAATATCACAACGCATACGCACGCTTTCACCTAAGCGTAAACAACGCTTAATACGCAGATTACGTTCATGCACGCGCTCTCCCCCCGAACACACACAATGCTGATTACGTCAAATACATTCTTAGATACTTTCCAAAATGGCGGAAGATGTAACTCGGGGGAGAAGAATGGTTGAGTAAATTGTTATTTTTGTTTTCTTTACGCAAAAAAATAAAAAAAAAAGGATTCTTGTAGCATTGCAAAACTGAAGTTGAGCCACTGATGTCACATGGACTGTTTTACCGATGTATTTACTACGTTTCTGGACCTGGGAACATTTCAGTTGCATTGCTGTCTATGGGAGGGTCAGATAGCTCTCTGATTTCATCAAAAACATCTTAATTTGTCTTCCGAAGATGAACGAAGGTCTTAAGGGTTTGGAATGACATGAGGGTGAGTAATTAATGACATAATTTTCATTTTGGGGTGAACTAACCCTTTAATGACTTAGTGATGTGACATTTTTATTCTTAATTATAATAAAATAAACATTTAAAAATTAAATGTAGTCAAATAAACCCTAAATAAAAAAGTAAATAAAATAAAAGTATCTGTTTTAAAAGGTTTAAGCAAATATAATGTTAGCAAATGTAATTGATTTGATTAGAATGTGTAATCGCTGGATAGCAGTATCATATTGCTATTTGGAAATAATGTTACTTTTTAAATTTACTCATATTATAGAAATGCTGCTTCAAATACATACTTGATGAACACTGCTAAACTCCCATTATAATCAAAGCTGTTTGCACTGCTAAACAGCAAAAAAAAAAAAAAACATAAATAAAAAGAAACATCACTTTGTGAGTAACTCAATAATGCAACATGTTTTTAAAAGTAACACTCACCAGCACTGCACATCATACGGTAAACGATTTGTCCTCCCTCCTCTCATCTTCTGCCTAACATATCTTATCAAACTTTATATGAAACAGAGACTAAACGTACAACATGAGCTTGTGAGACCATTACATATACAAGAGACTCCTGCATGATAAACCTGCATATTCCAATCTTGTGATCTCAGAAGGCAGATGACACCACTGCAATAGAAATGGAGCCATGATGGTCATTATGTATCTAGCCAAATAACATGCTCCAGCAATCTGAGATCAATATGCCGTTAATATGAAAACACAGTCAGGCAATTGCAACGCATGGATGAAAATCTCTTCTCCATAATTGTTGTGTCGAAGAAAGTAATGTACACTGTAAAATATAGCGGTATTACTCGCCTCTTCTACTGTAGATCACACTGACCAGACTGAAGCACTGCACTGCAACATAAAATTATTGCAATTAGAGATTTACATGACAATTTTGCACTGACAATATAACAATGCAGCAATTAGTTCAATCAACACGTGATATATATCCCATAGATTTAGTTTTAAACTAGAGAAGCACTAGTCAACACATGGCCCTCAAGACATTCCTTTGTGGCCTATGCACCTGCAAACATGGCTTCTTATTTTATTATTATTTTTTTTTTTTTTTTTTAAGAATTGTCTCTTTTTTTAATGAACTGCACATTTGCATTATATTGGACACAGGACTTTACACTGGACGTTTAACTAACATGTCAGGAAGAGACATTTGCTGTAATTACAATTCTAAAAGCCATTCTCAATACAATTTTGAATAATTCCTAATTCTGCTGTGCCATTTATACTGTGGAATGTGCAAAAAAAAATTATAATAATTTACAGAAACCAAAAAGATTTATAAATATAAAAGCATTACTATAAAAAAGTACTGTCCTGGTTAACACTATCATCATGTCAAACTCTGTGCTCTCATATCCCAGCATGCTGTGTGCCTGCATATTAGCTGCTAGATGTCTCTGCTTCAATGTCCAAAGAGTGTATGAGTGCTTTAAATAAGTACTCATTAGCTAACATAGGCAGGGCAATCTGTGCAGTCAGATCTTTCAAAGAAATGGACAATCTCCTCGTGAGTAGCCTTTGAGCACCAGACAGGGATAAGATAAAACCAGCAGACAACCCTTGATTCAATTCACCCTGGGATGCTTTTCTAAATCCTCAGCATGCATTGATATGACACAGACGTTTCTAATATGGGTTTGAGGCCAAAAGAAACCTGACTATGGCAAAGCTTGTGACCACCCTGCTGAGGATATTATCTGATCACTTGGATGTATATTTCTTCTACCCACCTTCACAGCTCATTAAATGCATTTTTTTCCCTCAGAAAGCCTCAAACCAAAATACAATGCTTAACCACAGGAACATTCTTCTCACTATGGCCAGCAACCTTCCACTCTGCAGTGTTAGGTGGACATTCAGAGAAAGATAAAAATCTGAGGACACAGAGCAAAGAACAAAGAGTTCCCTACTGTCACAAAGGTAGTGCTTCAAATGTTGCCATGGCTTTGATTTCATACATGAATTAAGCTCATTGTTATTAGGCTGAGCCACTGACTGGACTTGTAACAATGTGCTCTATGACAGACCTTTGCAGATAGCTACAACTTAACCTGTGCACATACATGCACGCACGCTCTCATTCTTTGCCGCTGACACAAAGGGCAGGTTTGAGAGATCTGACATTTAAAAACTAACAGCGCAATGCTAAGCCTGGATCGTTAACCTCCGAATCAATTAAACATCTCACTGTTCAGTTTGTGGCCAGTCCACTTGTGTGTTCAAGTGAAGATAGATATGGAAGGGAAGTTTAATGACTGGTTAATTTCATGTAAAATAAATAAGAAACAAAAGTGCAATTCTATTAGAAGTAGAAACTGTTGTCATATTTGCTTTCAATTAAAGGGATGGTTCACCCAAAAATGAAAATTCTGTCATTAATTACCTCATGTCAGAACACAAAAGAAGATATTTTTTAAGAAATCGGAGAGCTTTCTGAACCTCCATAGACTACAAAGCAACTATCACCTGCAAGGGCCAGAATGGTAGTAAGGACATCATTAAAATAGTCCATGTGACATCACTGTTTCAACCGTAATGTTATGAAGCTATACGAGAATAATTTTTGTGTGAAAATAAAATAAAAATAACTTTATTCAACAATGTCTTGTGTTCTGTGTCAGTATTCGTTTGATGCTGCTGATGCAGGAGCCGGCGTTCTGTTGCAGAACCTGCATGCACTGCGGCTTGTTTGCTAGCAGAAGAATGCACATATGCACAATAAAGCCATATAGGTTTAAAATGACATGATAGCTCGAGTAAATTTTCATTTTTGGCTGAACTATCCCTTTAAAACCGAGTTTGCATTCACCTCGTATCTGGATATGGACTATCACTCATCTCTGTAATAGCTTAAAGGTCCAACGTATGGAGGCTTCGCCCTCTGGAGATTATGCTTATTCTCATGTCATCCCTGAAGTACGCCTAGAGCAGGAAGTCACTGGATCCATCATCCCAGCGTTAATTACAGCTGCCCCGTCACCCAACTCCCAACAGAACGGCAGCAAAATAATTACCACAGGCACCACGAGTCCTCCAGTCCAACGCATTAAAGCGATACCTGAGACTCCATTGGTCTTTAAGCCATCCAATCACTCCTCTTCAAAACCTTCCCTTTGGATAGGGGAAGGGGAATGGGACTTGGCAGCGCCTCAAGTGATGTTACCATTGCTTGTGCCAAATGGTCGTGTAATTAAATTTCCCATTTTGCTCAAAAAGCAAGGACAGCCTCCTCCCAGCTTCATTTGAGGCACTAATGTGTGTTTTACTGAATATGCATCCCCAGCCCATTATTGTTGATGGACACATATTCCTTTTGTTTTCAAAGTGGCTGTAGGCACATTCAGGCCCCTCTTATCAGCAGTGATTGCCATTTAATATCCACATGATGGATGAGAAACATTAGCATAGATCCACACCCTCCCTTTTAGCATGAGGTATGAATGCAATCAGAGACACATATCACAGATCTAGGACAAGTAATATCCATCGTAAAAACGACAGTGTTGTCATGCGGAGGCTCTAGACGCAAGTACCTCCATGAAGTCCATCTGTGAAAGGAGCTCCAGTGGAACACTTGCAGCTGTACTAATCCTGCTTTGGCTGAGCGGCATTTTACAGTCATTGTTTTCCGTCTGACCCCATTCACAGAGGTTGTCAAGTGTATTGGGTTTCATCATATGAATCGGGCAGATTACAGGGAACACCAATTCTGTGGCACACTTGAAAAGGATTACGGGTTGAGGAGCGTGTGGTAGGGGGCTCTAGCGGCTCCTTGGATTCGGTGGGACTTGCTAATCCCTTTAAATCAGTTCTGTTAATCCCTCTTTCGCTCTCCTAGCCACTGCTTCCACACCAGCACACACATACACGCAGTCTTCCTTTGTACCCCCAGTGGTTGTCTAAGTGCAGCATTATTTGGTTCCCTAATTATCTCATTTTAGCATCCTCCATTAGCTCTACACTAGGGGAAGCTCCACCAAACCTCAATGACAAGTGTTGACAGCACAGGCATAGCATCATATTGCATTTGCGCTCATCAATATATGCACATGGTGGGACCCTCATGGACATTAAACAGGGGGAAACACATTATGAATTAGTTAGAATGGCTTGCTAATTTGCTAACAGCTTTTTCCATATTGCATACCATATCTATTCTCTTCTATAGTATTCTCTTCTCTATCTATAGTCTTAGTCTTAAAACAAAATTGGCTCCATCCAAACAGTGAAGGGTTGCAAGCAAAAACGATCAATGCAGTCTGATTAACAAACAAATGACTCTTACGTGCTATTATTGAATAGTTTAAAATGAAACACTGCTTTCTATGATTTACAGCATTAGCAGAGTTTTTGTGCATGCAAGTTAAATGGACATTGTAAATAAAATACACCAAAATCAAATCAAATTGAAATAGAAATAAAACTGAATCATTAGCTTGTGAATTGGAATCAAGTCTCTAAATCTGCCTCAGTATCCATTGCATAAATTCTGACATTTTAACAAACAATGCCTACCGTTTGTTTTTCATCAGCAACATATTTTTTTCATTTTCTAAAATAAACATTTACTGGGTACAGCAATCCCAATATATAGACTCGCAATATGCATGCTTCTTGGTTTTGAAAGCTATTCTTGCTGATGACCCTCAATCTACTTCCCACAGGCATGTATTTCAACATTAACTCATATCCAGAAGCATCATCCGCTTCATGCGTCTGGACAACTTGATGAATACGCAAGAAAACATCTGTTTGCTGAGCTGTGAACAAAGAATTTGAAATGGCCACACCATTTTCGTGCTAATGGAATCCCTTGGCCCAGCGGGCCCACTCAGTGGAGCTCTTCCCTCTCATTACACTGCTGGACTGAAGATAAACTGTGTACATGGCCGCAGATCATTAGGCCTCAGATGGCTTCTTGTGATAGCAAAGGAGATCCAGAACTCTAATAGGAGAAAAATCAAGCACAAAATGAAGGTAAAGTGCAGTAATAGTGGGTAAAGTGGTGAGGTGTAGCTACTGCAAGGTTATTATTACCAACGTTTAAAAAAAAAAAAAACCTAGTCACTACGAATGCCCAGATGGTGTATTAATATCAAAAAGGCGTGGAATGCTGGTCACCATGCACTTAGTAACTTCATTCCCTATGTAGCAGAAGGGGAAGGTCTAAAACTGCTAAAGCTCACATCACAAACACATCATGAACGTTTAAAACATAATTTCCCTTCTGAAATATATATACTTTATTCAGTGGATAAAGTATTTAACAGTCCATAATCATTATGTTAATGTATACATCCATCAATAAATAATTTAAACTAAGTCTCACTTGCCAAAATTCAGTCTGTAAGGCTGACATAAACCACTACATATTTATCTATGGAGTCTAGTATAAATTACCTGAAACTGAGAGAATACATTTTAAAATACACCAATTCAAGCAGTAAATACTATATACAAAACATTAAAACTGTTGAATGTAAAACAATAAATGCATAATGGATTAAGATCCTGATTAATATCAGTTTTTAAATAAAATAATAGAAAAATGCCTTGTGAAAGTGATTAATACTAGTTAAGGCCATATTAATTTCAATATATACACTGTAAAAAAATCCAGATCTCCCAACTCAAAATTTTCTAGTGACTGATTACATCAAAATTTTTCCCTTGACCCAATTGAATTTCTGCTAACTGAATTTGCCAATGGTCTGTTAACATTGGCTCAATGAGAAATAACATGTTGAGACAATGGAAAAATTTAGATGTAATCAGTCACTAGAAAATGTTGGGAGGTCTGAAATTTTTTACAGTGTAGTACAACACAACAATACTTACTGCATATAGCACAGTGAAAAATAACCAACATAAAGGGATTTCATGTGACTGTATGTATGATTTTATGTATCAGTATTATGTAAAAGCAGCAGTGTTGAGTGTTGGGTACTCAACATAAATGTTAGGCACAGTGCGAACAAAATTACCCACTGAGTTCAGTGCAGGTTACCAGCTGCATAGGCAGCACTTACTATTCGCCTTTTCATCTGCTTATGTCAGTTGTGATTAACCTCTGCTAAATAGGTCTAATTACCACAAATTTCCATGGCTACACAGAGAGGCTTTTAATTTAAGACCGGGTCAGATGGGACATTGAAATGGCTCAAAGGATGACTCCTGCTCTCAATGCTAGCAGTAAAGTCTCACAGTGTAAGTCTAAAGAAAATGTATTATAGTCACTGACTTGTGCAACCCCTTCACTGTATTGACAAATTCTGTTTTCCAATCTCTGATGACATATCTTTGTCTTTGGGAGCAAAATGACATGCAGAGGAGAGGAAATTCAGAGATTAGGCAAATAAATAATTCACATTATATTATCAAAACATACAAATCCCTCCAAATTGAAGAATAAATAACAGAGGGGCTAATCACATATTAGATTGCAATTTCACAGATCCCGTAAACAGTGAGGAGAGGAGCAACGTGTCCTCCTCCGTGCCCCTCTTGCGCACAGTTATTCATTATAAGCCTGTCACCTAATCATCTCTCATCAAGCCCTAAATCACTGCAAACACTGTGTATGGAAATCAGGGAGGCCACTTTATTACTAGGCCACTACAATACTACAATATTAGAGCCACAGCTCATGCCCCCACAGAATCACATACATTAGCACTATTCGGATGGTAATTCTCAGGGTGACATCTAAAAGGAAATTTGCATGGCTCTGCTGCGATAAAACTTGCGCGATTTGATGACAATTTAATTCACAGAGTACAAGCGAGTTCTGCCATCCTACAAACTAAAAATTAGTTTTTGATGTAGTCAGTCACATGTGGCAAGTATGATCACATAGTTTTTTAAGTAAAATATAAAATATAATATTTGTATATGGGTAGTTGATGTATCAATGTGTTCTATGGTGTGATGGAAAAATGTAATTAAAATAGTTTTTTTTTTTTAAATCCCTCTAACCCTGAAGATAAACTTCTCTCATGCTATTTGTAACTAAGAATGAAGATAATTTTTTTCTCATGTTATTTGTATGTTAAGTTTTACACAAATTACTATGTAGTTGAACCATGCAGAACTTGGTCAGAATTATTTGCAAACTGTTTTTAAATAGGAATTACATTACCTCACAACTCTGGTGTTCATCAGAAGGTAATTTGGGAATATTTAGTGGGTGGTTGCAGAAAAACAGACATTTCTGATTTGGAGAGCAATAAAACCACTGAATAACTCACCTAAATGTTCAAATTACCTTACATCCACATGTACAACAATTCCCAAGGCTAAAATAGGGCTCAAAACATTCTCTAACTTTCTCAAACACACGTATAATGATAAATAAAGTCTTAAACATAAATATCTGATGTTTTCATTTATCTCTATGGATTTAGCACAATTTAAACAACACGGAACCAGACTGGGACTACTAATAGAAAACCAAGGCCCAGATGTACCAAACTCAGCATGGGGCTTAATCTAAATGAATAAACTCTCTGCTGGGGGGAGAGTGTGAAAGGGGTGAACGCCGAGCAAGGAGCCACTAAATGATCAGAACGCATGGCAACCTTCCATGCAAGAACTACGATGATCTTTTTCTTTCTTCCCCCTCGCTCTCTCTTTTTCCAGGGGATCTGTTTATCCAGGCAGGGTGGCTTTGAACCCTGGAGCCTTTGTAGTTCTGAGGCTTGCGGTGGCATCTGCTAATGTCAATGCTAATGAAATGAGCGCCGTTCCCCTGCCTGTCGACACACTTAAAAAGAACCGTGCAAAAAAAACCAAAAAAATATGGGGGGTGGGGGCACGTGGGGAGCACAATTTTATTTTTGGGCAGGATCTCTGCATTTATTTATGAATGCATCCATGCACAAGAGAAAACAAAAAAAAAAAAACAGGCAAAAGAACCACAAGAGTTGCCAAGTCTGGGACTGGTGCAGAAACCACTTCAATTGACAGCGCCACATTAGCACAGAAGCTAGGAGATGAGCATCCCATGGGAGCGTACTGGAAAGCCTTTTTTCCTGAACACGGCTGCAAGGAACAAAATGATGAAATAAAGAATTAAAGAAATAAGCCTGGCTTTCGCTTTCATCCAAGAGCTGCTTAGAAGAGAGCCCAATGTGATGCACACTTGCTGGGCCGCCGGGCTCTGAGGTCAAGTCCACTAAACGATTTTGTGGACCGGTGAGAACAAAGGTACAAGAGAATCAAGCAGTGTCAGCAAAGCTCGTCAGATGATCTCCTGGAGAATGGAGAGACAACAGTTCCCTCTTGAGAATCATTATTTTTGTCATGCATTTGAAGCACTTTTCTTTGGATTGAAAAGAAGCAAGTGCCAGCTGAGGGCAACGCAACCCCCTTCCCTCGCCCAAGAGAAAGAAGCCTTTTGATTAAGCCTCCTTCCTCCAAATCACACCTTAGTTTCCGTTCTTGAGTGCATCCCTCATGCTTGCCACTACATTCTATCTGCTCTGTGTTGCTCTAAATTAGCAGCTGGCACTAACTTGCTCTCATTTAGCAATTAGCACCAGTTTGCACAATGAAACTAACGGCAGGTCTCCCTCCCTAAAAATATAAACACATCAAAAGCGATTCAATTAGCTTGCCCACAAAACACAAATGGGAGATCATAGCATTAGGCAAATTAGAACGCGATGAAGGAGCATAACAACACGCTGGAACATGTTAATTAGAAACTTTCAGGCATTACAGATACGGAGGGAGATGGAATTGACCTGAAAGCAGAGGATAATACCAGGCGATTAGATGGTATCTCTGATGCACACACCAATAATTCTAAACATTCTAGTGACTTAGTGAGGTTTGGATGATTGATTGTTTCATGTGAGGTGCATGTGCTAATCATTGACAAGACACCACAAGAGAATTTGGTGTTGACGACTACAAATTCAAACCACAAGGCATCTGACATAGGTCTGGTTTTCATACAATGTACAACTTGCTTGTCATTTTCTCTACTACCTACCAGTTTTAAAATAGCATGGCATGTTGATGGAGCAACATTCCTGACAACTAATTTGATTTTATGGTTACGCTATATACCAGGGCCAATGGGCCAATGTCCTGCAGAATTTAGTTCCAGTCTACAACAACACACCAGTCTGGAAATTTCTAGTATTCTTAAAAACATTGATTAACTAATTGGTCTTTATTTGGGGATAGAGCTAAACTTTTCAGGAAGATGGCCCTCCAGGAGCAGGATTGGACACCCCTGGCTTAAGGGTTACGATAGGGTTTGGGTTATGGGTAAAGAGATTGGGTTAAAACTTATTATTATTATTTGTTTAAAGGATCTTATTCCAGGACCAACAAAACATGTTGACCTTAGAACATGCCTTGCTCTGCAAAATCAGGGTGTGCTGAAATGTTTATTTACATGGTTTGCATCAGCCTGTCTTGCAGCAATGTAATGAGTCAGCCTAACTTAATATTGTTTGAGAAAAACAGCTCAGCTTCGTAACTGGCACCTTAGAAATATCAATTTTTCACCTTAAACCATAATGCAAGAGCTATGTTCCTGAGAAACAGTAGTACTGCATGAGAAATGTTGTGTGTCGAAGGAAATAAGCTCAGATGAGCTCGGATGAGCAAAAGTGCCTCTTTATCTGCCTCGTTTGTGCAGCTCCAGAGACACTCGACTGGACTGCAGTGGTTATCGATGTAAACAGCAGCATTTGGTCAATACCTGAAGCAGCACTCCGGCTGAGATCTCTACCGATTCGTGTAACACCTATGTTCTGGGTGGGTTGCAGGTCATGGTAGTGATTAAACAACAAGAGCTTTAAATCCAGTCTTGACTGTTTTGTTTGAACTGACCTTTATGATTTAACCAAATGTAACTTGAACTTACAGGATTTAGAAAAGACAAATGCAATGTCTGAATTCTTAACCATTATGTGAAAACAGCATTCTTTGATCCATTTCCCATAGACCTTCACTCATTCTTTTTCCATTTCTTTGGTCCACCTGAGTATCTCGGTGCTCTAGGGTAAAAAAACAAGGGTGCAATGACAAATTAAAGCTGAATCAAATCCAAACTGACAGTGGTTTTGTCTCTGATCAGCGGGTGAGATTGAGTGTGATGGTGAAGAGTTACCTGTGGGCTGACAGTCGAGATGATATTGATGGACTGCTCTTTTGATCTAGGCAGCTCCTGGGCCAGGGCTCCAGCAGCTTTTAAAGGTGCACCACCAGTTGTTGAGGTCGATACCTGGCAGCTAACATGCTGTGTTGTTGCCATGGCTCCCTTATTGAAAGACCAATCCCTGCACTATTGACCCCAGTAACCTTAGTACAGTCCCAAACTTGCCCAAACTTGAATGGGAAAATGCCATCTCCTGTTTTGAAGAACCAGAAAGAAAAATCACAAATGAGACATTTTCAATATCTTAATCCTTTCTTCAAATAAGAAATAATGAGGAGAGCAAATAAGACTTAAATCAAGAAAAAGGCCACAGCAATCTCACATGCCTCCATTATAATTTCACAGAAATTCTCAACAATTTTGCACATTGTGGTCAGATTTGCCAAGACACCAAAGTATGTATGCAAAAGTCAGACTTCATCATTACCTCAAACAATTCTTATCAGTTCTTTTAAGAACAAATTATCTGAGCCATTCACATTCTTTTTATAGTTCTGAACAAGCCATATTCAAACAAAATTCCAATAGTATCTAAATTGGCTTCACAACAAAAGGCCAATATTTAGTGTGGTTATGAAATTAAAGAGGCAAACCAGGAAAATTAATTGTAAAAGTGATTACAGGCCTTTTTTAAGGCAATTTCTTGGAAGTGGGGAGTTCTCAGCTATTTTGCCAGCCACAATACCAATCTTAAATAGTAAAAATAAAAAAGTCTTCAAGACTGCTTCATTGTCTATGTGTTACTATGAGCAGAACACACATATTGTATGTAATTCTATGTAAACTAAATGCTGCATCAAACCTTTGTCACGAAAAAGCCATTGTCATGACAATCATCACTCTTCTTAGGTTCTTTAACCTTGATAGATTATTTTCTCTTGATTGTGAATTTTGAATTTTACAGTGACCCCAGACATGACTGCAGATTTCTGAGTCAATTTGCAATGACAGTCAGTTCTTCTCAAGTTCACACAGGTGCCCTAACAGAATAACCATTATGGATGTTCCATTAATGTTCAACAAGTAAAAATTAAAAACTATAAAAATGCCATTATAAATAACAGTTTATGTGTCACTGTATGTGCATTTGCTGCCTTTGCATCTTTCTGGATTTGCATTTTGGAGGCAACCAATCCAGATTTAATACACTCTGCCTACAACTTTATGGGAGTTACAATTTTATGGCAATTTTGGGAGAAACATCTGAGACCGTGTTAAAACTTAAAATAAACATAACTGAGCTCGCGGTTAAAAAAGAGCAACTACCAAGTAATAACATCTTTCTATGGGGAAAAATGTCAGCATATATTCATGTTAGAATCACACAAGATTCATTCTTTATATCCTTTGAAGTCAAATTACCTCACTCATGATGGCACAGGTGTTTGTTTTCTTTCTTCATGACCACTCTTACAAGACAGTTCACATTAGTAATAAATTAAAAATTCAAATGACTAGCTGAAGTTACAGGAGAGATGGTCAAACTCTTGTCTTTCTCTATCTGTCCTTCCCTTCATTCCTGTTAATGCACTGTAAATGCATGCCCTTCTTGGCCCCCTGTGTACTCAATTGCCATTTTTTCCACATTCTTTCCTCTCTTTTTCGGCTGTTTTCTTTTTCTTGGCACAAGAAACACCAACACAGCACTAATACTGACCCCGCTGAGAACGCACTTTCTGACTGTCTCTCTCTCATACTTTCTCTCCCCCCTCTTTCTTTCTCTCGCCATTTCTCTCTTCTCTCAACTTCACCCTAAACCAGGCGGCATTTTGCGATCTCATCTAGGCTGTAGCCTGTGACCTTCGCTCTTACCCCTGGGGAGCAGTGAAAATGACTGGCCCCCAAATCCCTCCAGCTGAGAATCAGTGAGTGTATCTATAATGCTCTGATGAACTCCTCCTATGAATGATTTGTAGCCCTCTCTCCATCAGTAAATATAGGTCTTATCGACCCACGCACACCCCGTCTACACTGCGATTTGCTCAAAGATTCCCCCCGCTCCACTCACATTAGAAATACATTTCAGTTTTCTGATGAAGAGCAAGCGTGATCAGACTGGCCACTCCCACGCAGCCTGATAAGTTTTCATGGACAATGTTTACAGATAGGTTTTTGTACATTTAGATATATCCTGAAACACAGACTACATCTAAACTAAATATATTTAAGCACATGTAAAGAATACTTGTGATGAAAATCTAAATTGATATTGATTAAATACAATAAAATCAACCTTTTAACTCCATGAACGTATTATTCTATGAACCTACAAGGATTCTGAAGCATGTCTGTCCCTAATGTTGTTCATAAGGTGCTTGCATGATAGAAGTTGTAAGTAAACGTTAGTGTATTTGTGTTTGAACCACAATTAATGTGAAAATACCCACAATTTGCTTACAAATGTTTTTGCTTCTCACACACACACGCTTGTTTTTGTGAAAAGTGCATGGGGACATTCCATAGGCGTAATGGTTTTTATACTGTACAAACTGTATGTGCTATTGCCCTACAACTAAACTTAGCCCTCACAGGAGACTGTGCATTTCTACTTTCCCCCAAAAATACTCACTCTATATGATTTATAAGCGTTTTGGAAAGTGGGGACATGGGTCAATGTCCTGAAAAGTCACCTTCACCTTGTAATACCTGTATCATTATACAAATTTATGTCTTTATTGGTCACAAAAACGCACGCACACACACAAACACAAACACCATACAAACGTGCTAAAATATAATGGCACATTGAAGAAAGGTGCCCTGCACATAGCCTAACATGCCTTAAGATTAATACAGCGAATGTATTAAATTCCATTCAAAGTTATATGTGAGATATTCCTAACATCTTGCTTCCAACCATCCTGTGTTTTGTTGTCCAGTGCTTATAAAATGACATATGAAGAAAGAAAATGGCAATGCAGCCATTTGTTTTGCAAGTGTACGACTGTCAATATAGAGAGTGGAGATTAATGGAATAAGGGTATGATAGTTTAGGTTTGTCATATTTTTTAAGGCAATATAAACCTTTCTCCACTGGACAACAGTGAAAAAGTCACAAACTGACGTGTTGATGGTTTCACTGGGCATCGGTAATCAGCATTTAGGGGTTGAGCACATCACTGTATCCTCTCTCCAGCAGTGAAGCTTAAAAAAAAGTCACTGCAGAAACTCTGTGAGCAAGCCCTCCCGCAGCCCCGGACATACCAGACATCACCCCTGCTGTTTAAGACCAAAAACACACAGAAAAAATGCTAGAGCCAAGTATACAGCCTAGCAGCTAGAGCAAACCACACGGACTCAGTTGCTAATGAGAAACGAGTGTGCTAGAGCTACATGCTAAGTTTTCCCAAGGCAACTGGGACTTCCTACTGCAACGCTTCAACATCCCCCTCCATCAAAAAAATAAAACACAGGCACAGTACAGCATCGCCACCACCAAGCGACAAACCCGCAAAACTAAATTTAATCATCGGCACAGTGCTTGTTTCCCAGCGTGAGCCCCGCGTCCAATTATGAATTCATTTATTTGCGATTTATTTTATGACAAACACGCGCAGTGCTCCGAACGTAATGGTGCACGAGTCTGTCGTGTGGCGAACGCCTTGCTGAGTGACTGAAAAGAAGCAAAGCGTGATAGAATTGCTCCAACCTCTAATGGGAGTTTGGGGATGCTGGGTGAGTTAATGCTGCGGGCTAATCCTGGAAAAATCGCAAAAAAAAGTCAAAAGAAACAAAAATGGCTTTACTGCAATGAGATTTCAAGGCTGAAAATAGACTGAATAACCATGACTAATAAGGGCCTGGTTAATGCTTCGTATAATCTCACCAAATTAATACGTTAGACACAATTGGCACGTAATTAATTCCTGTGAGTACAGCCAACAAGATTTATTTTCAAATGTCAATCATGCTGTAAAACCGACCCCACCAAAGGGATTACGCTACACGGCAGCATAATTCTAATTATATGGTTATGTGGAATTACATAGTTATATTGACCATATACACCGTGTATGTATAAACAGCCATTACCTAGGCAGTAAAAATCATTGCTGACAAGGGCCGATCATCAAAAGGAAGGTCATTCTAATAGATGAACAGTCTGCCCGTAGCGTTCGTTTTTATGACTTCATAAAGAACACGTCTCAACGGGACAATCAGCATCCTTTCTATCTCACAGTATGATCTTTCGCCCTCTTTCTCCAAAGTGCCAGGCCGCGTGTCCGTGGTGGCGCGGTGGTCTGGCTTGGAGTCAAGAGTCAAGGTTGGGGAGAGGAGAGAGGCAGGGGGGCTGTCCAGCTCTGAGGGGGGAGGGCTTTGATCAGGGAGCAGATTTAAACTGGAGTGACAGTCCACCAGTGCACAGCTTTGTCCTGGCCCCAGCTCAAACGCCATCCGACTGCAAGCACAGGGCACCAACACAGGGCATGTGTGTGCGTGTGTCTGTGTATCAGTGTACCCAGATGACATGCTCCCACACGCTAACACTGACACACACAGACACGCACACACACAAACATCTGTTGGTAAACAAGCACACACACATACACAGGCAAACAGTCAAAGCAAACAGAAATAGACTGAAAAATCTATGCATACAAATATGATCATTCAATATTTCTGCATACACCAGTGTTTGAATGCCTACTTAGAAACTAAACCAAAAGTCAGCTGTAGCTAGTCAAGATACAAAGTAGTTAAGTACAGTCAAGCTATTCTTTTGAAAAAGTAGTTAAATGTTACTAAAAAGGAGCTACATGGAACAATTTAAAGTGATAGTTCAACCGAAAATACTGTTATCACCTCTATGACTTTCTTCTATTGCAGAACACAAAAGCTTGTTTTCTTGCCTTTGTTCATATAATCAAAGTCAGTGTTGTCCAGTGTTGTTTTGAACCCCATTCATTTTCACTTTTTTTTTTTTCTTTTTTTTGGAGAATTGTTATTTTGACATGTTGGGGGATGGATTTTCTTTAACGATAAAATATCAGATAAGATACGTTTATTTTTATAGTCATAATTATATCTGGCAGAAAATCACTTAGTTAAGACGAGACTTAAACATGTATAAATACAACTAACAAAACTAATAAAAGTGAATTTAGGTTGTAAAAATTCCTTAGCATACTCGATCTATAAAGTATGCTTTTATAAATGGAAGGACCTTTTATGAAAAGTGCTCATTTTTGCATGCGTGCAATATAAAGTCGCGTAAAAGAAAACAAACAAACAAGTAAACCTACCATTCCGGTTTGACTACAACGATAATTCACAACAAAAATAATGTAGCTGCTCCATTAACAAGCTATTTAAGCTGCTGAGCTACTGTCACCACATATCTACCTTCCATATTGACACCACTTTACATAAGAAAATTGGAAATGTTCAAGCACAAATGCATCTCTGAGGAGTGTTTTAAGAGGTTCACTAACACAAAGTGGTGAGCACAGATTTAATGCTTGCACATTCCCAGGACATTAGCCATTCATTTTAATTCTATGTAAATACCAGTCGTAACAACCACCATTATTATCAGTATTCAGCCAAAAGTGCCTCCCTGTGTGCTATTTCCACTGCAGTGCCTCTATGACACTGGTTTACGCATCTTTTCTTTATTAAAATCTCAATGTAGAATTAGCAAGAGAATATGCTTAACCTCATATACCTTCCACAGCAGAAGGATATATTGCCTCTTCTCTATTATTAATAAAATCACAAGCACAGGAGGGGCTGGGGTGTAATATCAGTGGCTGTAGGCTGGATGAGCACTATATTGCTTTAAAGAATGTTTATGTGTGTATTTGAGGTAAGTGTCAGGTTTCATATCTTGAGGCTCAGCGCGGTCCTCATTGGTAACAGCACAGAAGTGAAGTGGGGACATGGTTATGACTGCTATGAACAACCCAAATCCCACCTCATTTGCCCTGCCCATAACACGATGAGTAGGCAAGACTAGGGTTCTCCATGGGCGCAAATTATGAGGTCTGACCCTGCTAATTAAAGCATGGACCCCCAAAGGCAGTAAAAAAAAAAAAAAAAAAAAAAGGTGGGAGGAGGTTTTATATAAATACATGCTTAAACATGGTTTTCTAACTTTTCAACAAACACAAAAGTTGGAAGATTGTGTGTTCGCCTGAGGTAACCATAGCAACAGCAGGCTGCCTGAGCACCTTCTAGTTAGGATTATTATCAGATTAAACTGTGATAAAACAATAAATACTGTGAATAAAGGGAAAACACATTTAAATAGATATTTCACCCTCCTGTCGATCTAATAAAAGAAATTCAGAACAATGTCTCTGTGTTTTGTCTATACAGTGAAAGTCGATGGGGTGCAATATTGTTTTTGAACCCACTGACTGGACAGGCATGCAGGTTTGTGTCATGAGCTTGAGTAAATGAAATGTTTATGTTAACTATCCCTTTAAGATTGTTAGCGAATGTGCTAGTAAAGCCAAAGACAATTTAAGCAAACCAAAATGGAAAATTTCCTATAACATTTCCTTTAAAAAGTCAACCACCCTCAAAGTGATTCTATAATTTGCACACTGGGCTCTCTCCATCACATCGCCTATGGATAGTGTGGGCAGTTGGGATGTGCGGTCTGCAGAGATACTACCAGCGCTGCTCCTGAAGCCTTCTTTAAATATTTACACTCAGCAGAGCAGAGATAAGGCACAGAGATGCGATGGAGAAGGCGACCACCTCCACATGGTAAAGCGAACATGTATAGGGAGGCAATTTCGCCATCACTGTGTAACTGTGTGTTTTTATCTTGATTCTCACACACTAACATTGAGTCAGAGTGACTGATCAGGATAAAAGGTGTGAGATAGAAAGCACGAGAAAGAAGAAAGGTGACAGACTGAGAGGAAGACAACAAGCTTTCATAGACACACTTTCAGTGACAAAGATGGAGGCAGTATAGTGATACAGGGGGATAAAAGAGGGAGAGATAAAAGTGAGATTAGATGCAAAAAAGAACAAATACCAAAAAAGAGCTACTAGATTAGCAGTCTAACCATCTGAACATGTGATTAAAGGGCTGATATAAAAGGAAAAAGGAGGAGAGTGTTTGAGGGGACAGTGTGAGGGAGTTCTAAATGTGTCAAATGGATGGATGTGATGCCGGGCTGTGTGGCCCACTCTCCTTTCCCCCATAATGCCGTGAGCAAGGCGAGCACTGCCGGGTCAGCCTTATAGCATACTAATGAGATTACAGCCCAGTGTGCCACATCAATAGAGCTGCACTGAATCCCCCTCACTCCATACATGCTAAACCAGAGATGCTCCAGCGCACTCTCATGGTTTTGGATCCATCTGGAGGAATTCCAGACTGAATTTGTACGGTTCAATTTCCCTAGTAAAAGAAAAGAAGACGGTGATGTTTAGCAGGAATGTTTGGCTAACAATTCAGGTAATGAAAAACAAGCTTCTGGAAGACATGCAATCTGATTTTATTTTAATTGCAACTGAATTTGCACAATACCTCAAGGTTTCCTGGGCTCTCCCGCACACAGTCAAAGACGACCGGATGAAAGTGAAAAGATAAATGTATTCCCTTTATCATCCAAAGTATTATTCCTTGTGCTAAATGAATCATTCTGTTCTCAAGGGGTCCTGAAAACCTTCTTTTCAAAGAGAACCTTTTTTTGTGCCATAGCAGGGCCCCCTCCAAAAATCCAATAATAATGGTGAAGGACGGCGCCATGCTTTTCATTTCTCATCTCATCCTCTTGCTTCTTTCATCCAAAGCCACAAAAAGGTGTTCTCTCATGCAAGAGCAAAGGTGTTAGAGGTCAGGGTCATTTCAGTGCACACGCCTAGACAAGAAAGAGAAGGGAGGTTGAATGAAGCAGAACAACACAGGCCAAGAGAAGGGGAATCTCGGCACATCTACAAGCGGGCCAGTTTAATGCAAGTGGACGTTTTCATCTCAGTGACGTTTTCAGAGCTCCAGTCCAACCTAATTGGGACAATTCCCACTAGTGATATAATTTCATTCCTACCTCAGTATGACTCCTATGATCTCATGCTGCAACCTCTTACTTCTCCTCTGATTCCCCTTCCCGCACTCTGCCACGTCGGCAACCGCTGCACTGCCAACTGGGGTTTGATCTATAACAAAACAAAGTCCAGCATCTCATCTGAAATCGGTGATGACAAATTAATACACTCGTAAAACATTGCACGGTGCATGAAATACAACTTCTGCTATCGTCTTATCCTGGTAAGCTTGTGTTGTCACAACTGAGCAAGCAGGATTCATCATAACTAAAAATGAGTCTGTGTTTGCCTTCTTGTTTCATCTCACTAACATTTATGTTATGCTGCGAGCAACTCCACTGCGTTGTGAGCTTGCAGCCGTAAGCACCAGCTGTGCAAGAACACTTAAAAGGATGTCAGAAAGTCGAGTGTGATCACAGGTCACAGATGAGAGGGTGGAGGGCTGTGATGCAAGTGCTGGAGGCTGGGGGGGATGTCGCTGATGAGGGGTGTTGGGTGAAGAGCACCCCAGGGTCGGCTGGTAGGGGTCACTCTGGGATTTGGACCGGCTGAACAGACAGGAGTGGCGCCAGGCTCTCCCCTGTGAGTGTGTGAAGCAGCATGGTGCAGTAATGGTACAACCCTGTAGCTGCTAGGATCTGTGAGAATCCCAGTGACACGAGGGACCGCAGGGGAGGAGAGTCAGCCCCATGTGTTTATGCAAACAGATCAGTTGCCATGACTATCCAAGCAGAGGCAGATTCACATGATGTCACCTTGGCAGCGAGGGAAAAACAATAACAGTGAAATACAGCTAATTTAGGACAATGCAAAGCACGATTATCACCATGACACCCACAAACCAGAGATGCTGGTGATGTCTTGATTAAACTCACTCTTGTGTGAATCTTGTGTTTAAAAGAGCAGTTTACCTTAAAAATATGATTCTAGCATGGTTTCCATTTGTGTTCCAAGAAAGTTCATGCTGCTCTTTTCCATACAACAAAAGCATACAGTGATAAGAGGCTGTCTAGCTACAAAAAAATAAAAAATAAATAAAATAAAAACACCATAAAAGTAATCCATATGACTAGTGGGTTACATTCCAAGTCCTCTGAAGCCATAAGATAGCTCTTAAATTATTTAAGACTCAGCAACAACATTGTTTATTGATCTTGTACATCCATTTTTATGCCCTGCAACCTTAAACATTTGGTTTTATGTAATGTTTTCAACATTGTTGTAGCAGATTCTGCCTGCCAATTTGTCACAAAGATATTGTAATCTAGCTGGCCAGCATAAACGAGATTTTGCCAAAATAGCAAAAATTACTTGGAATATCCTTGAAAGCATCAGTACAAATGTGATGAAAAATACAAAAAAAAAAATCTGTGATGCTTTCCATCATATGACATTTTCCAGCAACAGAGTGTTTGTAAAATGATGCAGTAAAGCTAATTATAGTTTATAATTTCAGCTTGTTGCCTATTTTTTTTTTTGCAAAGGAAATATTTGTGAAGAAAAAAATTAGAAGAAAACAAAGAAATCTAATACAGCAAATACAACAATGCACTGCTAGATTTTTATTAATTATTATATTACTATTTATTAATTCACTGATTCTTATTTTTTAATGGGGGCCAGTGAAAATGTTGGCATGGCAAGTCAAAATTGGAAAAATGTAGTACTCTCATACAAGAACATATTTCCAGTGAAGAGATAGAGCATGAACATTCTTAATTTTTGTTCGACATAAGAAAGTCAGTGCAAATGTGGAACAAGATGAGAATGAATAAAAAAAAAAGAATATAACATAAAAAAGGTAAAAATTCTCATTTTGTGAGGAACTATCCCTTTTAGTATGGGTGTATGAAGTCAAGGATAATTTCTTATGCTTAGACACAACTGCATGTAATATCATGCATCTTACATGTAGTTGTGTCTAGGCATAACAAATTATTCCCCTTTTGACGTCACGCAGCCTTTAAAATTTAACGCTTCAGCCTCCAAGGTAAATGTGGGAGGTAGGAACTGCAGGGCACCCTGAGTGTGTTTTATTAAGTCCATGGCCCAGTTTGGAGGTGCAGGGTTTGCCCCGGCCAGGGCTAGGCTCAGTAGGAACCAGCTGTTTCAGACTTGGTGAGACAGAGGGTTAGCCATGGGAGGGAGCGATGAGCCAGTCATCAGGGCTTACACTGCCCAGCTGTGCCACTGAGCCTGGCAGACTCGCACCTGCCCTTAACCCGCTGCGCAATAACACCAAAGCACACACCTGCTTCTTCTTTCCAGCATCCTCTGTCCCTCGGTAGAGCTCTCTGGCCAATGAGGAAGAGGCAGGACTCGATCTTGTCCCCCGGCATCTGACCCACTGCATGGATCTGTAGTGGAGGAAAATAGCATGCACTTCGACATTCAGATGCAAATTGTTCAGTGTATATTTTTGATATAGACAGGCTAGCGTGTCTTACGGAGCAGCCTCCACCCCTCCATCCAACCCCCACTCTGGCTAATTCTCTCTGGCAGGGAGACCTGTAAAAATCAATAGGGAAAATATCCTGAAACAGCCAATCTAGGAACCATCTGCCCTGGTACTCCACTGAGACAAAGACCAATGTCCCATGGGAAAGTGACGGAAGAGACAGACAGCACAACGCACATAAAAACTCAATTACTCACTACAACTAAAACACTCTTTCACATTGCAAAGTCAGGCTTTTTGACTGCCTGACAGTAATTTTAACTGAAGTAGTATTTACATTTATATAAACATTTTATTTGGTATGTGTGACAACAAGGTCAGGGGGTGTGTTTGCTATTTTTACATTTCAAAGAACCTTTCTTACGAACTATAGCTAGCAAGAACAGATTATGTTTATACTTATTTTAAGAGTGAACAGTCGGCTGCTGTTGTGCTATCAGAACTTAAATAAGTGATTGTAACATTTGCTTTGTAAATCAAACATGTAATTAAATTATTCTTTATCATGGCATTTTCTCTCACTCAGTCCACAGATTACAGTAAATGAATTGCCATATGTCACTAATTAATTGAAATGGAAACTATTCGATTTCCAAAGTAATGATGGCAGCTTCTAGTAAAACAGCAAAGTCGGTTGAATTGTTACCTTCAAAACAGACCCAAAATACCAGAACCACAACATACTAAAAATAGCTATCCGGTTTATAGATGACTAACGGAAGTAAATTAGGTGAGTTCTCAGGGAGATGCATGTATATTTATATACAGAACGTATAATTGTGTATGCTGTTTATAAAGCTAAAAAAGATCTGACTTGTGAAGTGTCAACTTACACACTTCTATTCTGACAGAATTGAAAGGCACGTGTTTATGTCAGTTATTATATTTTTAAGAAAATAATAATTTGGCTTGCTTCACTCAGCCTGGCGGGTTGCTGGATTTTACAATAATCATCGATCTAGGATTTGTCTTTTAACAACAAATGTGTAAATGAGACTTCAGTAGTGAAAACAGGTTTTACAAACACAAAAGGAGAAATAATTTCCATGCTGTCAACTTAAGATAGATAGAAGTGTATCCATATTTCACAATAAAGAAAAGATAGTCATTGCAGTCTTTATTTTAAGACTGGTTGACTTGGACATTATCTGACTTGATTACTTATCAAATAATTTAATATATGATTATTAAACACTGAAATGTATTCATTAGCATGTAGACAGAATATAAGCACAGCTATGAAGGAAACATTGTTTTGCAAGATGAGTGGTCAGTTATACAGCTCTGCCATTGGCTAAAGTCATTATTCAGAGATATTATGCCGTTTTGTTTTGTTTAGGTTTCGGTTATATGGATTTCAGGAATTAACTGCTTTTAAACGTGTTTCTGGCTTGCCCACAGGGATGAAAAACATCCTGATGACTCAATTACCCTTTACACAATAACCAGATCAGCACTGCAAATCAATGCCATCAATAGCAGAAAAAGTTGCAATTACAGATGTTATTTGAGGTAATTTGCGCCATCAGAAGAGCTAAAACTCATTTCTATGTCCTAAACCTCTTCATTCTGAATTTAAATATTTAAAGTCGCTCTGATCTTGTCTGTGAAGCACCTAATCCTAGTGCCTGTGGAATATCTGAGAGGATCTCCGCTCTGTTTTCGGTATTTGCCTGCGCCAAACTATTACATGACAACCTCATTCTAATTTTCTGAACTACTGTTTCCAACTTTATCGGCAGCTCTGTGGTGTATGTTACCGTAATATGTGATTTCCAATTGATATGACTTCATATAAGCGTAGAATTGCTTCACGTTAAACTGCAACTTCTACTTCTGTTTGTTGCGTTCTCTCCGGCCGTATGAGCGACGCCAGCAAGCTGCAGCTGCTATATAGCTCTCTAAAAATAGCTCACCTTTCACTGCCTTCTACGGCCCGATTGACAAGTGAAATCAGCCAATCGCGCAAGAATATTCAAATTATACTCCGCCTCTTTGGCCATTTAAGCACCGCCTTGTTGGACGCCAGTGAGCTCATCAACCCTATTTACCGTATATGGTCACGCACGGAATTGATTGACAACAAACCACGCCCCCTCAGTTCCCTTGGCTTCCTCTCGCTCGCGAGACAGCGAGCCCAGGAACTTGCCTTGGTGATCCACGGCATTCAAGAGAAAGGCTACCTGGAATTTATAGCGCAAAAGAGACAGAGGCAATGCGGAAATAGGTGGACAGTTCATGTCACCGAGTTTGCATCCCACTCCCAGGCTGAGGATCTGAGAGTTCGCGGGGATTGCAATTAAGTGACAAGAATTATATTTATTTTCCTACCTTTTCTCAGCGCTTAATAATACCAGCTTTAAACTACACTTCGCGGAGGATTTGAAGCATTCTTTTGCATTTGACATTGGGCTGAGAAGAAAACAAATTATACCTGAGGATCAAAGCAACACTTTTTTCCTTGTGAGCATCAACATGGACGTGTTGGCGAATTACAGTATTTTTCAGGAACTTCAGCTGGTGCACGACACGGGCTACTTCTCGGCGATGCCGTCGTTGGAGGAGAACTGGCAGCAGGTGAGAGAGTTTGCGCGTAACTACTTGCACTGTTAGCTCGCATAAATAAGCCGTGCGTAAATGCGCACATGTATCTAATGGAAACATTCACAACTTCACAGTGCCCAACCACGCTGTTTTCCTTGTCCAAATTATTCCGCGTAGTGGTTTTTAGTGATGCAAGTGCTGTTTTGCTTCTCTGACGTTAAAAGCATGGCTAGAACTCCGGTCTTTTTATTTAACCGAGCGAAAGTGATTATTAGTTTGAAGAATAATCTATAATATGCTTTAAGGTGTGAAATGCATATTTTCTACATTTCTCTGCTGTACACTCAAGGCAAAATAGATGTCAATGACAGAATGAGACACGAGATGATTCATGTGCATTATAGGCTACTTCTAACTGGAAGTAACTGAATGGCGTTTTGTTAAGGCGAACGTAATGTGGCCAGAAAAAAATAAAATAATAATAAAGTCTTGGCTAACAATAAGCGACTTGTTATTAAATAATGCATTCGCATCTGTCAGATTACTTCGTGTTTTTCTGCCCGACGATATCAAGAGCAGTTCCCGATCGTCATGTATTATGTATTACCTCCGCCGCGAGGGTGCGCGCGTGAGTGGATGTGAGGAGAATGCATCCCTCTGCCTCTGAGAGCTGGTGTGCATCTCTATGACAATTTGCTGACTCTTTTAGGGATAGAGATAATCAATGATAATAGTAGTGTTTTACATTTTTATGACATCCCACTTAAGCCTTCTAGACGATTTGGAAGTGATGCACATATGTGCAAATTGGGAAATATCTATCATGGTCATGATTTTAAGTGATGTAGTCTTTATATGATCAATGCAAATAAATTGCTTGGTGTTCTTGGGCAATAATTGTTTTAGTAGCCAAATACAGCAATAATAGCAAACAGATTTGGAAGTTCTGTAAATTAAACAGCAGCAATTTAATGCCAAGATTTATGGTTGGAGTTAAGAAGGACGTCTGGCAATCGTTGTGACGACGGACGTCTATGCACGCATGCACCGGCTGTCTTCAGCTCATTGCAATTCCATGTGCTCAACTGCAGGGAAATGCAGCGAGTGGTTATTTGTCGCTGGTGTGTGAACTTGAAACAGATCTACCCGCACTGGCAATTCAACTGGCACTTCTACACCAAAACAAATATTATCTGGTAGCAAATGCAAATACAAATACAGACATATTGGCATGACTATAGAAGGAAAATGCAGATCTGGTGATCTCATCTTGATGATTAGAACAGTAATATGTCATGCAGGAAGACAGACCGGTCTGGTTCATCAGCTAATTCTGGCATTAATTAACTTAAAGCATCATGGTCATATCAAACAATGGCTCTTGTGTGCATGGGGCATTAATTCCCTGTGGTGTCATGAACTGGCTGTCCAAGCACAAATCACAATTTTTACACTACAGCTTTACACTTCTTTGCTTCTTTATATATATATATATTTGTTTCACTTCTTAGAGCAGTAGGAGTAAAATAATTTTTTATATATATATATATATATATATATAATTATTTTACTCCTACTGCTCTAAGAAGTGAAACAAAGAGAAAGACAGAATTAAAATTAAGATTAGTTTACCAGACTAATTATGACTCGAAAGAAAACAAGCTGTTGTACAACCTGCAGATGTGTTCATATGCCACTGGCAAATACAGTTTAGAGACAGCAGAGAGAGTATCAGCTCGCATTAGAAGAGGAGGGGAACAACCACACGGAAATGGAAAAAAAATAAAGTTGAATTTATGACAAGAAAGTGAGCATGAAAAGAAAAAGGCTGTAGAAAGGTAAATATAAAGGTTTTTTTCTTTGAGTGACATCACAGTTAAAGTTTGATGATTTTACAGGTTGGGATGGTTTTAAAGTGTAGCCCTAGATCTGCCAGTGCAAGGTAAACAGCACCCTTTGAGCGGGAGACAAGATGGATAGCTGTGCTCAGCCCCTTGCGAGAGGAGAATGAATCAGACCTTAATGGATGCGATATGGGTGAATTGAGTTTCAGAGCTCAGGCTGAGACCAGGGATGGGGCGCAGGGGCCATGGAGGGGAGGGCGACGGAGGTGATGTGCTCAGGGATGACGAGGGGTTGTCCATCGAATGTGATGAAGTCCTCCCGGGCCTGACGTGCACTGCATCCATTCCCCAAAAGGGACGGCGACTGCTGGCAACTTAAACTTAAACAAAGACGCTATCTCTCACTGTCAAGACGAGACCCAGAAGAGAGAGAAAAGAACAGAGAGGGAAAATACAGAGCGGGCGGCTCGCTGTAATCACAGCTCGCCAACCTTTCTTGGGGCAGAGAAGGGAGGGATTATTTCGGTGGTGACCCGCAAGTGAGGTTAATTCAAAGAGCGGCTGTTTGTGCAACAAGAGAGCCCCTGTTGGCTCTCACCCCCCTCCCAAAGCAGTGCCACCCAGTACGACTCTCAGAGCTCCTCACTGGAGGCTGGAAGAGCAGGTGGAGTGGCCTGGGGAATGAGGCAGAGGCAGTAAACAACACCATTAGAGGCAGTCAAGGCAGCTCGGCCAATTAGTAAGGATCACCTAAGAGACGGGTTGGGGGGCTGAGTCTGTTTGTCTGCATGCATCCATCTGTCCTCCATCAGCTAGTGCACTACGTGGGTGCCTTTGTTGGTGTGTCGTCCTCTGACAAGCAGGCCTTTTTGTGGGTCACTGCAAAAATGGGTCACTCTCTGTCTCTTTGTCTACAAAGTCTGGCAGACCTGTCCTTACAGCACTCTTCTCCTCATCGTCAAGTGTTTTGTTTGGAAAGTTTCCATCAGCATCTGTAATTCCAAATGGGTTTGTTCTAATTTCAGAAGCAGGGATTTATTGTTTTGCACCTATCTCAAACCTTTGGTAGGACTAAAACTGTTGCATACTAAAAGCATTGCGGTCCGAACCCATGAGACCTGGTTGTCCTGACAATCGCAGCAAAACTTTAAACCTACCCTTTTTTCTCCATGTTCTATCAATAGCTGTAATGCTAAAAGGTTGAGAAATAGAATCTGAGATGTGGTGAACTTCTCAATGCTCACTGGCAGCTGGAGGGCAGACGACTAACCCAGAGAAACACATCACAGTCAGTAGAACTGGAACACGTCTGAGAAGGGTCATGTAAGCCCCAGAGACTAGCTGAAGGCAACAGCTATCTGAGGTGAAGGCGGTGCAAACGTTGAGCTCGGTCTGTCCCAGAGAAGTCCAGTTTGACAAGATAATGAATCGCACTGCTTGCATATTCTGTGCTGTGAGTATTTGCATTTCACAGCCCAGTAACTTTTTTAAACAAAGGTCTGGATAGTTGGGTCAGTGGATGGGGGCTGGGAAAGAGATGGTGTATCTACAATACCATTAAAAATGCATTTCCATTGAGTTGGGCAATCTCAATGCTCCTGTGGAGGTTCCACACCGGACCTGCAGGAGCCCACCATCTTCACTAGCTTGCCCCTATGCTTTCTTGCTAATTTTCCCCTGCAGCTTATGGTGCAGGCAGTTGGCCATCCATCCCTTTATCGCATTCCTTCACTGTCCGCATCGAGCTTGCTCCAGCAGAAGGCATTCAAGCTTTCTCTGGGCAGTGAACACTGAAATGTGCATTATGTAATACCCTGAGGAACACAGCTGCTTTCTCACAGTATATCTTCTGATAGCATAGAAGATTCTCAAGCCCCTTTTCAGGTCTCTTTCTGCAATTGGTAAAGCTCCAGGACACCAAAGTAATGGGCAAACACATTACCTTGTTGACGGCACCAAAGAAAACTCCCCTGAAGTTGTGGAGTGAGTGGTAATATTGGGATGTCTTCAGAGACCAAGATACTATACTAAGCTCCTCCTTATCTCCTGGGAGACTTGCATATCCAGGCAAAGAAGGTTCCTTGTACTCCCTCAAAGCTTTGTGCTTTCTGCAACAACCTAAATTTTGTCAGTGGCAATGTTCTCACTTGCTGACCTTACTCTGAGGGAGCCACCTTGGCATTCAATCTCAAACCTGTTCGACCGGCCCCACTTTGAAGTGTTAACAGGTCTATCAGTACATGCTGATGCTCAGGCATTTGTTGAAATATAAGGGCTTCCATGTCAAGATAAATAAGCTGTTACAAAGTTATCTTAAGCAGATATGCATCAGTGGTGGCTTGAATACTTTGACACATAACTTCCCGATCCTACAGCTTTGACCTCAGTGGCCCCTGCTGAACCAGTCAACAGGCTCCATTAGTCACTATGTTGGCAGTACCCACAATGGAAAGTACCTGTCACTCTTTATGATCCTATTACCTATTTGAACTTTTTAGAACTTAATTGATCTTGTAAGCTGTTTGGTTTCCACTGGATTATTGACCGTCTGTCCCATATAATGGCAGGTATCAGCGAGCAGACAGACACTCATAAATCACCACTGTGTTGTTATCAGTGTGACATCATAAGCCAACCCATTGTTCTGGGCATTTCCTGTCCGCTGCCCCTGCCAGTGACTAGACGGGTCAAAATCAAGTGCCGTCTTTGTTTAGTATACACTTTGAATCACTGTCAAGTCATCGTCTGAGATTACAAAAGAGCAGTCTCTTTTTCTTCTTCCCGCCTACCTATATGTCCTTTGTGATTTAGATTTTGTGATGTGCAGTCGTTGGCAGTAAGTGGGAAGTCGTGGCCCGATCGAAAGGTTGCGGGTTCGAGTCTCGGGCCGGCAGGAATTGTAGGTGGGGGGAGTGAATGTCCAGCGCTCTCTCCACCCTCAATACCACGACTGAGGTGCCCTTGAGCAAGGCACCGAACCCACAACTGCTCCCCGGGCGCCGCAGCATAAATGGCTGCCCACTGCTCCGGGTGTGTGTGTGTGTGTGTGTGTGTGTGTGTGTGTATTTGTTCACTACTCACTGCTGTGTGTGCACTTGGATGGGTTAAACGCAGAGCACCAATTTCGAGTATGGGTCACCATACTTGACAATACGTAACGACTTTTACTTTTTTTTTACTTTACTTTATGCACTTTGAACATTTTGTTTCAGTCGGACTAAAGCAATACTTTGTCCTTTAAAAATGTTATGTCAATGTTTAGTCACTAAAGTTAGATATTAATCATATTAGCATATTAGATTTTTTCAAAGTTGGACTAACAGACCTGGCTAATGTGATTATATCTCAGTTTCGTTCCAGCATGTATACCCATTAATTTACTACAATTTGCCTTAGCTTTGTGCAGTTGCTCCAAAGGTCTTTAAATATTTGGTTACGCGTTGTGTCATGTATACTTAGACTGAACGATAAAGCCAGATACATGACTACTACTTGCATACAAAAAAAACCAAAACAAAAAAAAAAAACACTAGCTCAAATACAACTGTGCATATAAATATTCTTAATAACTACAGCAAAAGCGGAGCCCCAGACACGCAGATCACTCAGCACCCAGACAGCTGACAGAAATTAGGCAGTAGTGAGGGTGCAGCAGGGTCTTTCATGTATAGGGCTGAACCAGGTCTCACTTTGATGTGGGAACCTTTCAGTCACATTCTCCTGTTACGTTTGGGTAAAGTTCATACTAAGGCTTTAACACACACCGTTTCTGATGCAACACATCAATTTAATGTTGAATTCCATCTCTTTGTTAAAATAAAGCTGTAACCACAAACTTGCATGGCAGGTCTGGGCAACCTAATAAACAGCTAGCTGTGGAAATTATACAGAAAAAAAGCAGTACCTGAACTATTATTCTGTGATTTTGAGTTACTACATTAACGTGAAATGCCTTTACAAGATCATTAGCATTTGAAGCGCAGCCCTAGCTCACCCTCATACACACTGTGCTGTTTACCAAATATCGTACACCATGAAAATTGGCAATTGCTCTATAATTTATTCTCAGCGCTAGAGGTAGATCAAAGACGGCATCAAACTGGCAGTTGGTAGGTTTTTGAACAGTCAAACATAGTTTTGGTGAAATGAGAAACTGGGGGATAATTGGCATCTCTAGAGAACACAACCTACAACAAGGGCTGAAAAAATTATAAAAATATATAATAATGTCATGTTTAAAAAAAGTCCCTAACTATTAAAAGAAAAAAAAGTGATATTATGGGATGATTTTCCATTACAAAGACTTTAAAATGTCACAAGAGAAGAAACTGCGGTATTCTTTGCAAACAAACCATGGTATAAAACAGAAGTGTATAGAAGATGTGTCACATGCAAAAACAGTCAGGAACATTAAACAGGTGAGGAAATGTGTGAAAACAAGGGTTCAAAAGTGATCACTATTATAAGATATGGAAGTTGAAAATTAAGCTTGTGACTACATTTCAAGGAAGCACTGTAGTTTGAGCCAAATAAATCACCTCAACAGCCAAAAATAGTGCATTAATTATGAGATCATGAAAGTGAATGTTATGAGAAACACTGATTTGCTGAGCAATGTCCTGATTATGTTAAAGCCTATCCGTTTCCAGTAAACACTGGAAGTGATCTCACTCTCGATCTGGCCATGCAAGCTTTGAGGCTCTAATGGGCCATGCTTGTCTTCACTGAGGGTGTCTGTTGTTTGTCTAACAGTGTCTCACCTACAATGCGTAGCTGTGGGCACAAGAAAATATGTGGTTGCATATGCTGCCTAAGGAACTGCAGAAGATTTGCAGCATGCAGTTGATTCACAGAATTTCACAGATTAACTTCTACAGGAAACACTTGCATATAACCAATTCTTTCTGGGGTAAAAGGTTGTGGTTATTTGACTCAATGGTAGAACATGGTAAAACGGAATATACCTATCCTCATCCACGCATTCAGTTTGCAGACAGGGGCCGATGTGCTAATTATCCCCACGCCTGTGAGTGATTGCTGATGGAGGTGGTCTTTTTTATGTAGGGATCAAGAGCTTTTCAGGGGCAATGATTGAGGAGCTGTTGGATGGTAAGGATGGTGAGGGCCATTTGTCTGCGGTCTTCTCGAGAGCCTATCAGCCCATGGAGACAAGAAGCAGTGCTAGGATGGACAGAGAGAGAAAAAAGACAGAGAAAGATGAGAGTTTGGAATGCATCTTTATGCATGAGGCATGTCGTCCCCCTTGGTCTCGATGGAGAGGCAGTTTAGCCACTCAAGGATTTGATTAACAGGCTGAGAGGAACCAGCCATTTTTCTCTAAGTGCACACACACGCATACAAACTCAGACTAACAGCCTGATGATATCTCTCACACCACCCTGAAAAAAACACGGCAGATTGGAAATCAATACTTCCTCATTGCAAATGGTACCTCAATGCTATTTGAGACTACAGCACTCAGTATTCTGCAAATGTGAGAGTTACATAAACCAGGAGGGCATTTTATATGAATAATAAATATGGTATTTTGTGTATTCCTAACCAGCTATAAGTAGCCCTGCAGAATGTCAAGGTAAAAATAAAGAAATGGAGAGAGGAAAGAGCCAAAGAGGCAGGCAGAGGAGGGAAATGAAGGATGTCTCATGTTTATTCAAGTGTTCTTTACGTGAGATGCGGTGCTGATGGTCCTGCACTCTGATATCCTCTTTTGGCCTTCTGGAAATCCCCTGCACTGACGCTGTCCAGATGGAAATGCGCATACGGCAAATCCACGACTGCTGTTAGCCTGTCTAATGTTCATAATGACAAATTCAAGCCACGTCACCTTGTTTGACATCACAGCACTAAAATGTGCACAGCCCACTCTCATCCCAGTTCTTTGTATCTAGATACCTTTCCATCAATAGGAAATTGTCATGTTTTGCATGCAGATGTTGTAGCAACACTACTGGCAAATCGGATTCAATTCATTTCCTCTAGAGGAATTTGGAGTCTTTTGTCTAATGGAGATTGTGATTTCAGATTGGGTTTCAGAGTGGCAGGAAGCTCAGGTTTGAATCACACAACACCTGCTGTCAAGCTGCCAAACAAGAGTAGTGAGCTCATTGTTTGTTTTGGTGTTGGTGACATACAATGAATAAGGACAGGTCACAAGGACCATTCAAACACAAAGACCAACATCAGGTACTTTTCCACCAGGTATAAAATGCCTTTAGGGTATGTTTTGTGACCTTGAAACAACTTGAAGTAAAAATTTGTAAATGAATGAACATTGGCTGGGCTTGTTGATGTGCAAAGGGACAAAATTGGGTTTTTATTAATATCATTTTGATTAATATCAATAATCCTTTAGTAAAGATTAATCATACTGTTTAATAAGTATACTTACCAGCTGAAGCATACTTGTTTGGCCCTTTGCAGATCTGTGGAAGCAGCATCTAAAACAACACTTACACAATAGTAACATGTAGACATTTGCAATACTGATATCTATTAATGAAATATTATGAATTTGGAACAATGGACTCCATGCTAAAACGTCTCATCGGCGTAGAAGATTTAATAATTGATATGATTCTCCAATAAATCCAATTTTTCTGACTCAAAAGGAGCCTATATTCACTATTAGGGCAAACAGAATAATAATCAGTCTGTCTGCTTTCTTTCATGCACATAAACAAAACTGTTGTAGACATATCAGCATGGCCGCTGTAAGATATACAGAAGTCTTAAGTCAAAAAGACATTAAAGTCGTAATCAGATATTTTAAATAAAACATGGAAAATATACATTTGAATAAGATACAGTTTACAGTTTGAGAACCTATCATTAGGGATGCACCGATACCACTTTTTCCGGTACTCGCCCGATACGATACAATTTTTTGGGGTATGTGCCGATACCGATATTTTCATTGCATTTGTACATTTTTTTTAAATAATGGGTACAGAAACTAAAGAGTATGTATAATGTTAATTGATTAACTTCATTTATGAAATAGATACAGTCAAACCAAAATTTATTCAAACACCGTTAACATTTCTCACATCATCATAGTTTATTCACTATAGTTTAGAAAATGGTAATAAAATATGACAAGAACTCAGAGTTAAACTGTTAGAACAAATTCAGCTTGATAATGTCAGATAACTTTGATAGAAAGGTACATGATGGATTACAATCAACCAAAAATTACTCAGACAGCTGTTAGTATGACAATATTTACACAACTATCAATACTCTGTCGGGCCACCCTTAGCCTTAATGACAGCCTGTAGTCTCCTGGGCATGCTGTAAACCAGATTCGTGCAAACCTGAACTTCAGTTTTTTTCCCAGACTCTGTCTGAATAATTTTCTGTCCCAAATTTGTATCAATTTTACTGGTAGTCCACTGTATGAAGAATTTTTGTTTATAATATGTCACTGTCAGTCCTTGTCTTGTGTTTCCCCTCCTCTCGTGTCCCTATTTGGCCATCCTCGTTCCTTTAATTAGTAGTTAATGTGTCCCCAGCCCTGCATGTGATTGCCCCACACCTGTTTCTGTTCTTCCTTGCTAATTTCCCAGTGTTTATAAGCCCTGTGCTTCCTAGCCCCTGTGTCCGGTCATAACGTCAGATGTGTTTGCCTCTCCCCATGCTCCCTGTCTGTCTGCTGGATTCTAATAAAGAACCTTATGGGAACTTCCCCGTCTCCGCACCTCCTTGTGTCCCGAGAGGGAACGTGACAGAAGACCGGACCCAAAACAACTGAAGTAAGCGGCGCTTCTCCTCCCTCGTGTTTTTTTTTCTGTTTTTGAAAGTGTTTTTGTTTGCTCCTTTTTTCCCGCTCCCTCCACGGCGATGGAGTTTACCGCCCGCCTCGGTGCCCTCGTTTTGCGGGACCTCCCCTTCATGGAGTACGCGGAGGAGTTCTGCGGGCTGGCCAGGAAGGCGGAGCTGCACGACGCCGTCATCCTCCAGCTCTTCCGGCTCGGGGCCTGTCACCACCGCCCCATGAACCTCCCAGACACCACGGGATTAACCTGGAGAGGAGGGATTTGCCGGTGTCTGGGAGACGTCCGGGCCCGAGCCAGTGTCAGCCCGTCCTCGTCAGCGGCTCTCCCGAGCCCGCCGCCGCCGCTCGCGCTTCCAGAGCGCCCCCGCGAACTCGTGCTTCCAGAGCGCCCTCCAGTGCCGGCTCCTCGCAAGTGCCCTCCAGTGCCGGCTCCTCGCACGTGCCCTCCAGTGCCGGCTCCTCGCACGTGCCCTCCAGTGCCGGCTCCTCGCACGTGCCCTCCCGTGCCGGCTCCACGCACGTGCCCTCCTGAGTTCCCGCTGGTTCCGTCCAGCCCTCCTGAGTTCCCGCTGGTTCCGTCCAGCCCTCCTGAGTTCCCGCTGGTTCCGTCCAGCCCTCCTGAGTTCCCGCTGGTTCCGTCCAGCCCTCCTGAGTTCCCGCTGGTTCCGTCCAGCCCTCCTGAGTTCCCGCTGGTTCCGTCCAGCCCTCCTGAGTTCCCGCTGGTTCCGTCCAGCCCTCCTGAGTTCCCGCTGGTTCCGTCCAGCCCTGCGCCTCCCGAGCGCCCGACAGAGTCCGCGCTGCAAGAGCGCCCGACAGAGTCCGCGCTGCAAGAGCGCCCGACAGAGCCCGCTGCTCTGTGGCTCCCAGGGGGGAGCTTCCCCAAGAAAAATTTTTTTGGGGGGGGGTCACAGCCTGTGTGGCCGGGCCAAGGGCCAAGGCCACAGAACCCCTCGGGCCCGAAAAAATAGGCCCTGGCCTCCCGAGTCTCCTGACCCGCCATGGCCTCCCGAGTCTCCTGACCCGCCATGGCCTCCCGAGTCTCCTGACCCGCCATGGCCTCCCGAGTCTCCTGACCCGCCATGGCCTCCCGAGTCTCCTGACCCGCCATGGCCTCCCGAGTCTCCCGACCCGCCATGGCCTCCCGAGTCCCCTGACCCGCCATGGCCCCCGGAACGGGCACCGCCCTGGAGGCCTCCAGAGCGCCCACCCCCCCCTCCCCATTGGATGGTGTTAGGCGTGAGGACACGCCTTCCGGAGGGGGGCGTAATGTCAGTCCTTGTCTTGTGTTTCCCCTCCTCTCGTGTCCCTATTTGGCCATCCTCGTTCCTTTAATGTGTCCCCAGCCCTGCATGTGATTGCCCCACACCTGTTTCTGTTCTTCCTTGCTAATTTCCCAGTGTTTATAAGCCCTGTGTTTCCTAGCCCCTGTGTCCGGTCATAACGTCAGATGTGTTCGCCTCTCCCCATGCTCCCTGTCTGTCTGCTGGATTCTAATAAAGAACCTTATGGGAACTTCCCCGTCTCCGCACCTCCTTGTGTCCCGAGAGGGAACGTGACAGTCACAGTTTACTTTATTTTGCTATCCTCACTTAATGAACTATAGTGTCTTGCACGCACTAGTAAAAAAATATCAAAAAGCATATCTGGTGTCTGAATAATTTTTGGTTTGACTGTATAATATCTTTGGTTATTTTCACACATTAATTATGCCAATTAAATGTATTTTACAAGTTTTTGTTACATTCACTGTTCATTTTTTTTTTGCTCTGTCACATCATCTTTAATTTCATAGTATTAGAGCTGCTCCATTGCAGCGGCTCAGTACTGTAATTACGCGTTTTCATGTAATAATGCAAGGAACCACTCATTATAAATCTCCTAACTGTGATATTTTCAGAAATAAAAGTTGTTTTTTTTCATCTGAAACGTGCTGCAATTTATATTCCAAAGCCTCTCATATAATGCATAATCACTCATGAAGCAAGAAAAACACGCGCAACGCACGCACGTATTTGTACTGGTGCAGAATGAGAGGGACAAGTACAGAACATAGCGCATTTCACACAGGCTGTTAGTTTCACTTTCGCCAGAAAGTCGTGTATGCTTAAGGTTGAAAATAAATGATGGTTTATAGTGAATGCCCTTATAAATTGTCTTATATTTACGATATAGTTTTAAGCCAAATGATGCGTGTGCCAAGTGAGCGAACATCAATAAAGATCACGCAACAGAAATTGGACTGAACTATATTGTTTGTGTATTGTCAGGAGGACTAAATAAAATATATAAATATTCAAGATTCAATGAGGGTAAAGTTATGGGAAAGAAAATTCCATTAGCACAATATAAAAACAATAGCAGTCAATAGAAAGTTCCCACCATGATAGAAAAACAAATATCTGTGTGCATGTGCTTATTTGCATATCGTCTCTCTCTTATGGCCACATGACCTGGCATCACTCCAGCCTCCAGTATGACTGTACTTGCTCATTTCCAGTAACTCATTTGTTTCCAGTAACTCTAATTCAGTAACAGTAATTATTTTCCTCCTCTCGATCATTCTTTCTTGCTCTCTCACCCAGTTTGACCCTGATCGCATTGAGCTTTTAGAGCACAGCCAATGAGTACCGTACAATTTGCATGATGTGGGCTGTTCCAGTGCAAAAACAAAACAAGATCCTACGCGTATCTAGATACAATGTACACCACAAAATAAAAGGCATATCATTACATACATGGAACAATCATAATATTATGCACTTTAGATGTTTAATGCAAAATAATGAATATTATTAAAATAGTAAAACAATAAAACTGCATCTCTGTGATGCTATCTATTCATGTAGAGGTCAAAGCAGGTGTATGGTACTTATGTTGAGAGGTATGCAAGCAGGGTTGGTGTACATCACCCTCGCAGAGCCCTCCACCTAACTAACAGCTCTGCTCAGTAATTACATGGGGAGAAAATAAAACGGGCAGATGCCCCCCTGGCACCGGGCACAGGACCGGTGTGTGTTCAACCTGGTGGTGTGGAAGAGCATACAAGCCCGACTCTTTTCTCCAGCGAGCAGAGAAGCTTGATGCAAATACACTAGAGAGCTGAGTTTGAGCACAGTTCAGAAAGCAGGACCGCTCCATCAAGCACAAACAGAGAATGTTTGTGGTCCCTCTACTAGAAAGCAAGTTTCTAATTGCGTGTTACCACTTCCTCCCTATCCGCTGCCAATTCAGTGGAGGAAACCAAACCCTTGTTTACCGACGGATTCTCCACTATCACCCAGCCCGCAAGCCCCCCTTTCTTTCCCCATGCCCCGAAAGTCACTCGCTTCACATGGACAACTGCCAACATCCTCTCCATTCATCAACCCAACAGCCATACTGTTACAGTTACGCTGGTTACAGCCCCTGGTGATGGTTGCTAAGCTGGTGCAAGCACCATATTGTGTAAGCTTTATTTTAAGCCTTTTATTTTAGGCAGGCCAGACCCTCTGTAAATTGTGCCAGGTGCCATACTGTATACCTGATATAGCTCTGGCTAAGGATCTGCAGGCACTGCTGTCTCTCCTTGAGGCTGCTCTGCTGTGAGACCCACCTGTTCACTATCGCTGGCACACTCCATTTTCCATCAAACTTAGATAAAGCTGAATCCTATGGAAGCGGAGTAAAAACTAAAATGGGTAGCTGTGTGATAGATAACAAGAAAAAGTCAAATTATGAGATATAAGGTCATAATTGCGAAACATATTGTAAGAAATAGCATTGCGACATATAAAGACAAGTCAGAGAATGCCAAGTCGCAATTAGGAAATATACACTACCATTCAAAAACTAGGGTAAGCTTCTCTTTATTTTTTATTTTATTTTTTTCCCCCTTTTTTTTTTAATTAAGTCTTCGATTCAGCAAGGATGCATTAAATTGATCAAAACTAATAGTAAATATTCAAAAACATTAAGCAACTGTTTCCAACATTGATAATAATGTTTCTTGAGCACCAAATCAGCATATTAAAATGATGTCTAAAGGATCTTGTGACACTAAAGACTGCAATAATTCAGCTTTGCTGAATAAAACTTAAATAAAACTGCTGAGTAAATATTTTATTAGTTATTCAGGTTTAATAATATTTCACAATATTACTTTTTACGGCATTCAAATAAATGCAGCCTTGGTCAGCATGAAGGGCTAAAAAAACTTTAATTTTGAAGTTTTGGACAGGCAGAAATGGGTTTCCATAGAATCCATATATTCATCAATGTCTTGCAAAATAACTAGCTCAAAACGTACAAATAATGTCAGATGTTTAAATTTAAAAAAAGTTACAAAACAGGCCAACTGCTCTTATAATTGTATTAAAATCTTGCTCATCTTGAAAAGTGTGGTATGTTTTGAAGCAGCAGAAACTTTGCATCTCTTAATTTGGAGCTGCCCTACAAACACAATAACCTCCCCACCACGTCCACACTAAACTGCACTTTCGTCCTGAAGGTTGTACAATGTGAGTCCTGCTGAGTGCTTTTGGGAAGGAGACAGAACAAACGTGCTGCCCCTAGTCCTTCCAGTTTGTTATGGCTCAGTTAAATAGGTCATGCGCTGAGGACCAGCGACCTTGGAGCATTTGTCCTGCTCATTGAGACAGAGACCCATTTTCCACCATTTGCACCCGAGTCTTAATCATCTCATTATAATTTATACAAAAATGGCTGTAATATCCATTTTTGTTAGTGTTATTTTGCTGGTGTTACCGAGTTCTTTTAGCACAGTTTTCTCAAAGCACCTGGATGCTATGACAGCGCTCTCACCATCTGGTGCGAACGCAGTGAAACAGGAGTGCAAAAATGACCGATTTTGAGGTGTTTGCAGTCAAGAACGTAAAAAGTCTGCCTTCTCCAAAGGGGAGGCTGAGCCAGTGTACAGCTATGTGGGTCGGCTGCTATTTTAATCTGTAATGTTGCCGGGAATACCTGAGGGAACAGCCCGGCTCTGTTGGAATGGGGGCTTGTCTGTGTGCAAGTGCCAGTTTGCGTGTGTACGCATAGGTATGGCGGGTTAGAACGTGCAGATCAGAAAGGTTGTTTAAAGATTTGCTTTAGTATGAGAGATGCCTACTAGGCACCTCTTGTACCCTCTTAGGTTCAGTGGAGCAGGCGGCATATATGTGTGCTTTTAGGCATGGGCCACTGCACCAGGGCAAACCCAGCACAGACTAGCCGGCATTGCGCTGGCACTCTCGCTCTTACGGTACCCTCCCCCCTCAGGCGATCCTCAGACAGGCCAGCAGCTCGATTCTACATTTTGAGTGCCTGTGACTCATCTCGTGCGCTACAGTATTCAGGATGAGATCACCCACTTTGTCAAATGCAAAGTGCTAAATGTGCTCAACTGCTCTGTAGATTCCAGTAAAATGATGAGGTAATGCCTGAGATCCATTTCTGAGTTTCTACCTCGTCCTAGCAACGATGCTGTCATTGCGTTCGTGACCTTGTGATAATCAGCAAAGGGTTGAGGTATTTTGGCAAGGTGTTGCCGGAGCTCCCGTATGGGGCTCCCCCGCGGTGCAGACAGGTGTGACGGCAGCGGGGGCACCTGCCGTTCAGCCGTCCCACCCCGTCTGTGAGCCCGGTGGCTTCAAAAGCCCCAACTCCTGGGCGAGTGTGCCAGCCCCAGAGAGGTGCGACTCCGAATGCCCACATACTCCATGTGCACTTGGCAAAGGTCTCCCTCTCCGCGGTTTTAATTGTAGTCAGGAATTAATAGACTGCAAAGGCATTCATCAAGTCCCAGTTAGGTTTCCTTTTATGTCACTGTAGCAGTCTTGTCAGATGTTGGTAATTGGGTTCAAAGTGCCATCACAGTAAAAAGCTTTGTGGGAGTGAGTCAGAAGGGGTGGAACCTTGCTGTCTCAGGTGACCTCACTCTCTGCCCAGCTGCTCCAGAGTGCAGGGAGGAGGGAGGAGGTGGGGGATGAGGTCATTCTTTCGCTGGGAGTGTGTGGGCTGGATTTGCGTAGGTGTCTTTGTGTGCGTGTCTGCATGCATGAACGATAGACGCTGGAAGTGATAAGGCTGGAGATTTCTGAGCTTACTTTTTGTGACACTGATAAAACTACGAAAAAAATTAAATGCTAAACTAAAAGCTTAGGATTTGGTATCGGTCAGTAACATGTCCACAATAAAGAAAAGGAAAAATCTATTTCGGAACACATAGAAATGTGTTCTTTGTATTCATGTTGGTTTCATGTTTTTGGAAAACTGTGTTTTATACAATTTTAAAGAAAGTTTACATTTTAAAATGTCATGTGGTGTGGCCATCATGTAAAAAGTGAAAAAAAAAAAATCATAACACATTTTGGGGGAGACACACCACATGATATTTTACAACCTGAACTTATTTTCTTAAATTATCTGACATTTTATTTATATTTAACGTATTTGTGTTTTTAAAAAAAAATCTAAATTAATTTTAATACAAAAATAAAACATTTAATACGAGTTTCATACCATTAAACCAATCAGCTTACAAAGTCCATTTAAATATATATATATATATATATATATATATATATATATATATAAAAACAAGAAAACTAGTTTCTACCACACTGAGGGAAATCATCCAGACATTGTTTTATCATGGCAAAAAAATAATTCTCGCCCGTCCCCTGCTTGCGGTGTTGTTTCATTCTTCACAAAAAAGCTTTTATGCATCAGTTCACGATCAAATGCTCCTCCCACCCTGACTGGCAGAATGGCAGGGCTTTGTGTCTGTTGTTAGAGAGATGAGCTGGGCTGATAGCCACGTGGAGAAAACAGGACAGTCTGCGAGGATTGAGACGTCACAACGCAGTGGCGGCTTGCCATTGCGTATTCAGAGCACGTGCTTTGGAGCGGTATCAGATCATAGGAGGTGTCGGTGAAGCAGACATCTGATTCGAGGTGTCTATGATCGATGCCAGCGTTTTAAAACTACACGAGGCTATTGTTTCATTGTAAATTCTCCCGTACGTGTCAGTAATGAGACATCTAGATGGAAAGGACAATTTTGCTGCTAGCATGAAACAAAGTCGTAGTAGGCTCTCTGAGAGATTGCTTTTGCGATTTTTACTGCAGTCGTCAAAGCTCTAACTCTCCGCTCATGACAGACGACATCCTCATCACTCCGGCTTACATACTTCGGAAGCATCCAGCAAATAGCAATACTGTGATTTTCGTAAACAACCCCAGAGATGGGCTTTCAAAGACAGGATTTATGTTTACCTTCCTGGTGCATGAAAGCGAGAGGAATAGAGACTAGAAACGAGCAAAGGAGTTTGTTGTCCCATAAAATACCAGTTGTGCAAAGTCTGTGTAATTACCACACTGCAGGATAATTATAAAGAGGACAGATGCAGGAATGAAAAAGCCATTTACGTGCACTTAAGTGAGCGATGGCAATTAACTCGGATGCCTATCCCGGCACTGAGAAATTGGGCTGGAAATCCTTGCAGCCAGTTATCACACAAACCAGAAACGACCAGCCTTCTCCTATCTCTTGGAGGTGAGCCTCGCGAACAGGCTAGAGCAAGTTGTTGAATTTTTTAAGCGGCTTTGCTAATCTGCATTCTTCATTTTGTTTTGGAGCCTTTCGTGTGTGAAAAATCCCCGCAGCACAAAGCCTGGTGGGGTCAGCTGCCGGGTTGGGAGGGGTCTTGAATTCCTGTTATCATAACTGCCTTTGTCCATCACTGCGGCTGGATCCAGGGGCTAAGTTGGAGATTGGACAGGTTACCATATCCATTCCCCTCAGGGTTGCATGCCCGCACTAGTCCGCACCAACTCCAGCCAGAAAATTTGTTTGTGACGATCTTTTTATGTGTGCTTATCGGCAGGATTGCAGCCAGAGGATGGAGGCCCAGCGGGGTTACATAACTTCTCTCTGCTCCAGTCGTAGCATCTGCAGAAAGGCATGGACCTCTGCATCCCATCTATGCAATTTCCTTTTCCATTTCCGTTCAGCTGGCTGGCCGGGCCGTCGTGCGTGCTACTCGCATGGGACGGGAAGCTCAGATAGATGTAGTGTTTCCTCTCCACTAGGGCTCCTTGTCAATGCTGTGACACTCTCCCCGCAGCTCACATCCTGTGGTTTATTACAAAGAATCACCCAGGGTTATATATAGCATGAGGATACACTGACAACCAAGCATGGTGAAGCATGTGGGTTTAACATCATGGTCCACCTTAACAAAAATTCTTGGCCGAAAACGAAAACACTGTTGAAACTAAAAAACAGAAATGACTAAAATAAAGTAAATTGTTATATACATAAGCATATTTGAATGAATGAGAAATAGCAACTGAAAATCCAGCTTTGCCATCTCAGGAAACTAATTACATTTTAAAATATATTTCTTCAGTTCTTTTAAACTGTTTTACTGTATTTTTGATCAAATCAATGCAACCTTAATGAGCATAAGAGACATCTTTTAAGAACATTAATAAATTTTACCGACCCCAAACGTTGTGTGTAGATGTAAATACTGACTCTTGGCTGATAGAAGTAACCTAAAATAATTGTACACAAATATATTCAACTTATGGGATTCCTTATCATATATATTTTTATCATGTAAAAGATTGTTATTAAATGATTAAGTCACAGTTTCTGATACCATTTTTTGTCAGAAAATTCATTTTACATTTATACAAGGGTTTTGAAATGCAGCCTGTTTTTGGCAGCACTGCTATTTTTTTTTTCTTACTTATCAAAGACATTTATCAGTCTATTTATCAGTCCCCACCACTGACTCTGTGGTCAATGAATAAGACTGGCCTCTTCACTTCTCCCCTGCTGTTCCTTGTCTAGATGTGAATTTCCCTTGGTTTTATGCCACACTGCAGAGCTTAGAAAGCAGGGAAGTCTGACTGATAGTCCCCACAGTGGGATAGGCGTAATGAGAGCACCTGCTGGGTCCCTGGCTGATGCCTCGTCCTGCAAAGAGAGACGGGCAACATAACACAGTGAACCCAAGGTCCTTGCAATCTGAAGTCATGTGGATTATTGCTTTGCAATGACATAACTGAGAATGAGAGAACACAACCCTTTCACACCAGTGCCAGAGTCATCACTCCAGGGAAATTTTAATCTTCTCTCCATGTGGCTTCCCACTCGTAATGCACAGCACAGAAGTGCCAATGTGAGAGGTCGATCCGAAAGACAGATCTCTAACGTGAATCATTATACCACTCAAGTATGCGTAATGATTATAACAAACACATCGATCAAGACAAGAATATATGAATGCAATAAGAGCCTTAAATCCAAAAAGCTTCCCTCAAGAAGTTTTATGTTTAATATGAGGTCAGTAAAAGCTAATTTGCAGGGATTTGTATGAAATATCATCAAGTTAATGGGAATAATCATTTATAGTGCTTCAAATACATTCCTGTGTTTGTCGCCACAACCAAGATAAGAGACTTTCTTGGTGAAATAAAGAGCCCTCTTTATGTCTCCTAGGGGTATAGGCCTTTACCGGTGCCTAATAATGGGACTGTAGCTGAAATTGACTCCCTTGGAGAACTTGGTCTATTAGTCATGTCTTTTGCCTGTTACAGTATGGTATGTAACCGGAGCTCTCTATACAATACCCAGAGGGCCATGCATCTTATGAAACAAAACACCCTCCAACTCAGCCCCCTCTTCCAACTCGCTCCTTGACGGCCAGCTCTCTTTTGTTTCCTCTTGTTCTCTTTTGTCTCCATGTGTTGTATCCCCCACCCATGTGGCATTCTCTTTGCATTGAGTAATGAAGATTAGCCTGGAGTCAGTCACAATAGAGCCCCCCCCCCCCTCACTAGTATCCCTTACTTAGACTCCCCAATCTTATAACAAGCTGTTAACCCCATTTAAAAATGTCCCCTTTCAATCGGCTTGTGACGGGGAATAATCCAGCCCGAGCGATTTAATGAAAATCGCTGTATCCTGATTAGATTACCCCAGTGCCGCCAGCCAGTGGCCATTAGCCGACCCCGTACACAGATAAACAGCAGCCCCGCTCCGCAAATCCAGTTAAAGGAAGACGGAGAGAGGTTTTCTGAGGCTCAGCTCGCCTCTTACCAGCCTGCAGTCTTACTGCCTTTGTCAGTGGGATTATCCCCCATTTGGCACATCTATGGTGAGGACTCATTCATGTCCTCCTGTACCCTCTCTATACCCATTATTGCACTTGTCTCATTGCTCTGTCATTCTGCTGAGCGTGATCATCTACTGCATATCTGTAAGCAAGATATAAGATTTATGTGATTTGTAAAGAGCATGCATTCATTATGATAAATCTTATATGCACTTATATTGAAATTGTGATTAAGATAAGATGTGTTTATTATTCTGTTATTTATGCTCAATAATTTCCAAATATATAAATCTATACTAGAAGAAAAATTAAAACCATTATACGTGTATGATTATATCTCCCAACAGAGTGTATGTGAATTTTTATATGGATGGAAAAATAATTTTCTATGTATAGTATAATTTGAATTAGAAATAGCTCTGCTGTCTAACATGCAGTACAAAGGGAAAGCGCTCAAAGTAATAATTCACCCCAAAATGAAAAGTTTGTCATCATTTACTTACCCTCATGTCATTCCAAAACTGCATGTTTCTTTATGTTGAACACAAAAGAAGATATTTTGAAGAACCAAACAGCTGTTGGTCCCCATTGAATTCCATAGTGAATAAATACTATGGAAGTCAGTGGGGACCATCAACTGTTTGATTACAAGAATAGTAAAGAAATAATATGGAAGTCAATGGAGACCATCAACTGTTTGATTACAAGCATTCTTCAAAACATCTTTTTATGTTTAACAATAGAAAGAAACTCATGCATGTTTGGAATGACATGAGGGTGAGTAATTGATGACAAAATTTCCATTTTGGGGTGAACTATGTTAAATATTTGCCACATTTACCATATTTATTAACTTAAAATTAAAAAAAAAACTATTTTCAAAACACAAAAGAATATCTAATATTGGCAAAAAAAAAAGACTTTTGCCTAGTATATAATATATTTCTTTCAAGATCAAATAATGTAAATTTTACTAATATTTCCGACAGCCATAGCAAGACATTTTTGTTCTAACTAAACATATTTTTTATAGATCCTTATTATAAATTTATTTAAATGTAGATCACGACATACACTATAGTTAAACATGAATCCGTAATCTTTAAAATACCAAGCTTATTTAACCAAATCGTACTGTCGTCTCACAGACTTCACATTGTAACACACAGCACAACAGCAACTTCATCTGTGCGCCTCTCCCCCCTACAAATTCATCAGGTGTTCTTCGCTGAGTTCACAAAGAGTTAATAGTGACTTTGTTCATTTGGGAACACGATCAAGGTCGCATTATGTCCTCTACAATCCTGTGCTGATGAAGTTATTGAGAGACGCCATAGTGCCTTTTCTGTTCCTTCACATCTTCTTTGTCCCTTTTGTGACCTCTGTTACTGAAGTTTCACAATACTTTAAAAGCAAAAGCAGTGTTTGTGTACACAGAAATAGCTCTCAGCAGCCCCATACAAGCACACCCAAAGGCTGATTGGCAAGCCGCCTCTTCCATCTTTAAATGGAGGTATTCATTAGCTGCAGCTGCACCATGTCAGACTTAAAGTCTCCTTGTGTGGCTGCATGCAGATGGAGAAGTCGGCAGACACTGTCTTTTCACTGTCAATCCTAAATTATTGAAAGTGTTCTATCAAGTAAAAGCTTTGATGGGACGAGGCACTGAAGTCTGACAAGCATGGATCTAGCCTAAAAGGACTGCAAAATAACTAAAGAAGAACAAGAAGACGACAACAACAGTCAAATTATTGGATGATCTATTATTGGCCTGGCGTAGAATGCAGTATCGTATGCAATATTTTAGTTAGCTGGTGTTCAAAGAGAGTTTTCATGGGACAAGACTTAAATATATAACTCTATAAACCTACAAGTCAATGCTAGCTTGCTGATCTTTGGTGCCAAGTGTCATAATTCTCACTTCTTTGCTTGTAGTAGCATCCATCTGTGAAGTAATCCTGCCTCTAAGGGTACAGTGCACAGATAATGTTTGGTTGTTATCTTGCATGATTAGCATTGCTCTTTGTTTCGCATTACAAGCATGCTCACTCAACGAATTGTGGAGAAATGGGCCACGTGTCTGTAGAGAATAGGCTCAGTGATATTGCTAGTTGTTTTGATGGAGTGGACAGCAACGGGTGCGTATTTCCTGTTCCTGACCTCACAAGTGTTCTTGTCATAATAAAGCTGTCTCAGTTATGTCATGAACCTGATCAGGGCCCTAATGTTCCGCCAAGAGCTGTCAATGGGGATAAATTCATCCACAACTAAAGCTAATGAATGCTTTTTATCCCTGCACTCCCCCACTTGACAACGAATCTGCCAAATATTTTTATTAGCTTGTATTTTCTCACCAAAGATGGTTAGGTGACTGCAGCGACAATTCGTGATGACTAAAGCCCTGCTATTCAGTGCAAAGAAATGTAACTAAATATTTAGACAGCAGATATGTTCACAAGTCTCCAAGTCCAGTTTCAAGTGTCTCAAGTCCAAGTTGATTCTCAACTGCAAGCTTTACCTTGGAATTTTGGAGGTGGAGAAAATAATGAAACAAGGTTTTTTTTTCCTTCTTCTTCTACCGATTGATCTAAAATGACAAAAGGACTTTACAAAAAAATCTATTTAAAATTAATTCTGAACTTTTGAACTTTCTGTTCGTCTCTCATGGATCATGTGGCACTGAAGAATGGAGTAATGGCTGCTGAAAATTCAGCTTTGCCACGAGAGGAAACATTACATTTTAAAATGTATTAAAATCGAAAATGTGTATTTTAAATTGTAAATAATATTGAACAATATCACTGTTGTACTATAGCGAGCATAAGAGACAATATCTAAAATATAAAAAATATCTAACCAAACCCAAACTTTTGAATGCTAGTATATATAGCACACATTATAGCATACATAAAAGGAAAAAAAGAGCAACCTGTAAATGAATAATAAATAAGTAAATAAGCCAATTGGTAATTGTTTCATGGTATAAATTGTGCTTTTTTTATTTTGTCAAAAATCCAGATCATTATGATTTTAAAAAATAAATAAAATAATAGTTTACTCATAAGTTGGCAATTGGGAAAACTGTAACTGTATTTTAAGGTGTCCTTGTTGCACATGTACATTATAATGACAATAAATTATGCATAATTACATGCAAGTAACCCTAAAATAAAGTGTTACATACACACACACAAACATATATATATATATATATATATATATATATATATATATATATATATATATATATATATATATATATATATATATATATATATATATATATATATATATATAAATAAATAAGTATATGCAATATACTGTATACAAACACACACACATATATATATATGTGTGTATATTTTGATACAAGTAAATTAATCTTAAATGTTTTCCCGGTTACACTTTATTTTAAGGTATCCTTGTTACGGTGTAATTATGCATTTAAGTACTGAATATTATTATACATGTGTATATGTATATATGTGTGTGTGATTTGCGTTTTGTACGAGTCACTAATTTAAAGTTGAATTCGAATCTCAAGTAATTTTTTTGGCAACTTGTGTCCGAGTTGCCATTTCTTGTGTACAGTTACTTGGACGTTCTACACTTCAGTGCTTCATCAGACTCTGGTCTCACCGTTCTGGCCCTCACTTGATAATGGAAACAGGAAAATGTGTCTTTCTGATACAGACGGTGCTCACAATAACGTCCCAAACCAGTGTCCTGCTGTCTTTTCAAATTTCAAAACCCAACAATGTGGCTGCTATGGAAACAGCTGCCAGGCCTGTTGTGCTCATCTCTGGCCGAGTTCCTGTCTGTCTGTTTCCTCTCATTTCCCAGAGGAGCTGGTCTGTGTTTACCAGCCAAAGAGAGATACAGGAGCAGGAACAGCACTGGAGAGGCCCTCTCTCACACAAGGTGCAGCTGCAAAAGCAAGAAGGAAGACTAGGAAGGAAAATGGAGGGCAGGGAAAGGATGAGGATTTCAAAACAAATTTGCAAATCGCATTACACGGTCAACATGTAATTTGCTTTGTGTGCGAGTGTAAATATTGACACACAGTAATGAGTACATGGAGTTTACACTAATCTGAAACCCAAAGCCAAGCTTAGCCTTTCTAGAGAGCTCTCTGTACGACCATTATGCTCAGCGGCATTATCCTTACATTGTGTTTGCATGGTGCTTTTTATGGTTTTCGAGAAGAGGGACAGTGCAAGCACTTAGAAGCAATCTTGCGACAAGTATCTGATTTCTCAGTGGAGTCACGTAATATTGTTTCTGAACAGATGTGAACATGCTGAGACGAGGGGGAAAAAATTACTCAACAGGAGCGAGGAACAGAAGCCACATCAGGAAAACGGCTCCAGACATTACCTTCATCAATATATAATAATCCAAGATTGGAAACATGATAGCTATGAGCCCGGCAGATGAACAGAGCATTAAGTAGCACAGATACCACATGTTTTGTTCTGGGTCAAAGAACTGTAATGAGAGGTAAAACGATAATCTCGATGCATATATTGTTATTGCATATATGCGTGATATTAGTACAAGCGTGTTTGACTTCCTAAAATATGACTTTGTCCTGACTGCTCCTGTCAGATTTGTTATGTGTAAAATAATGGCGGATACAAAATATTCTGGGCACTGGGACCGGGCCAGTGATTCAATTACTCCAAGTACACATTTGAGCAAGGTCAAGTCCGGTACACAGATATTCAAGACATAATGATTTAAACTGCAGCCAACGTCTTCGTATTAGGCGATAGCAGTCATTACATAACCGAGCACTCAGACACACACTCGTTCACAGGTTTGGCAGGCAGACAGGCCACTAGACATAAAGAAAAAAAACTTGTGCATCTGTCTACAACAGAGAACCCAGCAGTGAATGCATATACACTCTTTAAATAAGTGGGAGATGTCTTTAAAGTTCAGACAACATGTATAAATAGGGCACATGTTATTAAATGTTCATTATTGACAAATACAGATAAATTATAAAAAAATAAAATAAAAAAAACATTGATATGACATGATGCACTGATAAATCATGCATCCCTATGTTCTGACAACGTCTGCTAGTAATCGGTAACAGATGCCTTATGTCTGGAAGCAACAGAATCCAAGAAAATCCTATGCACGTTTAAGCATTTGTTCAATAAATATGTACACAGCATAGTTTATGTGCATGTACTCTCACAAAATACACAAGATATCTACCTCAAGTGAGGGTATATGAGTATTTATATATTTATTTTTGGTGGTTCCATCGTGGATGGAGACCCAGCTTCTGAAGCCAGGTTTTACTCAGCATAACTACAGCATTGAAATGTTCTCTGTAAAATATAATTTCCAATTAGGATGTATAATTTGAGATGCCGTAATGAAAAACTACACTGCTGTTATATAAAAAGCACTTGTTTGTAATCAAGTTGTGTTGTTTCTAAAAGCATAACCCTGTGTAGTGCAGAGGTGGTTTTGAACAACTTGATGACAAGCCTGTGAAGATGCATTTGCAGAATAAGCCTACCGAATCTGGCTTTTTGTTTGTGCAGAAAGGCTCCCTGACAAGCCATGCAAGTTACATTTGCAGATGTACACGAGGGATTTAAATATCATCTGGTTCCCAGGCAACCACGGCAATAAATGAAACCTATATGTAAATGCAGGACACAAAACCAAGTCATTTTCTCCAGAGAAATCTGGGGCAGAGGTTCTTCCACTAAAGAGCTGCTCAGTAAATCTGGCCCTAAAAATGTTCAGGCAGTCGGGTTGCCAGAGCCTCAGGCTTATTTGCAGTGGCCCATTTGTCACCCAGTGTCCAGTTTTGCCAACTCGCTAATAGGACACCATCCTCAAAGAGTAATTGGCCCTTTTTTTTTCAGCTCAAAGATGCACATTTTCATTTTGCCATGGCAAGAGCTGCTTATTTTCTCTTGGGGCTTTGGTGTCTCTTTTGGCAGAGGCAGGATATTAGAGATCTCTAAAATGGATAATTTTTAACATGTTAGCAACGTTCCCCTGATGACAGATAGTCAGCTCCAATGCACATAACCCATCTCAGCCTACTCTTCAGCTTTGAAGCAGAAGCAGTAGTGGAGAAATCGGTGACAGGTGGTCATTAGCATGTCACTGAAGAATGACAAATGGTTTAGCCATGGCGTTCAACATCATACTTTTCACTAAAATTACACAATTTTCAAGATCGTTCTCTGCTGCTTAAACACACGGATAAGCTGAAAGCATCTGATCATAAATGCGTAAATACACTCTCAAACTGCACACTGCACGACATTCTCAGCCTTCTATAAGTAAAACATTTTCCTTGTATCCTCCATCTTACATCTTTCTCCTTAGCAAACAAATGCTGCACATCGGAAGACAGGGACTTGACAAACGACCAGCAATGAGCCTCTATCCACTGCAACAGTGGCCAAGGGAAACGGGATTAAATTATCCACCCAAATTAAAAGAGCATATCTGTCTTGTCCCCGCTAACAGCTGTTAGCATTTATCTCCCACATGTGTCCATGCCATTCATTCATTTTATAATCTGTGGTTATCAGACTGACTAGGCCGAAGTGGGGCAGAGGGGACCAAGGAGTGGCGCCCGGGCGCTAATTGCCTCGCCGTGCTCGAGAACGTCTGTGTGTGCATGTGTGTGTTCAGAGCAGCCCACTGTTTTGGAAAAAAAGGGGGAGGTGGAAGTGTAAGAGGGGGTAGGGAGGGATGACACAGGTGCAAAAACAGGGAAAAAGGAGGGCTATTACACAGCGGGAGAGTCTGCAAAAAGTCACTCCATCACAGACCACTGATTAAAATTTCATTGGAGGGGGCCAAGGGGCGAGTCTGCTGTAGGTAGTAGTAAAACAGTAGAAATGGATGGAAGCCAGTGGAAATAGTTGGATTTCCTTTATTTGTGTAGGGTTATGGGTCAATGATGTGTAAGTGTCGGCAATAAAACACTGGGGAAATAAATAGTTTCTTAGAAATGTACTGTTTGTATTCATATGCTTGTCTTTTCAAGAAAAGTTTCAGTTTAATTTTTCAAAGAAAGCCATGTTGACAAAGTAAAAATGTAAAAATGAAAACATATTTTGCATTTACTTGGAATACATGTGCATGTACAAACTGTAATTATTTTACAATAATTATAAGTTTACAATAAGTTTATGGCGTCACACCATTTTACAAACTGGGTAACTGCCTCATAAAAAGTCACATTTAAATAAAAAAAATAACACTCATAATAAAAGAGGTCTATTCATAATTCATTACATGGATTAATTGTATTTTTTAATTAATATATAGGACACAAAAAACAGGGTCACTTCATCGACCCATATCCCAATGTTTTCTCTCTTCATACTTATTGGTGAGTAGCACACAAATGCATTTCCGCAGACGTCAGGTGCAATTGCTAGCCACAAGAATTGTTTGTTGTCCAAATGTTACAGTTTAGTGAGAGTGACGGGTTGTGGGAAGGCTAGGGCTACAATTTCAGATGCAGTCGTGTCTCTGTAGACTCCTAACAAGTTGCTGACATCTCTTTTGTGAAAGTGAGGTTGCAAAGGAAGCGGCCGTTTATTGACTGCGCTGGCTTTGATGGGGAAAATCACGAGCGAGATCAAAAGGAGGTGCGGTAGCCGCTCAGGAACGTACCACACTGATGTTTACTTTTCACATAAGAACTCTTCTATTGGTTATTAACTGCTTTACTGGGGCTCTTTTTCATGCTTTTGTTGGGCCTTTTGTTAGGAGGTCTGCTTGTAAGAGATTGTAGTTCATTGGTTTTATGACCACTTATCAATTGGCCATCCACAACACACACACACACACACACACCGAGGTCGGCAGTAAATCACAAACTGTGCACAACCCCATGCTGTAACTGTATTGTCTAAATGTCAGGAGTCCCAGAGCGGGGGTGCAGGGGGATGGGACGATGACAGTAGATGAAGTGAAGAGATTCAAGCTTCACTCCAGTGTGTGTGTGTTTGACAGCTGTTTTCTTCCACACTCACTTCCCCCTCCCTGGACCCCTGTCAGCCTCCCCACCATTACTCACCCCAACACTCCAACACCAGGACAGCAGTGACAGCTCCCCTCCGTGAGCTCAGCCAGCGAGGTGCAGAAACCAAACAGAGAGAGCGGTTGAAAAGGCGAGCAAGATCCGTGAAATCCTATCCATGACGGTGAGGGCCTCAGATGACTCTGATGTCCACCCTGCTGTGATGATGGTTTATATGTCATCGGGACAGATAGGATATGCCTCTGACTGCAGATTTGCAGGCGGCTCAGTATCTCTCTCGGTGCATGGATAGACGGATCCTGGAGGGAGGTCCTTATGGGTTATAGAGTTTCAAAACACTTCTTGAGGTTGATGGCGAGTGCGTTTCACTTAGCACAAGTCATCTCCGAGGGTTCCCGGGTAATTGTTGTGTCATTACGGAGGTAATCGTGCAGGAGCCATGGCGGATCCCTAAAAAAATACTTGAAATAATATAGATAAATGAATGTGGTGTGCAAACAGGCCAAAAGCCCTTCAATACATGAAGAACACATATTCAGTCTTACAAGGGGATGTTAAGGTCGTAAAAGAGCTAATGGCCATGGTGGAATCACAGCACCCTGGGAAATTGTTATGAACGCTGCAGGGTACAGAATGAGGGCATATTATAAACAGATTTCATCGCCAGATCATTGACAATGCCTGTGCTGTACTGAACAAAACATTGCCAGAGCTCAAGAAGTTTTGCAGGAAGGAACAACTGACCTATTCATATTTTTGCATAACATACAATATTTAACATGCATCAAAGAAATGTTTTCTTGGGTTCCTTTTGACTGTATGGTTCTTGTGCTGACTAGGGTTACAAAAAAGTTACTGATGTTACATTATATGTCATTCTGGTCAGCATATTGGTGGAATAAGAAGGAAACTGAAGCTCTCTTGGGTTCTTCCAAGCATCATTATGTGGATAGAATGTACTACGGCTCAACTAGCCTAAGTTGGTTTGCTGCTGTTAGCTTGGCCAGCATATTTGCTGGTTTTAAAGGGACACTTTTCAATGGGCCTAGAAGACTAGCTTGATGACTAACTAGTGCAGGCTGGGAACATGCTTGCTGATTTAATTTATTTATTTATTTTTCCAGCAGGGATGAAAAATAAAAAGGTTCTTCTATTGCTTTAGACTCTAAAAATTTTTATTTTGGAATGCTTTGCAGCAGCACTTCCTACGGTCCTAAAAATGTTAAATAAATATATAAATACAACACTTTTAACTCAAGTGTTGTTCTTAGTCACTACATCTTACACACATACAAGCACACAGACGCACACATGCACACTTAGGCTTCCCATCAGCAAATTAACTGAATAAAGAGCCTCTCTTTGCTGGGTCGTTTGAGTGGCTAATTAGTCATCAGCGCATGCTGTGTAGGGAGAGAGAGAGAGAGAGAGAGGAGCGCAGGAGAGATCGGTTTTGCATCAAGAGGTAGAACTTCAAACGACATCTGATGAAAGCCAAAATGCTTAATTAAAATCTATTTGTATGAGCAAAAAATCATAATTTCAACCCCAAAAATAGAGAGGGTGTGAAAAAAAAAAATGAAAAAAAGAAGCTGTTTTGTTAGATGCGGGTGGAGATATAAACACATTAGTTTAGATAATGTGCCGACTTTATTATCCAAGCAGGGAGCGGAGACCGCGAGAGGAACTGACTCTGAGATTGGCGATAATTTCCCCTTTGTGTCTAACTTGGACTGCGTCCACATTTGCTAATAACAGTTTTGCGATTCTCCCCCTCGCCTCTCTCTGCCCGCTCTTTGTCTGACATTGCCTCTTAGCGCTGCCTGTGAACCCCCTGGCACTGCATTTATAATAGATGGACCTCAGTGCATACAATATAAGCAGGGTATGAAGGGGCTTTCTACACTAGCTACCAGTCCAGAAGAGTTGATTCATCTCATCTACATTTCCTTTCTTTTTTTTAACGTTGTTGCACAGATGCGTGTGAAATAATAGTGTGCTTATGCCAAGTTCTTTCAACCCTCTGTCATCTCTCAATAGCATGTTGCTTTAAGCTGCATGATATGGAGAATTTATGCTCTGTGCTTATCAATGCAGGTTGGGTACGTCCTCAGAGCATCTATTAAAGTAATAAGGCCTACAAAATGCACAAGAATGGAATAATTCCAGAGGAGCATGATCTCTCTCGGTTGCTAAAATTCCTGCTCGCTAAAACATGGCTAAAAAAGCTTCAGTGTATGGATAATTCATGCACTTTCCAGGTAGTGCTCAGAATCATAAATGAACGCAGAGCTCACAGGGAGAGCTTGCAGTGGTAAATTGTAGCTGCTGCAGTGGACTGCATTTCAGTTATTTTAGTATTTTAGTACTTTGTTAAATGCTCTGCTGTTATTGCATAACATGAGTCAAATTGTAGCTATAGTATTAGTGCTGTTCTTTTGGTGTCACCAATGAGGTCAGAGAAAGTGCACAGGAACCATTTGGCTTCAGGTTAATTGAATGGTCAATATTTCACTGCAGCAGTAGCTGGGATTGCGTTGCATTAGAATTCATCTGATACTGTTTCTAACACTTCTGCTTTAGGTTTTAAACGGCAACCAAGGACCCCAAATATGATTCTATTGAGAAGGATTCCCTAAAATATAAAATGAATAGATTACATATATATCATATATGTCATACATGTCATTATATATATCATATATGTCATGTAGATTTGTTTTTCTTACTGTTAATTCTCTTCTAGTAATATAAGCAAATTTGCTAAAATTGTTAAACATTTCATTAATTTCATGTTTTCATGGGGGGGGGAGGGACTGCTGTTTTTTTCAGACCCCCTAGTGGCCCCCAGACCCCAGTTTGAAAACCTCATGCAAATTGAATATTTCAATTCAGTAAAATAGAATAAAAAGTGCAGCTTATCAGCAGACAACAGATGCTAGGCAAAATCTTCTTTTTGGACTATTTATTTAGGTCTGAGGTAAAGGAGATGACAGAATAAGTTAAGATAGGGTATGTACAGCGACTGTAATTTACAGCTGACATGAAATAAAGAGTTGGAAGGTTTACTCTACTGCTGTTTGACTGCTAAAGTGCTTTTACCGCAACACAGTGAACAGAAGTCTCTAATATCCAAACTGGCCACTGTGACTGGGGAACAATAATGTTAAACCACTGAAAAAGAAACTGCTGAGTGAGCAGTCAGTGAGCCATGATAGCGGTGTCTTTCTCTTCCGTTCTCCCTCTGTCTGCCAAAGTATTCAGAGGAAAAACCAGGGTGAGGGGAAAGGTATCTTAAGTAATAAGATGGTCATTTCTCGCTCAATAAGCACCGTACGAAATGCGCTACGCTACATGGATAGATACTGTTCCCTCAACCGCAGCAAGTGAAATAATTCCACGGATGTTCAGTTTCGCTCCCAGAATATCTTGCCCCCAGCTGCACTCCGAAATTTTTCTGTCCAAAAGTCTCTATGTAGCAGATTTAGTCATTTACACCTTCTGTGGTGCGACCAACTGAACCAGTCCCAACTGGAAATGTGTTGACATGCCACGTGTTTCATTGTAGCACGTTCAGCTGTAACAACAGTGTTTTTCAGACGGTTAGCATTCCCTCCATAAACATAGCTGGACTTAAAGAGTATTCTGAGCATTACCATCTCATCTTTATGCATTTCTGTTTTTCCCGCAGACATGTCTGGAACTGGAGAGGTACCTACAGACAGAGCCCAAAAGGCTTTCGGAACTCTTCGACGAGGAGCTCGACTGCCTCTTAACGCCAGCCTTCATGAAGGGAGACAGCGACGAGGACCTGATGGACCCACTGCTGCCCAGTTTATCCGATGAGCCTAGCCCGCCACCTCTGCTCGTATCCCTTCCCAAAAACCTTCATGCCCCAGCCAACACCAAGAATACCGAGGCAGGGCTGAAAGAAGCCAGCGGAGGGGTTAATCCCGCCCAGCTAAACGCAGTCACGTCCCTCACGCCGCCTTCCTCGCCGGAGTTGGGACGCCATCTTGTCAAGACTACGCAGACTCTTACCGCCACAGCTGATGGCACACTCACGCTGAAATTGGTGGCCAAGAAAGTCGGTCTTGGGGCGGCAAAGCTGGTGGCGACACATTCGCTACCTTCACCACCAAATCGCGGCACACAGAGCGACGGAGAGGGGGGACTGGGAACGGTAGGCGGAGGGGACATTCCGGAGAACAAAAAGAGGGTCCATCGTTGCCAGTTTAATGGCTGTAGGAAGGTTTACACAAAAAGCTCCCACCTAAAGGCACACCAGAGGACACATACAGGTGATTAACTGCACCAGTGACATGTTTTTTAGCATTTAGCATCACGTGTAGCTTTTTTAGCTTTCCTTGAGAAAGGTTTCTGGCGAGTCCAAGTCTGCGTGTTATGAGATGAAGTTTCAGAGTTTGGATCTTCTTTGCCAAGCCTCTGATACTACAGAAGGGTCACAATAGATCTTGTGAAGCTAACTCGATTTTTGCAGCACAACCCCACAGCAAGATAGCTGGTTTTCTCTCTCCTGCACCTTAATCTCAGACTAAAATGAACCCAGCCACACCATTCAAAACCTGCCAGTGCAGTCAGTAATTGCAAGATGATTGATAGACCGACTGAGCTAAATCTCGTTTCCCAGCTAATTCGGGCTTGCACGCTCCAGTGCCGTCGTTTCTGCCCTCTCGCTGAACCTGAGAGCGTGTTGCACTCTGCCTTGGCCACGAAACCTACTGTGACAGTGGCCTCAATGCAGCGTATCTGGCCCCTGTGGCCAGCTGTTGACTCGGCAGGTTCCTGTGAGCGCTGGTGATGCTAATCGCTTTTGGGCTGATTCTAGTGTATAGACGGTACTTTCGCTTTTAAAAATTAGGGGAAATAAGCAATAGCAAGAAAAAAAGTGGAAAATAAATGCCTGAAGAGACATTTTGCCTTGCTGGCTCATCATATTATGTGTTTATCAGAAGACAGATTTATTCTTTTAATTGGCTTAATCCTGTTTTTTCGGTTATCATTTCCGTAGATTACTAAAACAGGGAGATTAAATTAAAACAGGATTTAAGGGAAGCCTACATATTTTTGTTTATGAGTACTCCTGACCCTGAAAATTGAATTAGAATGTTTCTAAATTCTGTAGAAATCAGACATGCATAACTTTTTTCCAAACCGAATATTTTAAGATAAAATAAAATTGAGAGGTGGTACTAAACAAAAGCATACCTGTCTGATACCCTTAACATCCGAACATCTATAGGACTCTTAACAAATCAGTAGTTCACGAACAGACAAATATGAAAATGTGTATATCTGTGATTAGCACACCTCTTGTTTTATTGGAGATATCTATACACTGAAATTAACAAATTCTAATAAGGTGAAGGCTTTTCTCATGAATATTAATTAAGTTATGTAATGTTGCATTATGTTAGAGACAGATGTTGTTAAGCACACATTAATCAGCTGGCGAAATAACAAATCCAACAAAGCTAATGACTAGATTTGACTAGACGCTCCCAAAAGTTTACTTAAGAACAAATGTCCAAAAGTTTTAAAATTTCACATTAAAATGGATTGTATTCAAAAACATTTAGACAGTTGAGAAACAGATGGAGCAGAATGCTGAAATCTTGACATGTATGAAATCTTTTTAGATCTATTTTTAACTTGATGCTGTTTTTACAAAAAAAAAAAGAATCCACAACCCTCATGCCAAAGAATGCTGAAAAAAAATGCAACCACGCTTTCTCAGATAGAAAACAAAAAGCACATTGAAGCATGTAAGGTTAGCTGCATCAAGGAATTTATTCTGATTGTCTTAATATACAAATACATTTGATCAGGTGTCAGAGCTCGCTCAAGTAATTTTTCACATTCGCACTTGATCATTTATGCTCATAAATGTGTAGAGCAGCCGTGGAGCCTAATGACATGGTCCTACTTTGCTTCGTCAACAATGTTTGCTGAAGTTAATAGCACATCCCTGAATGGGATTTGGAGGGTAAAAGTGGGTTAGAATTAGAGAGCTCATTTTGAAATGCAACATGAGCCACTGGAGAAGATAAAATAAATGGATGATAATTGGGCAGTACCTCTGAAATCTAAACTTCAGAGACAATAATAGCTCTCCACTCTGTCCAGAGGAAATGTAATTAACCGCACCGTACACACCTAGGACACTGGTGCGAGGGAAGGAACTTGCTGTTTTGAAGGGGGTTCGTTGCTAGGAGACTATATCAAAAGACTGTAATAGGTTGATTATTTGCAGTTGTAGATACCAATTGAAGCTCCAATATGCCAAATCAATCCTACATTTCCCCTACCCTCTCTGAGTACAGTTGGGGTTGCCAGGCAACTACATCATGCATATCTAAAGCACGCAATAATTGGTTGGTATTGCGGAGTGTCCATAGGTTGCATACCGACTGGATGGCTCTTTCTCTCTCTCTTCTCTCCTTTAACACTCTCTCTACCTCTCTCGGCTGGTTGCTAGGCGACTCCATCATGCATCCATGACTCTCCAAGTTATAATTGGCCTGTGTTATGGTTGCCTTGGTTGCAGGTCCAAGCCTGCCTCGCTGCTGTCAGACGGCAAGAGAGGGAAGGAAATAAAGAGGGGGAGGAAGGGGGCTACGGCATAAGGAGGGAGCCAGCGTGAGGGGGTCTTTAGCCAATTATTGTGAGTGTAGTGAGAAACGTTTGCCGTCTCACACCTGCGGTTCCGCCACTCTTCAAATGACACAGAGATGCTCTTCCTGCGCACTTGTAGCAGTCACAGACACGAAGGCAGATGTGGTGATATTTTCTCCTACTGATTTTATAAATTGAAGGAGCTCAAGGACAGGCAAACATAATAAAATAAACCTCAAGGCACTTTGACCTGCTGTTTGTCTGTGCGCGTCTTGCCTGGCAGAGAAAGATGAGAGATGTCAAAGAAGGGCCGCTGCTTGTTTGCAGTATTCCCAGAGGTGAACCAGTGGAAAAAAGGCCAAGGACATTGTATTATATTTAAAAAATCTTCTTCTCTTTGTCATCGAAAGTCAGGAAATATGTCTATGGGGGATGGAAAGAGGAACCAGTCAGACATCGTACTTGGAGTAGTTTTCCTATTCGCCGCTGCCATGTCATTCTTTACTTTGTGTTGCATCATAAGAGACTTCCAGGACCGACCGAGCGATATAGTGGTAAACCCGACATTATGTCATCCTTTACCTCATCTTGCATCATAAAGCTAAAAAACGAGACAGGATAAATAGATGAGCAGGCTTTGATTTCATTACAGCAATATGTATGCTCATATCAACTGCATACATTTTTGGGATATGAAATATTGCGAAAGCAAATACCTTCCACTTTCTCCACATCTTATTGGATCATATTTTCCTCACAAAAAAGGAAAAGTAGAAAGGAAAATAACAGCCTGTAATCATTTCCATTCCTCGCTATGATTTTCTCCGTCAGTATCCAGAGTCAGTCGTGGAGGTCCAGGCACTTCCTTGCTGAAAGACTAGCATAGAACAGCATGAGATTCTATGCTGGTCCAGACTGGTTTAGACTGGTTAGATGCTCTTGCGTAAGATCATTTGACTAATTATCAATAATCAAAAACCAAAAAATCTGTCTGCTCATCTATCCATCTGTGTCCAGCTATCTGTCTAGCCATACGTCAATCCACCCTTCTGTCTGGACTACCTATCCAAGGCACATAGAAATGCATAGATACAAACACCATAGAAAAGAACCACTTGGAACTTGGAAAATCTAAGCAACCACCTAGTAATCCTCGAACAACTGCTCATAGTGCCCTAGCAACCTACAAACTGATTGTCTGACTGATTGTAATAAATCTAACAATCATTTTAAACTTTGAGACAATTCTTTGACAAGCCAACATCATGTCTTGAAAAACTTGACCTAAACCTAACTAAAGGATTACAATGAGCCTACATGCCTAACATCATGTGTTTTTATTGAAGAAATAAATTACCAACTTGGTGGTCATCCTAGTTTAAAAGTGTGGTCAGCATCAATTTAGTGAACAACTATTTCCAATTGGGCAACTTTAAATTTAATGGAGCCTTACTCTAGTTAGGAAAATTGGTGCACACATTGTTTGCTGGAGAAGCTGGCAGCTCTTGCGCTGTGATAATGGCATTGTTTCCCATTAAGCGTCATTAAGACCCCAATTATCATTACCACCTCCGGATCTGAATCAGTGCCATCGACACCCTCCCCATTCCCACCCAGGCCCCAGGCTGAAGCCTGTTTTGTTCCCCAGGAACACTGCAACTGTGCCGGGACCCTGTCTTCGGGTGCTGAAACCCCCCTTCCTCCCTCCCTCACTCAAGGCCATATTTTAAATCTGAGGCATAAAAGTACGGCATGTGGAACAATTGGTATCTCCTTTCCCATCTGTTTAATTTCATTTGAATTTCAGAGCTCACTGGGAGGGTGGAGAACATTTAGCACAAATGGGCTTCATTTTGGATACTTGACTTTGGGTTATGAATTCGTTCTGTTATGGTGACTGAGCACATTTAGGCAGCTCCTCTTCAATTTAATAAAAGATGGAAAATGACCCTTGATTGAATAAATTTCTGTGTCTGAAAACGATCGCCTCCATATATTGCCTGAGAAGACAGCATTTTTCACGTTTCGATGACTGAGAATGCAGGAGATTTGGGCTACAGAGATGCGATTGGTCGACCGGGAGAGAAAGCGAGTGATCTAATTGGCTGGCTTGGATGTGTGATTGAGAGAAACAGTAATGAATGATGTAGATAATGGAAATGCTGACGGTGCTCACAGTGGCACAGCAGCTGCCTCGCTCCAGAGGTGCACCATCTGTGTACAGGTGTGTGTGAATGGTGAAGCAGGGATTAAATAATGTGTGTTTGTGCATGCAGGTGAGAAGCCTTACAAATGCTCCTGGGAAGGCTGTGAATGGCGTTTTGCACGAAGCGACGAACTGACGAGGCACTACCGCAAACACACTGGTGCCAAACCTTTCAAGTGCAACCACTGCGACAGGTAAGAGACATGCTGCAAAAGCTGCAATGCGTGTACCGTACATATTTAACCCTTTTTAGTTCTTTAACAATCCCCTCCCCACACACACACACACTCAAGCACACTAGTCCACAGTCCTCAAGCACCCATAAGCAAATTCCTCAAGTTATGAGACCACAAGACTAAACTCTCTTCCTTAAAAAGAACCCATCGCCCCCTCCCTTCTCTCTTGTTTTCTTGAATTCTCTCTGATGGCACGCACATTGCCGTACTGCATCGGGCTCATTGGAAGTTAGTGCAGGCCCAGTTCCCTACTGAATAACTCATTCAGAGTCTGGTCCTGTGATACCCATTACCGAATTACTGCGAATATCTCATTCTCACATTCTGTTCCACTTTCCTCCGTCCTCCCATCGGTACAGCGTATGCCCACACTGTGGCTTTAGTGCAGGGAGAAAGAGAAGTTACAGGCATGGGTGTGCATTCCAAGGTAAGAGAGTTATATAACAGTAATATAAAAGAGCTGGGGAGAGGCACAGGATGAAATGGATGCACGTAGGGCTCTAGAGGAAAGACACAGCATATTTGATGAGGGTTTTTTTGACTAAATACTGAAGCATCAGCACACAGTAAGCGTTTTTGTAGGACGTTATGTAGACTAATCGCAATTTGCATACTATTAGAAAAGCTCTGATATTCAAATTCTCGTCAATACAACAAGCCAACAATTATTCTGTTGTTATTGCTGACAAATGATAAATGAAATGAATTTTGTCTAAAGAAATTAAATGAAACTGTAAAGGCCCTTTCACACCAAGAATGATCGCTATAAAGATAACTATAACAATAAGGATATTACCGTCCACATCAGCGAACAATATTGTCTGTTTATTCTAAGCGCAAGCTCATCCGCTGCTTTAAATTCTCAAGCTCATTATAGCATGATGGATTCTGATTGGGTGTCAATGTTTTTATCGTTCAGCTGGAAAAAAATCGTTCTGAAGGTGATTCCAATTATATAGTTTCTCTGTATCGTTATCGTTATATCTGTGGTGTGGACTCTGCTATTCTTTGATATTGAGAACGATTTAGAACTATGTCTTTGTGGTTATCGTCATTGGTGTGAACAGGCCTTAAGTCTTCTGAAAGTACTCTAACCAACAAATTACTATACTTTGAGTGCATAGAAGTACGCAAATTGGGATTCACACTTCTCAAAGGTGTGGGAACATTGTTTAAATAATTATTGAGAAGTTATCAATAATTATTTAAACAATGTTCCTACACCTTTTGACCACTGAATTGTTCATGATAACTAGGATTTTTTTTTTAAATAGCTTAAATCATAATTGCACTCCCGAAGAGCAAATTTCTTTCTGACAAAATATTTCGGTAACACTTTATTTTAGCGTCTCTTAACTAGTTGCTTATTAGCATGCATATTACTAGAATATTAGCCATTTATTACTAGTAATTAAGCACATATTAATGCCTTATTCTACATTACCTTATTCTACATCCCTAATCCTACCCAATACCTAAACTTAACAACTACTTTACTAACTATTAATAAGCAGCAAATTAGGAATTTATTGAGGGAAAAGTTGTAGTTAATAGTGAATAAGTGTTCCCCATTCTAAAGTTTTACCAATATTTCATAGCTGAACATACAATAAATACATTCTACATAAGACAGGAAAATCACAAGTTCCCTTATATTTCATATATCTAGGTTTTCCGTGACTGTGGGATCCCCGTTTAAATCTTAAGGGCTATTTTAGGGCAGACACACGATGCAGAGGCAGCATGGTGAACATGTTTGTGTGTGTGTAGGTGATAAAGAGGTAAAGAGACACAGGAACAGCAGAGAAAAAGAGAGATTTGCATTAGCATGGGGAGAAAGAGTGATAGCCTGTCAGGTGACAGTATTAGGATGCTGTCACTCGGGCCTGGCATGCGGGCAGCAATTACACAGTGGAGGCCGCGTGCCCACTGAGCCAGCTCCAGGTGGAAGCACAATTAGACACGGCTCCCTGTCTCGCCGTCGGCATCAAACCAACCTCGCTGCAGCCTTTTGAAAGTTGTCCATTGAACATTTCTCTGCTGCTCCATCACAATGAAGCTCCACCGATCCCAGCGGAACGAGACGCGGCTGGGACGGCCTCTGTTCTGCAGACTGCTGCTGACACCTGAACAGCGCCGTTTTCCCTCGGGCGCAGCCAAGCATGTGAACACTCTGGGGGAAGGCATGGGGAAATCTGTGTCCCTACACTCATTACTCCGTGTTTGGCAGCTATTGCATGACAAAAGGAGGAGGAGCCAGCTTGGATAAGCAAATCTGCATTGACAATTCTTTCTCCCTCATGTCAGGTATAAACAAGGGCATCTTCTGAATTTGGACTTTAGCCTAAGCAATTTAGCTCCGCTGCAGAATCCGCACAGATAGACCCCCATCATTCCCTGGGAAGCATTTATAAATTGAGCCCTCCTGTTACTTGCTTTTAATACTAAACCTTGAAGAATCTCTTTGGGGAGCACATCCATTTTTAGTTGTACATTGCATTATGGGTGTTGTATATAGAGTGGAAAAGCATTACAATTGTGAACAGCGATGCTGCTGGGATGTGAGAGTGACCTTATTATTGCTTAAGAGCATTATTTCTTTTCACTGGGACAACAATCAAGAGTAATGTGTTGGAATGACAGGAGGAGGCAGTACGGTACAGTCTGATGGCAGGAAGGATGCTCAGTTGAATCTGGATGGAATAAGCCAGCGGCTAAAGGTGATTCAGAGTGCACTCTGTTGAAAATGTGCAAAATTTCCCATTATAGTATTCAGTTTTGCAACTGTCATCTTCTTTGGCACTGCCTCCAGTCAGTTCGGGGTGAGTCCAGTAACAGAGCTGAACTTCCTGATCAGATCTTGAAATAGAATAGAATAGAATAACACACAATGTGGCATTTCTTCTACAATGTATAGTATAGTGCCATAGATTTATGGTATAGTGCCATGGATGGTCCCTCTGGGGCAACCTGAGGTTAAAAGTCTTGCTCAAGGCCATAACAGTGATAGTGGAACCCACAACCTTTTAGTTCAGCTTAAATAACCTATGCTCTTTAAAGTGACAGTTTACACAAAATTACCATTTACTCACCTTTATATTGTTCCAACCCTATAAGTTCATGTACTAATGACTAAGACTGAAAGTAAGATGAATAAAACTTAAATATACAAATATAAAAATAATTTGATTCAGACTGACTGATTAATAAATACTATAATAGTATATAAATACTAAAATGATACTGGCTCCAAAAATTACTCCATACATCTCAACTACATCACTATGCAAAGTCTTCTGAAGCCATACAAGTTTGAATAAGGAGAAAAGTTCTCAATATAATTATTTGTGATTTTTTTTTTCTTGTAAAATATCATTCTTACATCCATATTTTCAAATGTGGTATGGTAATACTAGTATCACTAAGTCAAAACAATGCTGACTGAAACTAAAAAGGTAACTATAAACAGGTCACTTTCATAAAGAAAATAAACATTAAGGTTTAACCATTAAGATAAAAGGAAAGGCATAAAAGTTTGGAATAGCATGAATTGTATTGTTTCTGACTGCACGTGTGTTTGTGTTATCATCACAATGGGTTATGAGGAGCAACAGTCATGGGCAGTCTAACAGTAAATACAGTCAGCCAACACAGTCACACACACACCAGTGTATCGGGCATCATTAATCCTGCCTAATCAAGCACAGCCCCCTGTCGGGTGTTGAGAGGGGTTGAGTGAGAGGTGGGGGGAGGGGTTATGAGATCTAAGGGTGTGCCAGCTGGTGTATCAGCCACTTACAGTGAGTCACAGGACCATCTGTCCAGTCGCTTTGCCCTGCCTCCACACACACACACACACACACACACACACATCTAAAAGCCTAGTCACACCAAGATCGATGCAAATCACAAACGAAAATTTAACCGAGTATAATATACAATGTCATCAGCCTCTGCCAAAAATTCACATACCTGAATGAAAAGAAAATGTAAAACTGTCATTCGCATGCAATGAATACACTGCCAGATGCTGATTGGTCAATACTGCAGTTCAGCTGTGTTAAAATTACACAATATAAGAAATAAAGAAAAATTGTCATAGCAGCACTGGTAATGGTTGGGGATATGGGCTTAATTGCCATGAAAATATCAACAATGCCACAGTAACCACCCGCTTTTTAGTGGCTTTGATTCTGGAAATATTTTCCCCCATTCATTTTTCAAATTAGAACTTAGAAAACATAAGAATATTAACATTAGAAACCAATAGACCATTAAAGAAAAAAAACTCAATAATGGATATTATATGGCTTTGATGAGGGAAGAACTTTGATTTGTAGATATGTGTAAATTGTAAAAAAAAATATTACAAAATATTCATAAAAAAGTATTCATAAGAGTATTCATGAGTAGTGAACTGCGCTTTTTCACTTGGACAAAGTCAATTAAATACAATTGTTTGAGCTTTTTGTTCTTAACCTCAGAGCTCATGGTAGGTCTTGAAAGGTTTCTATGGAATTGTAAAAAAAAACATACAATAATAACTCGCAAAATCGCTAGCCCGACGTCCCGGCGCTATTGTGTTTTCCAGTCGGGCTACCAAAATGTATCACTGCCCTGCCCGACGGGCTATCTTAAAATACAGGGCTCCCACGCAGTGTTCCCTCTAAGCTGAGCGTGCGCGCGACCGCGCAGAAGAAATAATGTATTTTTTTCCGCCAGTAAAAGGGAAAGAATAGCAATGCTCGGGCAAACCGCTATAGAGCTGATGTCACGACAGAGTTAGAACCGGTTTCGTAGAAAGAGAACGATGCACCAAATGAGTCGCTGTAGAAACTGAATACTTCAATGGTTGCGGTGCGCTCAACACGAGAGACAACACAAACGCAATGACATGTGAAATAAAACGTCCTCATGTATTAAAGAAGAGTGGCTTGATTAAGTGCTGGAAATAGCGGAGGATGGGAAAAGAACGGTAATAAAGACATGTACAGTCACACACAAGAGTATTGTACAAACTGTACTTCATAACGATGTTTAGACAGCTATAGAAGAATTCATGTTCACTTTTTTTATTTAACTTACAGATCTCAGCTTAAGTTTTGCTTTGTTTCTATTCTATTCTATTCTATCAGTTTAAATAGTTTGTTTTGATAATATATTATGTTAGGCCTATATTATAGACTCAAAAACAAGGTCAATTATTTATCAGGTTTTTGACTTTGAGTCTCTTGCTCATCAAGGCTGTATTCATTTCAAAAATACAGAAAAAACAGTGATATAGTGAAATATTATTGCAATTTCTAATATTGGTTTCCTATTTTAATACCTATACTTTAAAATAGTATTTATTCCTGTGACACAGTGCTGAATTTTCAGCATCATTACGCCAGTCTTCAGAGTCACATGATCCTTCAGAAATCATTCTAATATGCTGATTTATTATCAGTGTTGAAACTGTTGTGCTGCTTCATATTTTTTTGTAACCTGTTACTTTTTCCTTTGATTAATAAAAAGTTTAAAAGAACAGCATTTATTCAAAATAGAAATATTTTCTTACAATAGAAGTCTTTGTTATCAATTTTATCCATTTAGCACATCCTTGCTGAATAAAATTTATTTAACTTTCTTTAAACGTTTTTAAAGTATTTTTAAAAAAGAAAGAAAAAAATTCTGGCCCCAAACTTTTGAATAGTTTATATTGTAACACAAAATCTCTATTTTGACTAAACACTGTTCTTTTTAACTTTTTATTTCTAAAAAAATATCAGTATAAAAAAAAATAAAAAAGCAGTACAACTGTTTCCAACATTGATTAAAAATCAGCATATTAGAATAATTTCTAAAGGATCGTGTGACACTGAAAATATTGCTTTGCTTCACAGGAATGAATAAAAGTATATTAAAATAGAAAACATTTATTTTAAATTGCAATAATATTTCACAATATTATTTTGTGAAATAATATTCAGTATTTTTGATCAAATAGATACAGCCTTGATGAGCATAAGAAACTTCTTTAAAAAACTTTATTGATCCAAACTTTTGGACTGCAGTGTATTGTACAGTAAAAATGTTTTCTCAGGTAACCTAAAATTTACATCATTTAGTTACATCAAGGGTCAAATCAAATATAAATAGCACATTAAAGTTCAAAGTCACACACTTTTGTGTGCGTGCTGTACAGGTCTGGTATAAAGAATGCTTTTGCTCAGGTGCCCGAAATGTCCGCCCAATAGAGAAAAGTTTTGCTCAGCAAGAAAAAACATTAGAGGGAACATTGCTCCCACGGGTCCTTAAATTTGATACAACTAAACTGAAGAGTTTTTAAATCCGTTAAATGGTATAAGAAATAATTTTTCAAATTGCCTTAAATAGATTTTTAAGAATTCTGCAAATACCTTGTAAATAGTAAAATAAAACTCTTTCCTTGATATTCGTTGATATTTGTGTATTGAAAATGTTTTTGATTGACATTTATGGTCTTTATTTTATTTGGGCTAGTTAAATTATTTTCGGGCTACCAAAATCTGAAGAGTACCTGCCCGAAGGGCTACCAGGGATTTAGAAATTTTGCGAGCCCTGCATATAGAGAAAATTAATGGGATTGTAACTTCTAAAACCTGGCTTTTTCACTCCATAGACCTTAAACCCTCATTGAGCATACAAGTATGAATGATCATTGCAAATATGATCAAAGGAATTTTCTTGAAGGGCCAAACAGAGAAAGAAGGAAAATGCTGAAATAAATGGCTGTAAATTTGTTCAACGTTCAGAACAGAATTCTGCAAAGCAACTGGGGAAAAACTAGAAACCATCCGACTGATATACTCATTTGAAAACCAGCTGTGTCTACCTGTAGATGTACATCCTCCTTCCACCCCAATTTCTATCTTGGCTGCTTCCCATCCAAAAAGCAACAGAGGTGTTAACACTGTGGCTCTTGACTAATTAATAATGGATACAGCCAGAGGCAAATTGAAATTATAATTCACCACTCCTTTCCAACTCTCTATACTCTGAGTTTGTATTCAATCCAGTTAAGATTCACTTTCAAAACTATAGCTGTAATATTGGAATCCTCATAGCCACATAAATGTAACATAGACATGGCATCGCAAGCCGTATTTTCCAAGCACATTTATGTATTGCTCCTATCAGCAACGGCTATATGTGAGCTTAATTGATGATGACACAAAAAAGCCCACGGCCCACGACGAGAAACCAACCACCATGACTCAAGTGCTACATAACTAATGCGGCCGCACAGTTTAAACAATAGCATTTCACCTCCAGCCTCAAAATAATTTCTTAATTCAAACAGGCTCGGCGTGATTTGTGGTTGCACTCCCAAAAAATGATTTCTTTCGCAAGGCTCGGCACAGACTTCCCTGCTAACTGCATTGGCAAGATATGCATTCGAAATGATCTGTCACCAGTTTTAGAGCAAAAAGCTGGCTATGCTTAATTTACGTTTTTTTTTCCAAACGCCAAATGTTGTTTTCTCTGTTCCATCTGCAAAGACGCCACACGTCTTCCAAGAAACTCAGACTGCATCCCTCTTTAGTGCCATGATAACTGTGTTTCCTTAAGTGAATCCAAGCTAACTCTCTCTCCTTCTCTCTTCACAGATGTTTTTCCAGATCTGATCACTTGGCTTTGCACATGAAGCGACATATCTAAGGCCGAGGGAGACGGGAGAGAGAGAGTGAGAGAAAACGAGTGAGAACGAAGAGGAGAACAGGTGTGCACCGCCCAGACGGGAACATTCACAACAGACTTTGGGTGCACATGAGGGGTCTGGCCGCAAACGTCACCAGGAGGAACATGAGGCAGCGTGGGCAAACGTTGTTGGATTCTGAAAGTGTAAAAGCCTTTTCATCAGCGATTAGCCATGCCTTACCGAGTGCTAGCTTGGAGGTCAGACACTGCCAAACACCACCGTTTTTTTTTCCGTCATTCTCTTTGTGTACAGTAAATCAACCATTAGCATGGAACGGATACTCAACTCTACATGTATAAAACCGAAACGCACATGTCATTCATCACGTAACAGAACAGTTCTACTAGAGAATCATGTTCATTGTACATTCTGGAACTTCCTTTTTCTTTTTCCAAGGACACATCACAATAACCAACCTGCAGCTATGTCGTATACAGCAAACAACCAAACACGGAAAACAACATTGCCAATACGTTCTGAGGAGTGACCAATGGAACAAGCGGACAAACACAACGCCCGGCCCCCGAAGTAGGCTCTGCATGGGGAAAAAATTAAAAACAAAAAAAAATACGGCAATGCTCAGGATGTGTGCTGACTTCTCGTACTCTTCTCTGCTCTTCACGCCCGTCACCTCACGGGCGACCGAAATGATGCGCAGCGACACTTTCTTGCCTTTTTTTTTTTTTTTTTTTTTTTTTTAAAGACAGTGTTAAAAAAAAGGTTTGTTTTCCTTCTGAGCTGAAATGTCTTAAACTTCTGAAAAGTAAAAACTTGCTTTGTGAACAAGCATAAATGTGCACATACGGGCAACGGGAGGGAACTGTGAGCCCTTCTCAGTATGCACAAGGTTCAGTGACTGCGATCTGGCACTGAAAGAAAACGTTTGAAGCATAAGACGGGGAACAGAAACCCCCCCCCCAAAAAAGATTGGGACTGCTGGCTTGGTATGAAAGGACAAAAGTCTTCTGTTTTTCATTTTGCTTTGCTGTGATTTGATCCGGGAAAAACGAACCAGAGCACGTCGCGCAGACCTTGTGTGTCGCTCTTAACACTGGAAAAAGTTATTTTGCTTTGTGTTGATCCTGGCACCCGTGTAAGAACGTCGTAGTCCGGTGCCCCGGAGGAAGCCAGTGGAGGAGACGTTATTGGGGGTGGGGGGGATGGGGTACAGCTGGCAGGACGTTTGACTCTCAGTCTGGAGCACCTGCTGGGATAAGGATCCAAAAGAACTTTGTGGCATCAGCCCAGACAAACTTTGCCTGTTTCGTATCCATTGTCTGCACTGATTTTTTCAATGTTCTCTGTGCTTTTTTTTCATACAGTCAAAAAAAGCTCAAAAACAAAATAAAAAAAGCATAAAAACAAAAAACTACTTGCAGGGAAAAAAGCAGAAAACAAAAAATGCATTAAAAAAAAAAATCACACACACACACCACAATACAGACAGAACGGTTTCTTTGCTCTTGGCTTTTTCCTGAGAAAAACTAAAGAAGAAAAAAAAGTAGAACAATAATTACCAAGTTAATGAACAGCGTTAAAACGAAACACTGCATGGCAGCCTCTTTCAGACAGATACACACACTCGCACACATACATGCACAGCTTGCCTCTCAGCATTATTTGTTTTGCACAGAAATCTTCACAGCAGGGTTTTAGCAATTGTTGTTTTGTAGGATTGCGTTCCATCCAGACGTCAGACGTTAAATCGAGAGCTTGGTGATACACTCGAGTAAATTATGCTAAACCGGGTCTAGGTCTAGCTCCGTTAACAATCAGCTTCTAAATCACGGGGACAAAATATATATCATCGTTCCCAAGGTTGTGAAGCCTGTCGTGGCGTCGCAATCAGGGTGTTTCCCTGCCGACCCTCCTCTTCTGCATTGATTAAACGGCTGCAAGGGTGGAAGGCAGATTGAAAGCCATTACGATTCAGCGGTAACGTTTCAGTCATCGCAGACTCTACGAAACAATCCCAGAGTATCCCTCGGGGGACCGCCAGAGCTTAACTATCGATGCCGAAACTCTCAGTGCAGCACTGCCTAAGAGTGAAGGGTTGGTGCCTTTCTCTTGGTTTGAGGCCTGCTGAAGGCAGCTCTTCTATTACACGTACACACACTCACACATACACACTCACACACGCAGTCACTTCTGTTTGACCACAACTACATGTTAGATTTCAGTTGCCATTATTAGGTGATTTCTTTTATTTCCATGTCATTTTCTCCATTGAAATGCAAAGTCATGCCAAAATTGACGAAACAAGAGGTGAATTGGTTCATCTCCACTAATGTACAATCAGTTGTGGTTTTTTTTCCCACAAGAAGCGGCCTGTGTATGTGATGACTGTATGTATGAGTTTCTGTAAAGCAAGCAAGCAGTATGTAATGCTACAGTGTCATAATAATGTTCTCTAAAATTCCACAAATGGGGCAATTATTGACAGTGTACAGCATTCTACATGCGTCACATCAACTTTAATGCTTTGAAAGGGTTACATTTCCGTTTTACTTGCAAGCAGCAGTGATGAGAAGCTACATTTGTACTTTACTCTACAAAATGACGATTCTGGTTATTCCTTCAGTCACCATATGGGATAGAACACCAGGCATGCAGGAGCCTAAAAAATGCTTCATATCAATTTTGACACCGACAAACAATGAAGCCAATCTTCAAATCAACACTGAAGAAATACAAATAAATATTGTCTGTTTAAATACAGTGCAAATCAACTTTAAATGCAAAACTACAAACAGTACTCCTTTCTGCCAACATGCTCCAGACATTACCAAATAAATACGGAATAGGCCAATCATATTCATTAGCAGGCAACATGCCATACATATCCCCCTTACATATCAAGTGCCATTTGAAACCCCTAATATCTCACTCTCAGAACGACGGCAGCGGTCCAGGCAATCGCACAGGTGTCTGATGCATACTTTGCCCAAAGATTTACACATTTGCAAATAAACTGCTGGGTGATGAAAGAGAGACATTTGTGTTTAACTTTATTCTCACAGTATCTCTTCTGCCCTACACCAGCTTCCTATGATTTGTTCTTGAACGTCTAGGTGACCATTTACTTGGTCTCGAGTATGTGAGCTTGTAAAATACAGTTTGAATGCAAAGTTGAGGATGAATTTAGAGCCTAACGTGAAGTTCAAACAGCGAATTAGTCGCATCGGTTCTAGCGCTTCTATAGTCAGTGCAGGTCAGGAATGTCTGTAGAAATCAATTTTAAAGAGATCGTTCACTTAAAATCCTAACACGATTCTGGTTTAGCTGTACAGAAGACCACTTTATCTACCGCGAGTTTCCGTATGACTTTGAAACGGAGATAATTCTGTGGCGGAGCATTTTACATGACAGTAAGAATGTTTGAAAACATTCTAAGGGAACAATTTTAAGTGTACTAGATCTGGGCACTCTTCCAGTGAAGCTCCCTTCCCAAGCCGTTTGCTTTTTAGCTTCAAAGAGGCTTTTGGCAGCTTAAATTTTATACAAAAAGATGCTTGAAACATCACAAGGGAATTTTATGACAAAAGGTCAGAGGTGACAACTTTTTCATGTTTTATTGTCCGTATTGGAACAACATTTCACTGCATAACACTCTTCATTGTTACAGCTAGCTTAGTCTGTTTAAATGACACTGCTGTCGATTGTCTACATAACATTTAGTGGCATTTCAAGATGCACTTATCACAAGAACATGGGAACGATTCATTCTTCTGCTTAATAGATAAAGCTTGTAGGTTCATGGCATAACATAAATGGTTTTTTAGTCAACAGTGCATCAAAATAAAGTCTCCTATTCTGCATATATACTCAAATACTCATCCATAAGGTTCCCAGTCACTCACAAACAGAGGCGAGAACTTATTAGTCTTGAGATATACTGCATCTTGAAGTGCGTCTGTATCCGTGTTTGTCCAAACTTGATATGTCAGTACACAAGGTTTTCACCAGGTCTTTCTCTTTGGCTTTTTGCGTTCCTCACCTCCCACCCCCATCTATCCCACCCTGCACCTGCAGAACCACGGTCACTTCCTAAAAACACTATTACTTCAGCTTCATCCCGCAGTTATGCGTTACCAGCTGTCAGCGATCTCTTACCTATGAATGTCCCTAAACATCATTAACCAGGGAGCGACCGGCCAACAACAGACCTCAATGCTTTCACAGGTGCTCTCTCTCTCTCTTATCCAAACATGGATCTCGTAGGCAGCCGCCAGTTGGTAGAGGAGGTACAAATCTGAAAAAAGAAAGAAAGGAAAAAATAGAACAGTTATGTGCCATCTTGATTTATCTGTATGGAAGTAGGACGACATTTTGCCATATGTAGGCTGAAGCATGTAGTTTCTTGCTAGAGCAGGGACCCTCATATTCACGGTCATCTCTTTCCCTCACCACATCACTAACACTCCACCCCCTCACTTCCTGTAATCTTCACACTCTTCCTCTCCGTTTTTTTCTATTCTGTTCTTTCCTTGTGTGTTTTTCTTTATTGGTTCTTTTGCTGTACAAAGTGTTTAAAATATTATTATTTGTATGATATAATGTTAGTATGGTAATGTTCTTTATTAAGGAAGAAGATGAAATTTATTTTTGTTACTGGTCTGTTTCATAATTCTTTTTTAAATTGGTATTGTAAGATATCTATGCAAGAACTGTTCAGTGGAGCATTTTTATTTAAGAATGTAATAAGTGTAATAAATGGTAGAATCTGAATGTGTCAGACTAACATTTTCTGTGACCACAAAGAAGAAATATTACTTTGACAGCGAGTGAGAGAAACGCAGTCTTGTCATAACCTATTATAACCTTTGGTGGAGTTCTTTCAAATAGCCAAGACTCATAAATAGACTGTTTTTGTCACAGAAATCACCACATTGTGACAATGGCTCTATGTACATTGGCTCAAAATTACTTTTTGTGTGTGGCCACGGTTCATTGGCATTGGAAAGCCAAACACAATCACCAACAACAGCACTGTGAAGGTCAAAGACTATCACATCTTGTTTGCAGACTGATATTGTTGTATTTGAATTGATTTTACAAGTGTTTACAGTAACAAATAAATTATTCATAAGATCAAATAATAATAATAATAATTCAGTTTCTAATAAATATGTAAACAAATAAAAAAAAAATCATAAATTCCAAGTATTAAAGATCATTAGCTATAGATTAATTTCTGGTTGCCGCGTTAAAGGGTTACTCCACCCCAAAATGAATATTTTGTCATTAATCACTTATCCTCATGTCGTTCCAAACCCTTAAAAGCTTAGTTCGGAACACAATTTAAGATATTTTTGATGAAACCCAGGAGGCTTGTGACTGTCCCATTGACTGCCAAGTAAATACCACTGTCAAGGCCCTGAAAAGCATGAAAGACATCGCCAAAATAGTCCATCTGCCATCAGACTATCAAAATAGTCCAACCCTACCGTATCCAAAATATCTTAAATTGTGTTCCGAAGAGGAACAAAACTTTTACAGAATGACATGGGGGTGAGACATTAATGACAAAATTTTCATTTTGGGGTGGAGTAACCCTTTAATCACTTTGTTCCTTCAGTACATTGAACGAAGCCCTGTTGTCCCTACAGATCCTCTACAGTACAGCTTACTCGCCCATAAAAAAAATTGTCCTGGGATACTAGCATTAGCCCTGCAGGTGTATGAATGTCGGCCATTTTACAACTACTCATCCAATCAGATTTTCGAGCCAGAACTGTCCATTTTATAATTAAATTTTTATTACAAATTAATGACCCGCCCCCTCCTCAAACTTCTCTCTGTGGGCCATTTTGTGCATCACATCCTTTAATTAGTCGTCACAGAGCTGCCAATGACTAAGCCACCATTTAGAAACTCGTACCCATGACTCAAGGATTAAAAGGGCTAATCGAATAACTAATGGTTAATTAGAGAGTAATTATGTGAAAGAAAAGGTATTTCTAGCGCACATTCTCACAGTCTTGTAAATGTCTTCCAGTGAGATTTCCTCCATCAGCTTCGCTCTATTATAGCTGATGCTGGTAATTGAAATTCACATTGTCATCGCCTCAAACCAAAAGCAAATGTGAGATTTATGCGTCATCCACCTCCTGATGCAAGCCTTACTCCTGACAGACACTCAAACGCCAGGACGTTTCATCTCTACAACAGCAACCTGATACACAGCACATCTGGTGTCAAATGTGTAGAGTAAATCCAATTAAATGCATTGTTAATTTGTAGGAATAGATGTCAGTGACTGCTGAATAATCTCACCTAGGCTAATCAGGGGAAAAAAGGGGAATTCTGCAGGCAGCAAATTTCCAGCTCGGTCTCTCGGGATCTGTTTCAGTAGCTTAATGTGCATATCCAGCCCCCTCCATTCACTAGCCCACTCACCCCCTCTGCTCTTGGCACAGGGGTCGAATCGTCTGGGTGGCGGAGAAGACATTCATCCATGCCAAGTTTATTAATGTAATACGTCCCCGTGCCCTTGTGCGCTGAGACAATGGTACTAAAATTAGTGTGTTGATTAAATGGAAATTATGCCACTGATGTGATTATTGCTTTAATAGGGCTAAACCCCTGTAACTGATGCTAACTAACAAAAGGTCACTTAATTAAGGAAGTGATAGCAGAAGATAATCAGGAATTTACAGGACTCTCGAGGTGGCTGGGGACAGCAAAACAATGTTTTGTCGTGCACAACATGTTCCCGTGAACCCCTTGATTGTGTGGTAGTAAACAATCTTGGATTTTCCCTTAAGACTGCATTCTGGGATGTAAGCAAACATAGCAGAAGGCACAAGCACAAGGAATTTCCCATGATTCCACGCTCTACACTTACACAAATTGTATCAGATTATAATATCACTGTACTTTGATATATCATGGTATTGAATAATTAAATATTAGTTTCCCGTGATATTCATATGAGCCATATAAAAAAAGAAATGAATACTTTTATTCAGCAAGGAGGCATTAAATTGATCAAAAGTGACATTAAAGACATTTATAATGTTAGAAAAACTATTTCAAATAAATGCTAAACCTTATATGCATCAAAGAATTCTTAAAAACTATCACTGTTTCCACAAAAATATTAAGCAGCATAGGGCTGCTGAAAACTCTGCTTTCCCCATCACAGGAATAAAAGATACTTTAAAACATAATAAAATAGAAAACAGTTGTTAATATTAATTCATAATAGTACTGTGTTTTTGATCTATACACACATACATATATACTGTAGATGTATATAAATGTGCATAAAAGCAGACAGGAAGGCTGAATTGAAAGGATATAAAACGGGAGTCTTGTTTCACATTTATAAACATTAAAGAGGTCAAAATATGATTCCTTTCATTAATAGCCTTGAATTTTAGCTTTATCACTCACCAGCAATTTCACAAAAAAAATTACTGCCATCTCAATGAAATATCAAATTTGATTGAAAATGTCAAAGGACTCATAAAAACTTCTTAAAAGCCCTTTTAAACAAATTCATTGTATTAGGCTATAATTTAATGTCTGCTTTGCTGTCTGAAGAGGGATGATCACATTTTGTAAAACCTTTAATTTTAAGATGGCAATAAATATGCTTTTGTTTCATTAGCTCACGTATAAATATCTGCTGTAAGGGCACAATGAGCGCTTGCCCATAAAAGCCAGCAATTTATTCCTAACCATGGAGGAGGGGAATTATATTAACTGCCAGAGGAGATGATATTTGGAGAGGGATATGACATAAATTGAAGGGTTTCATGGTTGTCCCAGCACAGGAAATACTTGTATCCTGACAAGTTGGAAGCAGGAAATGATGGCCAACATGGAAGTTTAACTAGCATGTGCTTGGAACAATACCACTTGGTGCACGCACTGGGAGTGTTCGGAAAATAGGTTTTATGGATTGCATTTGATGGTAAATTGTTAAAACATTGTCAGCATAATATTTTGAATGAACTACACACCTGACAAAGAAACAGGAAAGCAACGTTCTTGGTGGCTCAGACAAAGAGAGTGAGAGAAATCCCTGTAAAATGACTTCCGCCTTCCAAGAATAAAGGGAAGGAAAACTATGATCTCACAAGCAGCCGTACAAACACAACATAGTAAACACTTCCCAAGCGGTTGTCAAGCACACACACACACTGGTGTTTCTGAAGTGACTGTGCTAGATCTGTCTGTCCTTTGCCACTGTTTTGCTGTAAATATTATTCATCATCACCCTTCTGCCAACCACGTGTCTACAACTCAAAGAAGGAAAAAAAATCTAGTCTGGAAAATTTAAATCTGAAGCTGGACTGTCTGAGGATTAAAACCCAATTAGCAGTGCTTGCTTAGGCAAGAATTACTGTTATTGTTTTGGCTTATGTTAATATGAATGAATACCACAAACCATAAAACCCAAGTCTAAGGACACTCAGGCTAGTAGGAAACCACCTAGCAACCACTCAAAACACGCTAGCAACCACAAATCAATAAAGTGCATTAGTGCCTGCCCACTTTTTCAGCTTTGTTGGTTCCAGAAGTGTTTTTTTTTCCCCACTCATTTTCTTACAGGGATTTATTATTATTTTTTTAAGTCTTTATTAAAGACATGAAACAAGCAAACTAGAGACCAGAGATAAAGTGAATCACAGTAATATAAAATTTAATTTGAAACAAAAATATTAGAAAAAAAAAATTGAAATTAGAAAAAGCTAATTATATTATATTATATTAAAATTATGTTATTAAGCTTTATTAATGTATTGTTTATTGCTTTGCTGTGAGTCTGATTGGTTTAATTTTCTGTCCAGCTTCATGGGTAATGAAGTTTTTTTACCATTAACAAGCTTAAACAAAAGCATCGATTAACAACCTTGGAACTTAGTAGATGTGTCTTTAAAGGTTTTTAAGTTATTGTTAAAACTCAATAGAGACAATGAATGGAGTTTTTACTTTCGGAACCCACTTCTATACACTTTGAACAACCAGTCACAACACTTTAGCAGCTAGGGCTGGGCTTCCACACAGATTTCAGAGTTCGATTCTGATTCACTTCAGATTCAATTCCAATTAATTTACTAATTAAATTAACAATATATTTTTCAGTTAAATGCCCATTTTGTTGATGCATACATAATGATACTTTCTCTGCTAATGCTGTAAATCATATTTAAATCATGTTTTTGATTCATCAAAAAGAACTGCCCAATAAGAGCCATTTGCTTGTGAACTGAACTACCCTGATTGCTTTTCATGTTTGTTTTTGAATACAGGCTGTAAGGAAACCTCAACAGAAAGATTATTTATTACATGCACTTTTTAATCATAACACATTCTGCGAATTCAGGTTCAAAACACACAATTCAACAGAACGCAGTGACACCTGCAGGACAGGATGCACTGTATAAACATATTTATTTATTTTTAATCTTGGGATTTTAAAAATAGATATAAAGAATGTTCAAAAGAAGATTGTGATTAAATCATGAAATCTATATTTTTCAAAATCTTTATTTTTAAGTAGTCCTATTGACAGCTAAACATCCGTTACATTCAAAAATGTCCAAATCTAGTTCAAATTTTGTAAATGTATATCCGATAGCACCAGAATTTTACTAGGAAATAAATATATTTGTTGTGAATAACAACATGCGGTCTGCCAGTTTCCCTTTGGGACACAGCATTGGTATCTTCACAGTGCAGACACCTTCGATTGCCCTCCAGAAATGCCACTGTTTACTTCAAAGACAAAGGTCAAGATTCAGCAGGGTCAGAGGTCAGAGAGGGGGATCACATATGCACAGCATTTTAGCGAGATCGTACCATTAATCCAGATAAAGTGCTAAGGATAAGAGAAGTAATTACAAAAGGTGTATAAGGATTCAAGACAATACAAACTTATCTCAGGAGGATAGTAACTCAAGAGCAGATTTAGATTGTCCTTAGCCTGGTTTTCAAACTCACTGACTGACTCGCACACTTACAGTATTTCCTGCCTGTTTTCCTGCACACACTTTCTCTCTGTTTCCTCAAGGAAAATCTTAAAAGCAGCTGAGTCCAGTCCAATGACTCACACTCAGGGTCGCACGGGGTCAGAACCACTCAGCCCATTCAAAATTCCCCTATAGTTCAGACCAAAACATCTGCAGATTCCATTGAGCAGCAAACTTCCTGGATGAAGTTTGTGTGGGGGGGATTTTGTTCATGTTTTTTGCTTCCTGCACCACTGCGAAATCTGCAGCACAACAGGAAAAAAGAAAAACAACTTGTTGAAATTAATGGTGTTGGATTAAAAAAACAAACCAAATCCATTTTAAAAAAAAATATATTAATTGACTGATTAATTAAAAATTAAATTGCCCTGATGAATTGAAATCAATTTCTCTATTTACATTTTTTTTTTTTAAATAACATTTGGAAAGATCATTTAAATTTGTCAGCAAAATACGGCTTCAAATAGGTGCCCAGCCTAGGTAAAAAAACGGAAGAAAGAAAAAAAAACACTACAAATTGACCTCATCATGTCTCTGTTTTCTCTGCTCGATTTCAGATATGTATCAGGGTCCTTCAGTAAATCTGCTGAGATCCACCATTATGGCCTATTTCTTGCTCTGCTGAGTAGTCACATCAACAAGCTTCAAATAGCCAATACCAGCAATTCAACTGCTATCTACTGACTGCTCAGACTCATTAATGTCATACGTAGTCTTTATCAGACAGTTGCTGGAGTGTACTGCTTAAATTATTCAGGGTAAACACATGCACATCTGAAGAGGACCGAGGAGGCTTATCTCAGAGAGCAGCCTGTTGTTCCACGTTCCCTTCTCGGTGCATATCAATTTGGTCTATGTCGGGAGGAATCTTCCTGATCATCCCGTGTCTCTGAACAAACTGTGGACCACTATATCTGCAGCTTGCTCTCTGTCGCAGCAAATCCACATTGATTTTAATGCTATCTTTATTGCCGTCTTGTCTATCAGGGGATTACATTAGGTGCTTTTCTGCACATTCAGTCCTTAGCTTTCAATTGCATAATTTTCAATTTGAAAAAAGCGCTATATCTCAAACTTTTGTTGGCTTAGGTTCAGTGCCATAATGCAAGAATTCAAAATGCATTTGAAATGTCCAATAAAACATTTGCATTTAAAATCTGCCTGCCACTTTTCATCTCTAATTTGCATAACGTTAAAAATGTCTCCACTTTAAGCTCTCAATATTTTGATGCATTATATTTATATGACAGATTATTATATAACCTCAATATAACAAATGATATAGCAAGATGAGTTTCAGACTGCCACTCAGAACACAGCTCAGATTTTCTACAGAAAATGTCAAATCTTTTGCAGAATTTGCCAATGAAATGGACACCCCCATCTTCTTAGGCTTCAAAAAGAGAGTGGGCCATTAATTTCCCTTGAATCAGGATTCAACTATTAGATGAGCCTTTGAACATGAACTTAAAAGGAACTTGTCCCGCTCACAAGTACGCCTCAAAAAAAATCGTAATACCCCAGACCTGGTTCCTCTAGCGGGAAAAACAGCATTGCACATACATACAGCCTCATCGAGCATGAGGTGAACAATGTTCCTTTGTCACCAACCTCACCTCAGAACTAATCCCCTTGGCAGAAAAAGTGTAAAATGAAAAAGCCCCACTGCCCTTTGTCTTGTCTTTCATCCTGTTTTCCCCCGCTCTTATCAAGCAAGCCTGAGAGGGCAGAGGAAAAGGAAGTACACACACAGAGAAAAAGGTCTGCTGACAGTCACACGTGTTTCCTTTTTCTCAAGGCCTGTGTGTATTGTTGTGGCCACAGGTGCGGGGCAGAGGGCAAAAACTGCAATTTATTTCCCTTACTAGCTAGATCAAATACCATTCACAGTGCTGGACCTGGTGAAACGCTGCATCTGAGTCTCAGTCTCACACAATCTGTGCTGTCACACTTTTTGTAGATGAAATGCACAATGTCTCCACACTTCTCCAACACTGGTCTATCAGTAGCTATGTTTCCATTACCCTGTTTTAATGTGAAATTTGAAGTATTGCATCAAAAACCAATGATGGAAATGCCAAATAAAAAAAATCCCTTAATTTGCAAAAACGTTTTACGCTCGCTTGAGGTGGTTTTTGTCTTGTGCAAAAAAGGGTTCATGCGAATAATGGTAAATGTAAATGCATTTGCTGAATAAATTCCTCCATGCGCATTAAAAAAGTCATGTGACTTTGCGCGATGGGATGGCATAACCTGACTAACCAGTGGACCGATCTTGTTGCACAGCACCTGAAATATTGTTATGGTAATTCTGAAATGGCCATGCAAAGTCTGTCGTCAAAGTATGACCGAATTCGTTGTGTTTCGTCTGCTCGCTCTGAGGTACATGTCATTTAATATACAGTCTATTAAAATTATTATATTCTGTGGCTTCTCCCACTTTTCTTTGTGATATTTAGTGCCAGTTTATCAGGAAGTAACGATCATGTTCTTTTTGACTCTTTGGATGGAAACGATGCTTATTTAAATTGCTTAGTTAAATTCACAACTTTGGATGGAAACCCAGCTAGTGTGTCATTTAAAAAGGAGTTGAATAAATTTAAATAAATTATTTAGTGAATTAGTCAATGGTTAGAACCCAACACAAAACAAACAAACTCACACTCATCATAACTGAGAGATATAGGCCTAAGTATAGTGATAAATTTTTAATATATGGACATTCAGAGATCATAATTTACATCAATACCACTTACATATTATTAAAAATATGCTATGTTATGCATTTTTCCATCGGGGAAGTCGTGGCCTGATGGTTAGAGAGTCGGACTCGTAATCGAAAGGTTGCGGGTTCGAGTCCCCGGCCGGCAGGGATTGTAGGTGGGGGGAGTGAATGTCCAGCGCTCTCTCCACCCTCAATACCACGACTGAGGTGCCCTTGAGCAAGGCACCGAACCCCCAACTGCTCCCCGGGCGCTGCAGCATGGCTGCCCACTGCTCCGGGTGTGTGTTCACGGTGTGTGTGTGTGTGTGTGTGTGTGTGTGCATTTGTTCACTACTCACTGTTGTGTGTGTGCACTTGGATGGGTTAAACGCAGAGCACCAATTTCGAGTATGGGTCACCATACTTGACAATACGTCACGACTTTTTTTAACTTTTTATTTTTTATTTTCACAAAATATGTATATTATACAAACAGAAATAAAATCCATTGTTTTTATGTATATATAAATGTTATATACAGTTATATACAAATAATATAATTAAGTTTAAATGTTTATAAAATTCTGAATTGCAACTGAAAACTCAGTGAGGCGACCAATAACAAATGGCACCATAAAAGCTACTGGCTTGCATTCTGCAGAGTCCACTGGTCCGACCAGAGCGATATGAAGAGAGAAAGGAAACCGTCCTTTGAAGAAGTATAATGAAGGCTCTGGCCAAAATGGATGTTTTTTATATGACTTAAAGGGGTCATCATGGGAAATAAAACTTTTCCTTGATCTCTGGAGATAAAAGAGTTCATTTTCCCAGTGGGGAAAAAAGACTTTATCAACCATCAACATATTCACCATTCAGAAACTTTGCCTGCCCAGTGAAGATGAAGAAATGGTTAGAAAGCTGGATAGATACTAGGGGTGTCACAGTATACCCGTATTGACAATAACAGCAATACGTAAATATGAAATATCAATATTATGTCGAAACACATGATAATACCATAACTAATCCAGCATCTGTAAATGGTTGAAACTTCAACATAGTAGGTGGCAGTATTGCACCTTAATGCTAGCTGCCATCCATCATAAAGTGTGTACACAGTGTGTAGCTACTACTGCAGCTCAAAAGTATGTTTGAGATGACAAAAGAAGCATGTCACCTCTTCAGTGTGCGAGTAGTTTGGATAATCAAGCCATTCTGAGATGCTTGGCTGTGTGACGTCACACAGACCCAGGCTGCTTCCACGATTGTTGATTGACACTGGTGTTTTACGTTAGACCTGCCCTAAGTGATCTGTCATCAGTCCGCCATTGTTTCGACACTGGGGCAGGTGTAGACAAGAATGTCTCCTAAGCGAATGAGGTGTTTTTTTTGTTGGATGTAATCAGTGTTGGGGAAAGTTACTTTTAAAAGTAATGCATTACAATATTGCGTTACTCCCTAAAAAAGTAACTAATTATGTTACTTAGTTACTTTTTATGGAAAGTAATGTGTTACGTTACTTTTACATTACATTTTAAATCTGGGCAGGGCTTACGTGTTTGTTTTTAATATAAAAAGTTATATTTTTGGCAAATATAAAAGCCTTTTCACACCAAAGATGAAATTAATAAGGCTCAGGCTGAAGGGAAAGTAAATTTACGTCTGTACAGTAGAATGCAGAAGAAGAAATTTCAACACACTTCAGCAATAAAAAAAAGATGCACAAATGTTTGTCTAGAGTAATTTTTGCTTATTAGTATGGTTGAACTGGATCATCGAAGGTCAGAAGCAAAGACATTGGTTAATAGAATGGTATTAAATACATAGAGGATATTTGTGTTGTTTAACATTTAATTATTGCAGGTTTGCGTCATATTGCATTATTTTTATTCATTTTGAGGAATACTGGATCTGTTTTTTTTTTGTTTTTTTTGCGAGTGAGATGAATTAATGCATATTAATATTTATTTTAGAACTACAGTAACATGTTCTCTCAGCATTTCTCATTTCTCTCAACATGGGGACAAGAGAGCTGTCAATCAATAAATGGGGAAAAAAGTAACTCGCGTTACTTATTTGAAAAAGTGAATCAGATATTCTCTTGTAAATTAAAAAGTAATGCGTTACTTTACTAGTTACTTGAAAGAAAGTAATCCGATTATGTAACTTGCGTTACTTGTAATGCGTTACCCCCAACACTGGATGTAATGATGAACATAGCAGTCATCATTTACTCCCAACATCTGAGCCACTGAAGACACAGTGGATTACGTTTGTTTTTGGAGGGAATGTGCCTCCTGATCGACCTAAATGTGTTTATGTTTGCGCAAATCATTCGTGATCCAGCTTCACCTACAGAAGAATGAGTATAAGGGTTTCTTTATGAATCTTTGCAAACCGCTTTTCTTTTTTTTTTCTTTTTTTTTTTTTTTTCTTTTTTTTTCTTGGCCTGTCAGTAACACAGATAACACATGACAGTACGTATGTGTAGTTATGCTATCATCATTCACAGCCTTTTTTTTTTTTTTTTTTATATTATTTTTTTTTATTAATTAATTAATTAAATTTTATATACCCTTTTATTTAACCATACTATGACCGACAAGACCAGGGGACAGAGAAAACCATAGACGTAGACGAACAAGCACACATATACACAAGCATACGTTCCCACCCTCATGCACGCAACTAATATTCTCACCCTCGCCCCACATGTAGACACACAAAAATGGACATGGTACCCACACTCACACTCCCTATATGCACTCTATACTCCTAGATCCAGGCACCACCACCCCCAGAGGGGTAATCAGCGCCCGATCCCGGAGCTGAACCCCCTTCGCTCTGGCGTGGGGACAGGAAGACCACCCCGGTCCCCGCAGCAGCAGAGAAGACCACCAGCCCAGACCCCGACCGGGCGGCCAGCTCATCCTCGCAGCCCCCGGCCCCGGACAGAGTACAGAGAACAGGGGTGTGAGATAAAAAAAAAAAAAAAAAAAGAGACCCCATGCTTCACCTCACCCGCTCAAATGTAGTGTTGGTGTGTGTTGTTCTAAGGTGCTTTAAAACAGGGGTGCTTTAAAACAGGGGAGGGGCACCCTCCACAAGCTTGTGTCAGCTCGTCCCCTCCCTAGAGCCCTCAATGTCTATGTGCAACTTAAAATTGAGAAGTGGGCACTGGCACCAGAGGGAAGGCTGAATGAACAGACCGCCCTCCGGATGCCATTCAGTGTGCCCACCCCCAAGGCCCTATATGTATGTGTCATGTGACAGTAAGTAATGAGAATGTCTAAGCTGTAATGTGTGATTGAGATGCAGGTGGCCACGAGGAGACAGAGGAGTACCACCTCCCCCGCATCCCAGCGACACACCCGCACCTCAAAACCCTACCTATGTGTTGGTGTGATGGAGCGGGAGAAGTGAAGCCTTAGGGATGGGGAGGAAAGCATCAGAGGGGGCAAAATACCCCCCCCCTTCGGAGCCAGCTCCCCCGCTGACCCCCATAGGCACCCCCGTTACCCCAAATCTGCCCAGGGCGGGGGGCCCAGGCCCATCCAGACCAGGGCCCATGGCAGCCCGGGGCGGCCCACCAGACCCCACAGCAGAGGAAAAACTACCCCACCCCATCACTCATTCAACTCCCAGACTACATAAGACAATAAGACACCCAGGTTAGGCCCGTTTTCCCTGCCTCTATTGGATCCCCCCCGCGGAGGCACCGATGCATCGAAGACCCCCACACCAGGGCCGGGCCCAAGCGCATGCACCAACCCATGCTCCCGGCGGCACACCAACCAGGACCCAAGCCCCCCAGGCCCAGCCGTAACCCCAACCGGGAGGCAGAGCGCCCCCAGAACCCCAAGCCCCCCCCGGACCAACCCTGGAATAGTGCAGCCGCCAGGCCGGCAACCTACGTCCGCCGGCACAGGCATCCCCAGTAGCGCCGCATGCAGCCGCCAGAAAAACAGCACCCAAGAGTCACCAATACCCCATCCAGGCCAAGATCGCAGCCCCAGCGCCGAACCCCCCAAGAAACCCACCCCCAGGGAACTCCCAGATGCCCCAAGCCCATATGGCCACCCCAACAGCAAAAACCACAGCCGGACAGAATCAGGACCCCCACTCACACTAGGTGATGGAGCTGATCAAAGGAGTCCAGAGAGATTGATCTAATGTGGCAGCAGAAGCTGTGTCAAGACTAATATAATCCCACAAATAATTTCTATATTGGTTGATATTAAGATTATTTTTATTTTTCCAGTTCATGAGGACAGTCTTCTTAGCAATGCATAGGGCAGTGAAAGCCATGTGGATTGTGTTACCTTCTGTAGTGACACCATCTAGGTCGCCCAACAAGCAGACTGAAGGAGAGGCTGGAATAGAGCATTTAAGACACTTTGATAAATCTTCACAAATCCTGTACCAGTACCTCTGAACAGGTGGACAGAACCATAGAGCGTGGATGTAATTGTCAGGTGTATTGCCTTGACAGTGTGAGCAGTTGTTAGAAGCTGTAAGACCCATCCTGAACATCCGATGACCTGTGTAGTGCACTCTATGCAGGATTTTGTATTGTATTAATTGTAAACCAGGATTTCTAATCAGTTCAAAGGTTTTTAAAAACCGCTTTTCTTAATAATGTGCTAGTTAGCAAGTTCCACGGCTAAATGCAGCTAAAGTAAACAGAACGGCTCGTCATCCCACAGAAGAGGAACGGGGTGAGCAGAGCTTATTAGCATTTAAAGCGACATGCAACAAAACGGGTTGCTGTAAAAAGAACTGTTTGTGACAAGTTAAAAAGGGTGTTGTTTTACACTACCATTGAAAGTTTTTAACCAAAGTATGTTATATACTTTTCATTAAGACCCTAAAGAACCATATCAACTTGTGGAAAATGGGCATCCGATGACCTCTTTAAGAAGATAGGGTGTTACACCATGTCTACAATGGACACGAGTGGGGCAACAACTATAATCATTGATGTTCTCTACAACGAATGTCACAGTGCAACAAGCCACAGACAGTAAACTGATGCCTTGTTCTATTTCGGACATTCTCCACCTGATATGCGCTTCTTCCAACAACAGGGCAAATGGATTTGGAACGCTCACTTAGACAAGCTGTGTTAGACACCACAGTCTTCAGGAAGTGCCAGTCAACAGTAAGTGCATAATGGGGCAATACCACCAGTCCATTTTTTAATAGACATTTATAAAATATTGCAAAAGTTTTGCACAAATCTGTAATGAAAATGCAGCTTATTAGAAAAAGTTCAGCAAATACCTGTATCTGATTTCACATATGAAGATGGCGTTTTAGTAAGGCAGGGCAAGGCAAGTTTATTTATATAGCACATTGCATTTCGGATGTAGCACAGTGCTCATTCAATAAATGCACAGCTAAACAGAGGAGTTTAGATTCTAGATTTAAATGTGCAGAGGTGGAAAGAGTAAAATATTTTACTCAAGTAAAAGTACCATTACCTTAATGAAATTTTACTTAAGTACAAGTAAAAGTACCGGTCAAAAAATCTGCTCAAGTAAAAGTAAAAAGTAGCTAATTTAAAATTTACTCAGAGTAAAAATTACTTTTTGACAGTGGGAGGGACGCAACAATAGGATAGGCCAAGGGTGTCAAACCCAGTTTCTGGAGGGCCACAGCCCTACAACAGCTATAGCTGGATCAGATGTGTTTAATTAGGGTTATATATAGTAATCTAATCATTTAGGCTTATTTGAAAACTACATGGTATGTGTGTTGGAGCAGGGTTGGAACTAAACTCGGCAGGGCTGCGGCTCTCCAGGAACTGAGTTTGACACCACTGGGATAGACCTATAAATCTCAAATTAGTTGTATTTAATTAAAGGAATCAGTTATTTAGAATAATAAAACATTTGGGCTGTAACCAGGCAAATTAAATCAGTAGCAATAAAATTAATCTTTGCAATGCAGAGGAAACACAGAAGCTTCATCTGAAGTGGCATTTTAACGTATTTACACACTGTTTAATGCAGGACGTGAATGCATTTAACCTGCAATTACAAATGCAGAAATAATGTTTTGATAAGACATAAAATGTTGAATACTCATTTGAAATTATATTAAAAAAATAAAAAGATACTTTAAATGCGAAATAAAAACCGCCAGTAGGTGTCACCAAGTCACTGTTAATAAGTGAGTCATTGCATTTAAACAGTTGATTCCTTCAGGAACGAAACACCGTCATGTTGCTCAGAGACACAAAACAGTGCTGTGGCTGTGTTTGGGATTATTTTTGTTGTCGAAATAGAGCAAAAACAGGCAATATGGTGTCTAAAACGCATCTCTTAATTAATTTCTTGTTTATTGAACTGTTGTAAAAATAAATATGTAATCCTGCAGATTTTTGGAGAAAAACGGTACTCTTCGTGTGATATTGATTTACTATATGAAATTATATAAATATACATTTTCTGCACCTATATCTTCAATTTTGTGATCATTTTAAATGCATTTTAACAGACTGAATCACCCAGTGAAAGAACACACTAAATGCACCAGTCTAATCTAGACTTCACACACGGTGGAGGAGTGTTTTGTTGGGTTTTTGATTAAATATGTCAAATGTCAAATCGCACATCGTTAAAACAACAATTGCGAAATTTATGTGTATTAGTAATTAACAGTAATGAATGTGTTTTAAAATGTAGCGAAGTAGGCTACTATACTTCAATCAAAATATACTTAAGTAAAAGTAAAATTACAGATTTTAAAATTTACTTTAAAAAGTAGAAGTACACAAAAAAGCTACTCAATTACAGTAACGCGAGTAAATGTAATTCTCTGAGTGTGTAAGAACTGAGCCTTGTGGGACTCGGCATGTCATGGTCCATGTCACGTCCACTTAGACTTATGCTCTCCTATACTAACATAATAACCTCTCCCTTCTAAGTATGACCTGAAACATTTGAGGACCATCCCAGGAAGTACAGAGAGGCTCATAAAAAATACAATTACAGCTGTTTTTATAAACTATTTTAGGATGTCAGCAAAACAATAGGGCATAAAAAAGCAGTTCATTAAGCAAATATTCCAAGCTGCCAATGGCTAGGGCAGAGGAGAGTCAGTCTGAGGATGTAATTATTCCATTATCTAATTGTCAGGGCACATATGACAATCTAATTTCATCTTCCAATGCCATGGGCAGAGAAATGGTGGCGATATGTGATACAAAATTCAATGCACATTTTGGCCCACTTGGTTAAAACTAAAAGTCTGAAAAGCCGCAAGAAATGACTAGCTTTCCAAGAAGTTAAAAACCTATTTATGTTGTTTTTGTCAGTGAACTAATCACATTTTAATTCCTTTTTTTTCCTCTAGTATTTTGTGTTTCTGCAGAGACAATGATCCAATTAAGCTCAGGCTTAGAGCTTATCTCTGTGCCCATAGCCTGCAGAAGTGAATGGACTCTAATTGTCTCTCTTAATTGTCACGCTGATTCACCTGCAGCTGGGAACGGTTAGATGGCAGTCTCACACCACCCTGATAGACCTGGAATGGAAATGATGCTCCTAATGAAGATACTGGGCGGAACTATTCCTCACACTGACAGGAAGGAAATACACATCCAAGAAGACTTGCAGGTTCCAGTAGGGATTAGAGGGCTCCGGGGTTTCTCTCTATTGGGCCCATGTTCTCATGGGCTTTGGCTGCATCTCAGCACCATTATCGCAAACTCAAAGCCTGAACTATTCACAGATTAGTGCTGGAGGGCAGCTGACTCCCAAATCACACACACATGCTGGTCTGAATGTCGCCTTCCAACTGAGTATTGATTTGAGTTGATATGTGCATTGTATCAAAATGAGACGAGATCAATATGAAAGTGCACACCACTTCAAGGCTTTATTATCATCAGTTTAGATGAAAGTTTCCATTAAATCATTTTATTTATTTATTTTTTACTTTTTTGATCATGACATGGCAAAATATGTAGATCAACTTGACCACAAATTAGTGTAGCTACTGTACACTGGTGTTCAAACAAATACAGTGTAACACAAAGAACAATTTTCTTGGTATTTACCAAGCAGTCGTTGCATAAATTGCACATTTCAGAGGCTCAGCATGACATCTACTTTTTGTAACATTCTTGACTCTTTAACTGGGGGCTTTTCTCAGCAAATATTGGCATAATTTATCAGCATAATATGTAATTAGATCCATATGACAGCCACTGACAGCCTTAGAAAAATAGCCTACCATTCAAAAGTTTGGAATCCGTTAAGAAAAAAAAAAAAAAAAAAAAAAGCTTATTCAGCAAGAGTGCATTCACCCAGAATGAAAATTCTCATTTACTCAAAGAAACTGATACAGGTTTGGAACAACTTGAGGGTGAGTAGCTAAATGACAGAATTGTCATTGTTGGGTAAACTATCCCTTTAAATTGATCAGAAATGACAGTAAAGACCTTTAAAAATGTCTCAAAGTTTCCACCAAAATATGAAGCGACAAGCATTGTCAAGACTGATAAGTTCCTTAAACACCAAATCAGCATATTAGAATGATTTCTGAAGGAACATGTGCCACAGAAAACTGGAGTAATGAGTGCTGAAAACTCATCTTTGCCATCACAGAAATAAAACTTTAAAATGTATTAATGTAAAGAACAGTTTGTTTAAATTGTAATAATATTTCACAATATTAGAATTTTTACTGTATGTTCAGTCAAATAAATGCAGCTTTTGTGAGCATTATACACTTTTTAAAAAAAAAAAAAAATCTTAGCACCCATAAACTCTTGAACGGTACAGTATGTTATAATGTATTCTCCACATTGAAGTTTGCTCATGTCTAGTTACATGACCAGGGGCCTGTTTAATAAAACAAGTACCAGCCAGGCTTATTTCAGATAGTCTGTTTTATTTTGAACCAAATCAACTGACAATAAGTCCAACCTGGCTTATTTGGTAAACTTGTTTTATGAAACAGACCCCTGGTATAGCAGGTTAGAATGAAACTTTCTGATCCTCCTCTGTGTCCTCTACTTCGCCCTTGGACTGATGCATGGGACACAACACGGCGCTAATACTCCATGATGCACCATAGCGAGCAGAGAGATATAAGACACTTCAGTGCCAAAAAGACTGGATTAAGCTAAATTTCTCAAAGGGCCCCTGCACTCGGGCCAGCCTCCAGAACCGGTCCCTAGCAATGGTGGCTTTCGTTCCAGCCCAGCAGGAGGGCCCAGAAGCCCAGGTATGGATCAAAGTGACCCTTTAAGACCCTGCGATCCTAAATGGGAAGCCCACGGGATGGACTGACTGAGCCACACCTGTGCTGGTTTGATCAAGGACCACAAAGGTGCCTCGAACATGACCTCCAGAAACTTGCGTTGACGAGTTACTATTATGCTTCCAGGCTTGTGCAGGCGATTAACATGTCTAATGCCTCAGTGACAGTACGGCTGAGAAGGAAGAGATGAGGGTGTTTGCTGGCAGAGGAGTGTGAAATCCGCTAATTAACGTGACCTGCCTTTGATCCAAAGAGAATACACAAATGACATCTGAATCAGGAGGAGCGCTAGGCAAACTGGGGGATGTGCCCCACTCAGGCATGCTGGGGCTTGGCGTGTGACTTCAGCTCTGTCAAATTACATATCCTGCCTGAAACAAAGATGTCACGGGGATCAGCTCTTTTTTTAAGAGCATCCCTCCTTCAAAGTTTTCTCCATCCGCCAGCATCTATCTCGACCTTCCTCTGTTCTCAGAGAACATGTGTGGACCAGGCGGCATCTTTTGTGCCAGGTCTGGAGCAAGCGGTCCCCTCCCCGTCCCCACAGATGGCCCTAGAAGCCCCTGCCTGACGACGTGTTGTTGTGCTGTGCACTCAAGCACACTTGATTGAGGGAGGAGGACACGTCTCTTCCTCTCTCCGTCCACCACATGGGGCTCACCGAAACATTCCACCTGCTACTCAAGCATCAGCAGTCACACGCTCCGGACAGATTGTGGAGTGATAGGTAGCAGGAGGGTGGAATGGTGAGATTTTGTCACACACAATTATATTCCATTTTTTCTCTTTTGAAGAGACTGCTCACTGCAAGCCATGCCTGAAGTTGATTCTGGGTTTTTTTATTGTGGCTCCATGTGCAACTCTCATTGCATATGTAGTAACAGAGAGCCAATTTCCCAAGCTATGTCACTGGAACACACATGGGGGTGTCTCACAGACATGTCACAATGATGACTGTTTACCTGCCGTCTTCCTGTCTCCGTTTTCCACCGGCTGCATCCCATCATACAGGACAGAAATGGAGAGCATAACAACATTTGTTTGAAATGGCATACTACTTGTATAATGTACCCTGTATGAAGTTTTACTGTTTGGAATAAAATTTCACCAATTGAAATCAAAATGTATATATTTATGGTTTCTGTGACCAAAAAAAAAAAAGATTTAACTTGAAATTATAAAAGAAAGTAAATGTTCTACTACTGTACAGTAGATTGCACCTTTCAATGTAATAATAAAATGCTATTTAATTCTTAATTGTATACATTAATTTCATAATTACAGTTTGTGATTATACATTTGTATTACATTGTATTAAAACTCAGAGTGCACAAAAATAAATAGACTACACAATTTCTAAAAAAAAAAAAAAAATAGGGCCCTATGATTCAATTTTAATAAATTATTGAATGGTTAAACTTTAATGAATTCAATTAATAAGAGATGCTTTTGAATTATTCAAATTTAATTAAACGATTAAAATGGAATTCAGAAAAAAAAAATGCAAAACAGAATTTGGGAAAAAAATGAAAGAGCCCAGTTTATGAGAGTTGGACATCACACGCTGAATTTTACATCCAGTGTAGGCCTACTAGTGAGGTCATGTGACAATGTAGCATAGACTGCTACAGGGAAACATTACTACATACTGTTCACATAAGAGTAAGCAGAACACAAAAGTTCCTTGCCCACAGAGTCTGACATTTTCGTATGCGTTTTTTCGTATTCATCATCCTAAAAATGTGTCATGCACAGAAACCTTGCACACTGAGCCCGATGCATATTAATTAATCCGTTAAAAAAAAATTAGCAAAACAGTACTAAATGGAGTCTTCAAGCTGTGAGGATAATTTTGTTGTCCTCTCGCTTCTTAAAAAGAGAAAAAGAAAGGAAATATTGGGTCCATCCATTCCTGCGATACAGAGAGGAAGGAAAGTTCCCCCTCCTTATTAAGGAGCAGCGGGATTATCACAGGCGATTCAAAGTTTACTTCAGGATGTCAGTGGCTCAGTTTGATGCTTTGCTAGCGATACTAGAGCCACATATTAAAAAGAAGACCACCAATTTCTGTGAACTCAGTGTGCAAGGATCTTTAAAGTGCTTTGTGCTGTGAGATGAAGTGGATGAACAATCACCATTCTGGATTTTGGAGTTTTGGTGGCTCTGAATTGTAAAAAGTCCTAGCTCAAACTGCATGCTACGGATGCGAAAAATGCAGAAAATCGAACCCAATCCGTATTATGATGGATGAATGTTTTGGAGGCAAGTGTGAGTCCGAATTATTTTCACATTATTTTCACATGTTGAAAAATAAATACAGCCTCATCATCTTAGGGGTTGGTGATTGGTGATGAGTTTTTGTCTTAAGGTTTGCATTTAAAGTCACACCAGAGGTGTTCAGCTGGGATTAGGATTTGGCTTTCTGCCGATCAGTCAAGTTGTTCCACACTGACTCGATCAATCATTTCTTTTTGAACTGTGCCTTATACACAGAGGCATTGTCAGGTTAGAATAGAAAAGGATCCTGTCCAAACTGTTGCTATAAAATTAGAAGCACACAATTCCCTAGAATATCATTATATGCTTAAACATTAAATATTGTACTCATAGAAATTACTAAAGTAGTCAAACCTGTTCATTAGAAGGGGGTGACCCAATACTTTTTATATATATATATATATATATAAAGAAATTAGATTTTTACTGCCTGTCTGAACAAAGCTTATTATTCTTGAATAGGAGTAAGGTTTAACTCAGGTTTGTTAGACTGACCTATCTGGAACATTTCAAACTGTATTACTATCAGTCCAATCCATATCAAATGTGAACACAAACCTTGTCAGTACCACTCCACAGCAAACAGAGAGAGTGTTGCAGTAGCGGTTTGGAGGAAGCTTCATAAATTGAGCAAGCAAGGAGGAGCACTGGACAAAACAGCACACTGTAATTCACTGCATCCTCCTATCAGACACGTTCTGTCTATCTGCTTTTAAGAATCAGTAGGGACTGCCAGATCTCTGGCAGGCTGTCGGGAGCAGATTAAGGACACTATCTTGGCATCGAGCTGGGTCTACAAACACAGCTTCTGGAAATAGATAGCACATGCAAGCCTATAACCACAGAACACACTGCAGGTGCTCAGGATGGGGCTGTATCCATTAGCATGAGCCTATTGGAAGACACCAGTCTCTTTGTAGGGGATGTGCTGCAACATTAATGATTATTAATTAATGCCACAGATTAAAGTCTTGGACAAAAGAGGATTTTTATATTGAAGAATCTTCCTTGCTGTGATCTCTGCTTTGTAAGTACAACACTCACCCACAGAGGATCATCATTTTTAAATGCTAAGACTTCATTTAAATGTTAAGTGTGTCACTGAAGTGCCACCTGTGGCCCAAAACATAATTGCAAAAGTTCCCAAACAGGTTACCAAACACTTCTATCACCCCTTATCAGACAGACATTACATGAAAATAATGATCAGAATTGATTAGAATTTTAATATTGGTGCAATTTTATTATTATTTTAGGTACAATCTGAGCAAAAAATGATGTACAGTAAATCACTGAGATTTTTATAGCAGACTATACATGAAATGCTTACAAATGTATGCATCTCCCATAATATATCCTAGTAAGATGATATTTAAATGCTTATTTTATACTAAAAGCTCTGTAGTTTTAAATGTGAGGGGAAATGTACTGTAATTCAATAAAATTATAATAAATATAGGTTAATAAATGTTAATGTAATGAAAGCCTGATTTTTCAGACGGATCAACAGATGGATGGATGGATATCCATAAGTAAATGTAAGTTACCTCAGCCTAAGTTCATCTTTAAATTTTAATGGCAATATAAAATATATTATAATATTATAAATAATATATTATTCTTAAATTTACTTCATAAAATTTCTAAATATTTCACAGAAAAAGAGAGGGGAGGGGGACAGTGTACCTAATTTTTAGAAATACAGTTAGAAATAAGCCCTTTTATTTTACTAAAAAGTAAGACCAGTCTAGGCCTATAGATGTCAGAAGGCAGTAGATGGAGCAGTTTTTCAGCAAAATTTTGCCCATGTTTTTAAATGTAAAGGCCCTACAAATTCATGTATCAAATATGATACACAAGGCTTTATAGAGTTAAGGAAGTCAACCTGTGAATGTCTTAGCTATCTCTGAGCATTAAACTGATACCATGTTCTAACTTTAGGTACTTTCACAAATACAGCCTTTTCTATAACTTTTACAGCATTTTTCAGTTCAGTTTCCGAATGTTGGGATGTCTTTTAAATTTGAATAAAATGAAACTAAACGACTTTCAAATCACATGAGCCAATATTTTATTAACAATAGAACATAGAGAACAAATGTTTAAACTTTTATTAATTAGAATTTAGAAATTATACACTTTTATCCACTAAATGAGCTCATTTAAAATTTGATGCCTGCTACAGGTCTCAAAAAATTTGGCATGGGGGCAACAAAGGGCTGAAAAAGCAAGAAATTTTGAAAAGATTCAGCTGGGAGAACATCTAGCAACTAATCAACCCTTTCGCACGTGAGTTTAAAATTTTCCAGCTGAGCCCCCAGGTTGAGTTTTTTTCAGGCGACCGTTATTTTAGAATGTTTAGCCTTATTGTTTCCATGGCGATGCGTCATGCTTGTCATGTGACACACTGCAGTCACAATAGCGCTGTATGACACATGGATTGCTTTTATTTCGTTTTTCCTTTTTTATTCAAAATATTCATAAACATGCTCACTATATTATGAAATATCTGATATTCCGATTCTGAAATACAGGTCCTTTTCAAAAAATTAGCATATTGTGATAAAGTTCATTATTTTCTGTAATGTACTGATAAACATTAGACTTTCATATATTTTAGATTCATTACAACACAACTGAAGTAGTTCAAGCCTTTTATTGTTTTAATATTGATGATTTTGGCATACAGCTCATGAAAACCCAAAATTCGTATCTCAAAAAATTAGCATATCATGAAAAGGTTCTCTAAACGAGCTATTAACCTAATCATCTGAATCAACTAATTAACTCTAAACACCTGCAAAAGATTCCTGAGGCTTTTAAAAACTCCCAGCCTGGTTCATTACTCAAAACAGCAATCATGGGTAAGACTGCCGACCTGACTGCTGTCCAGAAGGCCATCATTGACACCCTCAAGCAAGAGGGTAAGACACAGAAAGAAATTTCTGAACGAATAGGCTGTTCCCAGAGTGCTGTATCAAGGCACCTCAGTGGGAAGTCTGTGGGAAGGAAAAAGTGTGGCAGAAAACGCAGCACAACGAGAAGAGGTGACCAGACCCTGAGGAAGATTGTGGAGAAGGACCGATTCCAGACCTTGGGGGACCTGCGGAAGCAGTGGACTGAGTCTGGAGTAGAAACATCCAGAGCCACCGTGTACAGGCGTGTGCAGGAAATGGGCTACAGGTGCCGCATTCCCCAGGTCAAGCCACTTTTGAACCAGAAACAGCGGCAGAAGCACTGGACTGTTGCTCAGTGGTCCAAAGTACTTTTTTCGGATGAACGCAAATTTTGCATGTCATTCGGAAATCAAGGTGCCAGAGTCTGGAGGAAGACTGGGGAGAGGGAAATGCCAAAATGCCTGAAGTCCAGTGTCAAGTACCCACAGTCAGTGATGCTGGTGTTGGTCCACTGTGTTTTATCAAGGGCAGGGTCAATGCAGCTAGCTATCAGGAGATTTTGGAGCACTTCATGCTTCCATCTGCTGAAAAGCTTTATGGAGATGAAGATTTCATTTTTCAGCACGACCTGGCACCTGCTCACAGTGCCAAAACCACTGGTAAATGGTTTACTGACCATGGTATTACTGTGCTCAATTGGCCTGCCAACTCTCCTGACCTGAACCCCATAGAGAATCTGTGGGATATTGTGAAGAGAAAGTTGAGAGACGCAAGACCCAACACTCTGGATGAGCTTAAGGCCGCTATCAAAGCATCCTGGGCCTCCATAACACCTCAGCAGTGCCACAGGCTGATTGCCTCCATGCCACGCCGCATTGAAGCAGTCATTTCTGCAAAAGGATTCCCGACCAAGTATTGAGTGCATAACTGAACATAATTATTTGAAGGTTGACTTTTGTTTTGTATTAAAAACACTTTTCTTTTATTGGTCGGATGAAATATGCTAATTTTTTGAGATAGGAAGTTTGGGTTTTCATGAGCTGTATGCCAAAATCATCAATATTAAAACAATAAAAGGCTTGAACTACTTCAGTTGTGTTGTAATGAATCTAAAATATATGAAAGTCTAATGTTTATCAGTACATTACAGAAAATAATGCACTTTATCACAATATGCTAATTTTTTGAAAAGGACCTGTATGTGCAAGTAAATGTATTTGGTAGTTTAAACACTTTTATAATGACCGTATTAGTTGATCTGTACCGGGTGATGGCCGCCGCCATGTTAATTCGCGCTGAATCCGAGCTGTGGGATTAACAACTTGTAAATTCATCCTCTCCTCCCGAAACACATTAAAGTAAGTCTCCGGTAAACTGGGAGAAAACCGAGCAGAGTAAACTTTAAAGTTATCTACACAATCTGTATATGATATCAATAAAACTTGTCGTCAGATTATATTTGTAAGGATCATTATTGTTGCTTCCATAGACATCAGTGCTTTAAATGTATGGTTTTGCTAGTACTTAAGTGTATTTAAATTTCTGAAACCTAAAATAAGCATCATATGGATGAAAACACTGAATATTTGTGATAATATGACAAGCGCTCAGCGCGTCTGATCTGGCTCCGCGCCAGCCAATGCGCAAAAGCAGATTTGAATTCAGCAGTTGATGACATGATGCATTGAAAGTTCTAATCACACCGGTGTGATCGTACGCTCCAGGGACCAGCCAAGACTGATCACACCGGTGTGATCGTACGTGCGAAAGGGTTAAGTTAATTGACATCAGGTCTGTAACATGATTAGTTATAAAAGGGATGTTGTAGAGAGGCAGAGTCTCTCAGAAGTAAAGATGGGCAGAGGCTCTCCAATCTGTGAAAGAGTGCGTAAAAAGATTGTGGAATACTTTAAAAACAATGTTCTTCAATGTCAAATTGCCAAGGCTTTGCAAATCTCATCATCTACAGTGCATAACATCAAAAGATTCAGAGAAACTGGAGAAATCTCTGTGCATAAGGGACAAGGCCGAAGTCCTTTGTTGGATGCCTGTGGTCTTCGGGCCCTCAGACGAGACTGCATCACTCATCGGCATTATTCGGTCATTGACATTACTGAATGGCCCAGGAATACTTCCAGAAACCACTGTCAGTAAACACAATCCGCCGTGCCATCTGCAGATGTCAACATATGTTCCCCTCCAAGCGACGTCTATTTCAGCAGGACAATGCAAAATCACATACTGCAGTTATTACAACTGTATGGCTTCGTAGTAGAAGAGTCCGGGTGCTGAATCTTTCACCTATAGAGAACATTTGGCGCTTCATTAAACAAAAAATATGTCAAAGACGACCACAAACTCTTCAGCAGCTGGAAACCTATAGCAGGCAAGAATGGGACCTAATTCCAACACCAAAACTCCAGAAACTCATATCCTCGATGCCCAGATGTCTTCAAACTGTTTTGAAAAGAAGAGGAGATGCTACACCATGGTAAACATGCCCCCGTCCCAACTATTTTGAGACCTGTAGCAGGTATCAAACTTGTAATGACCTCATTTTGTGCATAAAATTGTAAAGTTCTCAGTTTAAACATTTGTTATGTTATCCATGTTCTATTGTGAATAAAATATTGGCTCATGTGGTTTGAAAGTCTTTTAGTTTTCATTTTATTCAAAATTTAAAAAGCGTCCCAACATTTCCGGAATTCGGGTTATACTTATCATGATTATCTACATTAAGGTAAGAAATTTCATGAAAGTAGACAGATGCTGAAATGAAAGAGCTCTCTCTGAACAGATGAAGATATTTGATGAACATATTTGTCAACATATTACTTGAACAGAAATTATCTGACAACCTTACCATGTTTCCAGTGCAGCAGTTTAAAGGTCATTTTCAAAAATGACTTTACATATTTATGCTATTTAACAAAAGTCTAAAGCTGTTGCATGTGTTAGATTTTAACGTGAGATTTTAAATTGACTGCAGTTTAACAGGTTTCATGTGTGAAAGTGACTAATGATACAGTGCACACTTCACCTTACACATTCTTGCCACAGGGACATTAAGAGTTTTGTTCAGTCAAAGCAGATAATGCAAACCACTCTGTTCCTCTACAGGGGGTTTCTGGAGGAATGCTTCTCATCCGCGATAGCATCACAACAGCATGATGAAGCCACATGGCGCACTGTGAATTAAAGGATCTAAGAACATCTGAGTGCCAATACATGATGATGTACTGCTTGATTTACATGTTTCATTCTAGCTCACTTTAATTAGGAATGAGCAATCAGCTTTTGTCTCATGAATGAAGCACACATGGCTCGGAATATGAAAAATCGCATAAATGCTTCAAATCCCAATGCAGCAGTAACACCGGACACAGTGTGCCGTAATGCACCATATGTTTAACTATACAGACATTAAAACCTAAAGGCCTCTAATATAAAGCCTGGTGATTAACTGCCTTAGGAAGCAGATTTCAAACTGTTCTTTTAGTGACACTGGATATGGTAGGCAATAAAGCAAGCATCTGTTTGGCGCAAGTGTCTTTTCCTAATGAAATGTTGAATCTCACACCTGCTACCTGTCTCCTTCGTACCAGAGGGGATATCCTAAACATATTAGACGCCACAGGATATAAAACTAACATTGCATGGCAGTTAAAATGCAGTCGATCTCCTCTTTGTAGGTCACTTTGGCTGTGTATTGTTTCCTCGCTGACTGTAATGTATTCATTCACGAAGTGACCAAAGCAGAGAAAGGTCTAAATATTTCCAATTATCGAACAAAGTGTCAGGCAGACCTGTGGTAATTAAAACCCAGTTGACATGGAAGATAGTCAGTGCTCTCATAGGTCACCACTGCACACGCTGAAGGCTGCTCAGTAATTGCCACCAGATTTAATTGTTTTTTTTATCTTGATATGAAGCTGTGATAAACACCTGTTAGAGACAGTGCAAATCATGTATTTCTCCTTTTCATTTATGCATGTTTTTTTTTTACATGTTGCAGGGCTCCAGACTGTGACTAAAATAAAAATATGCAGCTATAATTTGAAATCTAGTCAGTTGGGAAAGCTTTGCGTTCGTCCCATGCGATTTCATTCCAATGCTACTTCGTTAATGTGTGCGCCAGAGTTATTTCCATGCAACAGAATGCAACAGTGCAGTGCAGTTTAAGAGTTGTAAGCCATGAACCAACATTACAAACTTTAATTATGGGGAATGAAAATTGTCCAAAAATACAAAAGGTACAACACTACACACTTAAAGGTCACCCCAAAATATTTTTTTTTAAATATTTTATTCATCCTCTGGCCATTCAAGATCAGGACAAATTTGGAGAAATTTACCATTACATCACTTCTTCACCATGGATCCTCTGCAGTGAATGAGTGCCATCAGAATGAGAGTCCAAACAGCTGATAAAAACATCACAATAATACACAAGTAATCCACACGACTCATCAGTTAACATCTTGTGAAGCGAAAAGCTGTGTTTCTCTCCTGATTCAGACAAAATGACTTTTTCACTGGAGAAAGCAAGATTGTGGATTGAATACTCATATTTTAGGCAGAGGAAACTGTTTAAAGTTAAAAAAGTCTTATTGATGGATTTGTTTCACACACAAGACAATGGGATTTTTACTTCTGGAACCCAACTGTTCCACTCTATAACAAACGCAGCATGAGTCGCAGAGAGCAAATCATGAACAAATTATTCTTATGAACCAGTTTTAATGAGGCTTTTGTGAATCTTTTTGCACTGACTCAAGCTCCTATTTTAGTTAGCAGTTTGATTCAGACTCACTCACTCAGTAAATGATTCTGAGCCATAACTGGCTTAACAAGCCACTCCTTTAATGAACCACGATTCATCTTCTGTTTAACGTCCAATTTAATACACAATTTCTGTGGTGTATACAATAAACTGAAGCACCTCTGAACAATTTATTGAAGGATTAATCTGTCAACTAATAGGCTAAGTCATTTGGCATAAATCAATGCTCCTTTCCATTTTTTGTCTGGAGCCCTATGTTGCTGTTGAGACCTGTGCATATTTTTTATCTTTTTTAACAGCACATGGATGGTATGCTGTTTATAAATACATCAGGTTTTAATGAGCTCTACCTGGGTGGTGCGTTCAGAAGAATATTTGACATTGCTGTCAGCCTAGCTGAAGAATACGGCTGTAGTCAGAGGGATTTTCAGCATGTGCTGCCTGAGAGAATAGCAAAATTTATAATTCAAATCCCTTTGGGTCTAAAGTGTTCATGACATGACTGACTGATCTGTTGCAAGGTCACACTCACAGAGTGCTGAAATGAATTCATATATTACAGACGAATGATCAGTGGTCAACAGTCATGTCCAAATAGGCATGAATACTGAATATTGAGATGCACATGAACACAACAATTTCTTTCTTATTTTTATGAGTCATGAGTTTTTATCACATTCTATAAAAAACTGCAGATTTGTATCACATTCAGAAGCACAACTTAATATATTATTCATGTCAAGCTTATGATCCAGATGACCTCCTATCTATAGATGCCCTTAATATGCTGATCTAGGACCCGCTTTCACCAAGTCGTGACCTTAACTATTACTGGAACAAACAAAACCTTCAGACGGGCAATACAATTCTATGGGTGTTCACTCACTTGACATTAAATTCCCATATAGACTCACTACAAGTTGACTAATTAATGCCCAGCTTTTTATTAACTCAATACCAATGATCAAATCAATCTCCACATCCTAACAAAAACCTGTGTGCAAAGCGAAACTCAAGCATAAAACCCTACAATAGGTAATGAAGACCACAGCAGGGGCTGCAAGCATAGAAATCAAAACACATCATATACAGGGGGTGTGGTTTATCTTGGAGAATCTATGGAGGTTGCCATAGTTACTTGTTCATTTCCAGAAAGAAAATGAGAAATAGGCAATTTGGCTATTGTCAGAAAGAAAATCATGCTTAAAAAAACATGCTTCAAGTTCTGATTTTACAGACACGTCTTGTTACTGAATTGCCAGTCTTATTAATCAGTCTTATAAATGCATAATGGGCATTTCTCTGCATTTTCTCACAGAAATCCACAAGAGTAAAATAAATGCTGCCTGTGGACAGGTAACCCAGATCAATTCTCTCCATGTAACTACAGCAGCTTTCCAGGTATTTTACATGTATTACTTTTACCTTTATGCATTTGGTAAACGCTTATATCCAAAGCGACTTACATGGCATTTACATTTTTATCAGTTCTTGCTTTCACTGGGAATCGAACCCATGACTTTGCCGTTACTAGCACCATGCTCTGTTATGCCATTTTAATGTTATCTCTTCAGAAACATTAAGAAAAACTAATTTTAAATGAATGCAAACATGTTTTCTATCCCTTATCAGCTCAATACTCATATTTTCTACCATTTTTATGACTTGACAGACATTAAACACACGTTTATGTCACAAATAACGTGGCGTCACCTAAACATACGAACAACACCATCTGCTCTCAAACGCTCCTGCAGGGGGACACTTTTGCTGCAGAATACGGTCGTCACTCTCTTTTAAAACCTGAATGGTTTATTAACTTAATTTAACAGGAATAATAACCGTATTGCACAACTGTGTCAAACAGGACCTGTGAGACCTACACTATAATCAATCAACACTAAAATTAATTCAACACCAGAACAAAATTCTAAAACAAACAGTAAGAACACAGCAAAAGATTAATAATAAACCCAAACTAGCAACTCGCCCTATGTGAATGTACGACATTTCTTAAAGTTTAATCTCATTTTTTCCTTTTCAGAACTGTTTTCATACGCCGCCTAGGGCAAATGAATACCTTAGGCAAGCCAGCTTCCGGTAGCGTTATTTAAAGGCCCACGTATGGAATTGTGAGAAGTGACTGCTTCACTAAAGAGCGATTTGGCTTTTTCCTGTAGCCTATTAATTGAGTAAGCATAATATTCAAGACGAATATTACCGGTATGCTTACTCAATTATTCAACATAAATACAGCGATCATAAATACCATGGCATTATTTGTTTGTTTTTATACTTAGTGCAATTTTATATTTTGTTTTGTTTTATGAAATTATTTTATTGTCCCAGCCCCACAATAACTTTAATATAAAAAATATAAATTACACGTGTAAAACTATTATAATTTAAAAAATCATAAACTATTTAAATACTGTATGAAAAAGTTTTTAGTTGTTTGATATTAATTATGTTATCAAATGTCTCACAGCTATGGCATCATTCCCACCATAACAAACAACTTTGTCTGATCAAGTTGTTCAGTGTACATGATTAATAAGGATACAAGAGTCTCACTGAAGAGCTTGAGATGAAATATATGTGATGTGTGGGAAAAACAAAGAATCTTTTATGCATAATTTATCAAAATAAAACGTAGCTGTATTCAAATTATGCAAAATCTGTGAAAATATTATGTAATTTTGTGTATGTAGGATATAGAATTAGACTTAGCAAGGAGGTGCTTTATTTATTTTTTATTTATTTTTAAGTGTAAAATGTCATTTCCACCACTAATTGCTATTAAACAATACATAATCTGAGGAAAAATTCATGGCTTTCAGAAAAACATGACAAAATTCCCCCTGCGATGCATATATACACTACTGGGCATTGTTAGAAGGCAAATTACTGTGAAAAGTGTTTTTAAGAATGTTAATTAACAAGTCAGTATATCAAAGTACCAGTGTGTTGCCCCATGATACCATCCCTGTACTGCACCATTATACTTTTTGTTTGTTTTTTTGTTTTAAGCGTGGGCTATTTAACAGACTGTATTCAGTCCTTGACTAACCTTTTAGGCCCTCTCTGTATCTATAGTAGCCTATATAGACTAGCAAACAGCTTGTTTCTGGGTTAATTTTCCTTACACAGGCACTGAGACAGAATGACTGTCATGATTTGAACGGCTTAGGATAAGACCGAATGAAGCTAGCAGAGCATTTCTGCTGCATTTCCCCTGTGAATATTAATGGAGCATGTGTCTGTATCTGCCTCAGTCGGTGCTGACTCCGAATGCGGTGTACAGTGCAGACTTTTACAAACTTTTATTGCCCTCGAAGAGTATACTGCCTTGAATTCCGACAACTTAGTCCATCTAAAACCAACATCTACTGAGGTTTGTACTAACTTTGAATTAATATCCAGCGAGGCTTGCACTTCACACCTCCCATTAGATGTAAACTGGGTCTAAAGCAAGGGTTCGGGCAGCACAGCATGATGCTCAGGTCTAGAGAGAGCACCTGATTGTGTAACACCCCAGTGCCGCTCCACAGGGACCATGCATTATGCAGCGATTGCATTTCCATGCTGCTTCCTCCTGTGCAGCAGTAAAAATAGAAACGCAGACCTCGGTGCTCATGCTTTGTTGTTTACAACTGTGCTGTCCTCCTTCGCTCCCAAGCACAGATGATTATTACTATAATACCCATACACACACACACGACATCTTACCAGAGATATTAAAATCAGAAGAGGTCAGGCTGCTCAAGGAAACATCGTCCTGAAATGTCAAAGATTCCAAGCCACCAAGCATTTTATGGCTTACGTATTAATAAAAATGCCTTTGTTTTCATATTCCCCTTCTGAACGGTTCCTGAGGTGTACAGAAAAGGGGGGGAATGCAAACAACTCTGCATAAAGCTATCCAATACTTCATCCAGTGCTTGATACATTTTGTACTACATATTTTGTCTGGTAACTTGATATGGATTTATATTACATATTCAAGTTGATGTTTCTGTGGGGGCTGTGAGTGGTAACTTTGCATGCACTACCAACTTTGTGTTTAAACAACAGTAAAAAGGCCAATGAAATTTCCTCCGGGTATACAAAATCCCTATTTACTCTGTTTACTGTTGTCACCATTGCAGTTCTAGTGTCTATTATAAGGAACAGCACAATATAAAAAGCGAGTGCAACTTCACTGACAGCTACACTGAGGCAGCCTTTGAGCCCACGCATCAATAAAAACTGTGGCTCTTACTTTCTCTAAGTCTACCGATATCAACACTGCAGACACAAACAAGAGAGAAAAAGACATGACTGAGAACTGGGGTACATACCCACTGCATAAGAGTAAAAGTCCATTGCTTAGCAAGAAAAACAAACTTTTCCATGTTTAAAATAATAGAACGAAGAAACTTATGATGTAAAAACCATTACATCTTTTTTAGTTCAATTTTCTTGTGATTCTACTGTGTGCGTATATGGAAAAATAAATTATGTATAAAGTTTATTTGTGTATTTAGAGAAAGGTCAGAAATTAAGAAGAGCTTAGAGATGACACAGAAAGTGAATGTCATAGTTATGAATTCCTCTGATTTTATTTGTGACATGCATATTCTATTTTTGACCAAAAACTTTGACTAAACAACTTCTTTAAGTTCATGTGTTAATACATTTACTGTATGTGCAACAATATATTGAGTTCATGTTGATTCAATGTAATACGTTGCAAGAGGTTTATTCTTACTGTGAAGAACATTTTAATAATCTAAATAACCTTTTTGCACTATAAAGAACCTTTTGTGCAATGGAAAGAGGATGTTAAAGTTTCCTAATGGAACCACAGATTCCAATAAAGAACCTTTATTTTTAAGAGTGTATAAAACATTTTTAAAAACCCTGAAAGGAAAATGACACCTCTTTACAGAAAAGTTAATTTCTGACACTGACTCAGAGCTGTCATTGCCTTCCAAGAGTCTGTGTTAAATCACCACACAGTGTGGGTTGCTGCTCGACTGGGAGAGCTCAGTCTTGTTTCCTCGAATTGTTTGGGTTGCATAATTAGTTGAATATAAATCAGTGAATAAAACCCAATCTGCAATTCCAACGATAGGCCATTAAGTGCATTAGCATTTTTTCTGATTCTTTTTAAATGACTCTATTGAAGAGAATTTTCTATAAGATGCAAATAGCCAGGATGATCACAGACTTCATTTGTTAACTTTTCATTAATAAAACTTTACGAATCACAGCCCGAGTAGCAGTGTTTGAAGCCCTGTACGTCCCACATCACAAATGTAGCACAACTAGCCACTGGCACCTCTGCTTCCTCTGACGACGTTTGATGAATTTTCATTTGGTGATGTGCAGGGTTTGAAAAGTATTGAAAAGGCTTTAATGTATCACGTATTCTTTTCATTCTCGCTCTCTTTCTTTTTTCCATTTTCTTTTTTTTCCTTGAGCACCCTCACTGCACCATCAATAGAACAGTTCCCCCAAACTCAAGCACACTAACTCCTGCTTATCCTAATGGGTCCTCTTAGGCTGAGAGAAGATACAACCGTGCCAGACTCAGACAAGAGACTGAGCGAGAGTGTGTGTTCACTCAAGGGATGATGCGCAGCAGAAGCTCAAAAGAGAGAAAAAGGTGGAGGAGGGAGGAGGGGGTAAAGAGGAGGAGGAGGAGGGGAGGAGAGAGTCTCTATGGCCAACACTGAATGTAGTTCTTTTTCAAGGTCAACCTCATACACATTGGAAAGGTTATACAAAAACAGGCTACATACAATGTGCACTTTCACTGGAAAATGAGAATAGCTTTACAAAAGATGCTTTCTTCTAGATTTATGTTTTCAATAACAGCCGCCATTGCCTCTGTATCATCGGGGCTGAGCAGCGTGCACGACGTGGGAAATTTGAACGTGCTGGCGTTGTGATAACGGCGCAAATTCTTTTATTGATTTTGGTGTATATCACAAGAGTTTCCCCTTATCATCACTCTATAGGTCTACTGTCAGCCCACGCAGCCTCGTAAAGATAATTTCACATATTGCACAGATTTGTCACTTTTACCCTGAAGACATCCACCGAGCACAAATTCATGGTTGTTCATTAACAAGACGGTCAATTCCCCAAACAATGTGCTTCATGTCACAATAAAAAGCAGGTTTTATGGCTTGTAGCAGTAAAGCGCTATTAAACAGATAAAGCACACCAAACGGGCATCTGGAGGATTATAAAAAGGGCTGCCACACGAATAAACTCACACACCCCAAACCCATAGCCATTCAGAGAGAGAGGGGTTATTGAGTGCATGTTGAAAAAATTGCATAAATGCTGCCCCCTTCAGGAAGACATCGGAGCGGCTGCGACACCGTGATTGTGGAGAAAAAGATGAGTTTTCTCTCAAAAGAGGTTTACTCCTGCCCCCGTGTGTTAAGCGTGGGACTTTATGTAACTCTTCAAAATTGGAACATTTCACATAAGAGAATTTCAGAGAAACGTAATTGTGTCCAAGGTTAAATAAATACATGAATAAATAAATCTAATTTAAATATTTATGTATTTATTAATAAATTAATGTGCAAAATGCACATACAGAAAGTGAAAGTGAAGTGACATACTGCCAAGTATGGTGACCCATACTCGGAATTCGTGCTCTGCATTTAACCCATCCATCGTGCACACACACAGCAGTGAACACACACACACCGTGAACACACACCCGGAGCAGTGGGCAGCCATTTATGCTGCGGCGCCCGGGGAGCAGTTGGGGGTTATGTGCCTTGCTCAAGGGCACCTCAGTCGTGGTATTGAGGGTGGAGAGAGCGCTGGACATTCACTCCCCCCACCTACAATCCCTGCCGGCCTGAGACTCGAACCCGCAACCTTTGAATTACGAGTCCGACTCTCTAACCATTAGGCCATGACTTCCCCCGAAGCTGAACGATTATAGTGCAATATTCTCAATTATATTTATTAACCTTAAAATACTGATAATAATATGATTTTAAATGCTGCTCATTGACAAATTAAGAGTTTATTTGCAAAAATAGATACGTTTTTTTTTTTTTCAAAACTGTTAGCATGTTTTACTGTTTTATTGTGTTAGTTAGCTGTATTTTAAGTTATGTTTTACCAAATCAGAATAACCCAACTATAGTTTGATTGAGATTAATTGGAATGCACAATGGAAAAAACATGATTTTTGAAAATTGTTAAAAACAGAGTTACGTTTTTGCAAATGAACTCTTGAAATCGAGACAAAGCAACAAAACAGCTAAGACCCTTGTGCTCTGGTGAAGCAGTAATACCAATTTGTCTCTTAATATCATGAAGCTTGTCGTCTAGTCTGTCTATTGTGTATAACGAGTTTATTGTATATTGAATAGCCTATATTGTATATTGTCTGTAGTGTATATTGATACCTGTTATTTGAGCACCTGTGGTGAAATTAGCTTTTTTATGATTAAAAGGCAATATTTGGCCCAAAAATAGATTTTCTGAGGCATGTTTTTAGCTTTATGAGAGCATATATTTTTCAAACCTCATAAAAACACTGAGTCATCAGTTTAGGTCAAAATTAAATTTATTAAATTGAATCAACATCATATGCAAACAATATCATGACACAATAAGCATCCAGCTAATACATTTATGGACTCGATATTATACAGTTCTGTATTGTCTGCCATCAGAATTAAATTTGAATATAATCTCTGTTCCTAGATTTGAAGTTAGGTTTTATTTCATGTTGAGTGTTTCTCTATCTGGATTATTATTATTAGGCTATTATTATTATTATTATTAACATGATCTGCACTGTGGCTCCAGAAAGAGAAATGAAAATAATCTTTTTCTGACGTTGATACATTTCTAGGATATGCTATGAATTCACATTCTGTCATTTAATAAGAATATTGTAATATTCTTCTCCCTCTTCTACAATGACATTGTGTTTGCCAACCATGCATATTCGTATGGAAAAGCCGAAGTCGACCATAGTGCTAATAATAGGGGTGCTTTGTCTTTTCTGTCTTGATAATTTATGTTGAATTAAATATTAATTGATGAACATGACGTTTTGCAATATTTTGCATATGATGGATTGCATAGCTTTCTAATGAAATATGCTGGTTTTAGCTATTATTTTCACCAGGTATAAGCTTGTTTGGTGGTTCCAGCTGATCCAAGCCTGGTCAAGCTGTCTTTTGGCTGGTTTTAAAGGAATTTAAGGAATGTTCAGCCGGGCAAGCTGAAACAAGTTGAACACCAGTTTAGCCAGGCTGTAAAACTACCGTTTATATTTTGATATTTATTCGGTAGTTTTATGTACGGTGAACAATGTTTCGTTTTAACAACCTTTTTTCCGAGATTCATTTACAAGTCCTACTCAAATATGTCGTATTCGCACTGTTTCGTTAAGCTTCGGCAGCTCTTCGTCTATTTCCGTCACCACTCGACTTTTTCCGCCACGCTCTCGGCAGCTCTCGCTCAGTGCAGAGGGGTTGATGATCGGATTTTCGTCTCGTTCTCTGTGTTGTTGTTCTCGGTGACGCGACGGAGGTGTAGCCTGACGCGGTCTCTTACGTGTCGGCCTGAATAAAAGTGGAGCTCCGAGGGCTCGAGAGTGACGGAGGGAGTCTGTATCGGTAAGAGGAGACAAGTGTCCAGAGGGAAAGGGCTCGCCCCGAATGGCATAAGAGTCTGGTTTGGGTTCGGCCCGTTGGAAACAAAGAGATCATGGCGGCTGTAGTTGTTGCATGCAGAGGGAGGGGAGGCAAACGGGAGAGCAACACAAACCCAGGGTGGGAAGTCTCGATGCATGGCTGATCATTTAAAATGCAAGGACATATGGATGCACAATATCTCGGGGTTTCTCAATGCATCTGTGCAGATCGTATATATGGGGTTTCCCCTTTCACACACTGGCTAGCTGCTAGACAAAATGTGTGTTGCTGGGTGGATTCAGGGTGTAATACTCTTATATCATTCAGGAATAATTTAATCTTCTCCGATGTCCTTGATGCATTGTGCGATTTATTGGGAGACACTCAGATTAGATTGCAGATCATTAGGATTGGGTTATTATTACACTGTTTCATTGTATATTATTCTAAGAGCTGTGATTGCACACCCTCAAGCAAATACATTTTTATACACAATATAGAAAACCTTTTACCTTCTATACATTGCACATGACTAATAAATGCAGTACTATATTGCATATTTTTATATTAAATTCCACAGATGTATTCAAATACAAGTCAACTTGATTATGAATTTTAAGACATTACAATGCAAAAAAATTTAATAAATAAGCTTTTTTTCTGAATAACTAGGCTGTCTTTTGGATGCACGCTTATAATTTTAGATGTAAAGATATATAAATGCACAACAGCTACATGCTTCCTATAATAATCTGTCTGGCAGAAAATAGGATTTGAAAAGTAGAGGGAGAACTATCCATGACCAATCAAACCACAGATAGACTCTGAGCGTCATGAGATCACATTACTATCAGTTCACGCTTTCTGCCATGCTGGAGCTCGCTGGCTCCCTTCCTTATCTTTTTCTTCTTCTTTTTTTAAGTGCTTTATTGGCCTTATTGTTTCACACACAATTAAAAAACAGCCACTAATGGTAATAAAGTATTGTGTTATTTCTCATATTTATTTTATTATTATGTATTCATATTATATTATCACAAAACATTATGATATTTTAATGATCTTACTAGCATTGTTTAGTTTGGTATAAGATGTTTCTTTCGCTCTCTCTTTTTTTTTTAAAGCCGAGTTTAATGTCACAATTTTAGGGGACTGTTTGTTGGTTCAGCCAATGGCAAATAAGGGAAGTGTTTAAAAAAAAAAGTTTAAGCTGTTTTTGAAAATCATCTGTTTTATATTGAAAAAGCCTTTATATTTTATATTTTTTTGGTTTTGTTTTTTCTTTTTTGTAATTGAGTCTGTAAGTTGCGTTAGTATTTGTGATGTTACATTTGAAAAAAGCATGTTATATAAACAATTGTGGGACATTGCATGCACCTCTTTCCTCAACTGTGAAAGCTGTAGCCTCCAGTGTGAGTGGGATTTGTATCCAAGAGGGCTGAAGCCAGTCGCATGTTCATTTATGAAAACCTATAGCCTTGCTAGCTGTATATGGGGTAAATTAATCCAACTGTTCCTCTCCAGAGGAAGAGGCCTGGAGGTCAGGCCCTCCAAAATCTACAAATGCTGAACAGTCAAGGGAAGCCAGGACTGCATTCACAGCATATTGTGATACACTTTCAATAAAAAAGGCTATATGATGACACCTTTATTGCAGTACTTAATTTTTTATCACTGGCCAGTGCACTAGTAATTTTACACTCTGATATAAGATGTTATTGTAGACCAATGCAGAAATAAAAATGTTCAGAGCACCTTGGGGTTACACACTGGTACTTTATTTAATGAGAACGTACAAACTCTTTTAAATTCACACTGGGATTTTGATTAATTTTTACTGTGCACTGTAATGCATTGCATCGCCCTATGCAGGCGTATGTTAGGGTCAGTTTGTGAAAAGGTTCACTGTATCCTGAACGTAAAAATATTCAGCAGTTTGTTTCTGTATCTTAAATTTAGCAACTTTAAATGAAGATGAGACATATTTGATGCAGTTTCTTTCCTGGACAAGAATGGTTTCTGGGAAAAACGTTTATCAATGGACATGCAGTGTTGCAGTCTCAGTTTTTAGACCAAACGGCCGTTGTATTGATTCATAACTGTGCTTGTCTCGAGTGCAGGAAATTTGCGCCCTTATTTCCGACGTAATGTCAAATGATTAAATTAAAACTCCATATAGAGTTGCAGCACAGGAACGATTTAGTCATACTTAACTAATGTGTGGCTATATTTGTATATTCTAAAATTAGCTTCCCTTTCCAAGAAAGTCTAGAGCTTCTTTTTCATTTGCTTGTCTTATAAAACTGGACAAAACATTTTAGTGGATATTAAACTTTGTTTGGATTGGGTTTTCATATCCTTATCATGTTACAATATTTTACCAGCTAAACTATATTATGATACCAAGTAGTATTACAATACCACTGGCTTGGATGCAGTGATTCTTATAGCATTGCAATGAATGTGATGGCACCAGGATGCCATGAAGCAGTTGTGCTTATAGCAAACTTAACGAAGAAAGGAATTCTGTATGATCTGACATTACTTGCAACTGAGCCACAGACTTTATACTTTATTGGGGATCAACCTACTAATCATTTAGATTTGCTTCTGTATATTAAGCTGGAATAGATTAAAGGATGTTTACATTGCAACAATCATGCACTTGATATTGTGATTCACTCATCCTCAAGAATTAACACAGAAGAATTGTGTGTCCCAGTGACTTGCTTTTTTTTTTTTTTTTCTCCCATACTATGGGAGTCAGTGGGGACCATCAACCGTTACTTACCCATATTCTACCCATCTTTTATTATCAAGTAAAACTTATACAGATTTAAAATAACTTGAAGGTGAGTAAATGATGACAGAATTTTCATTTTGGTAAATTATCACTTTAATGTCACGTTTGATGTCATTACTTCATTTTTGTTAGATACTGTATACCAGCAACAGTGTTTGCTGATGTTCATCTCTCAGTATCTCTTCAGTAGTATGAGGGATGGTTTCAAAGTAGAAATGTCAAAGTTACTGTCTGTTAAAATGACTTTTCTGTGTCTGATCAGATTTCTGCAGTAGCAGAGCGTGAAGGCTTACCAGAGTAAGTTGGCCTTGAGAATTTTGTCTGGGTTTCCCTCTTATATGTATATACAGTTCATCTTCAATGCCACATCCAAAGTTTCAGGTTGAGACTGTGAAAGTGTTAATAAGCAGGAGTTAACTTAAGTTGTATGTTAATCATTTATGTAATTCAAGTCACCGTGAAATCAAATTTCTTATTTTAGTATAGATTATTGCAGTGTTTGTTAAAATTAATATAATCATCATCATTATTATTTTAAACCTGCTTATCATCATTTTAAAATTCATACCTCTCCAACAATTTAGTGCTCACATGAAACAATCACAGCAACTAGCAAATGACAACATAATTAAGTATTATTATAATTAAGGGTCTTTTAGGTTGTTAAAGGGATAGTTCACCCCAAAATTGGTCATCATTTACTTGTTCCAAACCTGAGTTTCTTTCTTCTCTTGAACACAGAAGTATATATTTTGAACAATGTGGGCCATTAACTAACATTCTTCAATTTTTATTTTTTTATTTTGTGTGTGTTTGTTCAGCAGAAGAAAGAAACTCATATAAAATATAAATGGAACCCTAAATTAGATTTTACAGTGGGGATGGCATGATATAGGAATATGGTGAATAAAAAAATATTGTCAGCACTTGGTTGCTATATCGATTGTTTTTGTCTACTTCAAAATAATGGCACATTGTTTCTTTGTACCTGTGGCAAAAATGTAAATTCAAGATTTTGTAATTTCTACCCTGTTTCTTACCAGCTAACTCAATGACCATGGAGTCGGGAGCCGATGCCCAGCAGGGTGCAGACACTGCGGTCTCTGAAACTGAGAACCAACAGATCACACAGGCTCAAATCGCCACTCTTGCACAGGTAGGAACACAATCAATTGTTTTTACTATACAGCACGTCAAATGAATTCAGGGCTTATTGTAGTCTGTTTATTTGGAAACATGAAGAGCTAAAACATTGAATCAAGAGTCTGACATTAGAGACAGTATGACTGTGTTTGAATATGTGTGTGATGTTGGATAGGTAACAATGGCTGTGGGACACGCTAGTGCCACAGCACCCACAGTCACCCTAGTGCAGCTGCCCAATGGTCAAACAGTGCAGGTGCACGGAGTGATTCAAGCTGCTCAACCTTCAGTCATTCAGTCTCCACAGGTGCAGACTGTCCAGGTAAGACAACTTAAAACTTCAGTATCTCTAGACTGATTATCAAGTGACAAGATGCATATAATTCTTTATGTATTCCATTCACCTCACATGGTTCTCTTAAAGGGGTCATATGATGCGATTTCAAGTTTTCCTTTCTCTTTGGAGTGTTACAAGCTGTTTGTGCATAGATAAGATCCCTGAAGTTGCAAAGACTAAAGTCTCAAAACCAAAGAGATATTCTTTATAAAAGTTTAGACTTGATCACGCCCTCCTAAAACGGCTCATTCATTCATTATTCTCGCTGTAGTATTGTTGCTGCTGCCGGCGCCATGTCCTGAAGATGCTGCGTTTCATTGTGAAAGCGAAACTACTTTGTTTGGGCTTTCAAAAGAGGACACAACTAGAGATCAGTGGTTGTGTTTACAACACTGTTCCAGAACAGTACAACCCAAATATTAGTGTGTGTGCAGCGCATTTTACGGAAGACTGTTTCTTGAACCTGGAAGTAGCCTGCCAGCTATGCACAAAGGCTGTTTCTATAAAGTGGGGCAATTCAAACTTTGCAAGGACAGTCTGGCACTTCTGACTCAGAGCCTGTAAGTACGTTTTCTTATTTAAATAATTTGCCACTGACGATTCAAAGGTGAGTTTTGAGCAGTGTAGAGTAGAGCTTGTTTGTCGCTTCTCCGATCACAAATGCAGACATGGTAATGTTTACGCGGAGCAATGCAACGCAGCACGTAAAAAGACAGTAAGTCATTATAATCAGTAATTATGTCCCCACTGGATGCAACAAATGTCTCGTTTATAATGGGTTTTTTATTTTTGTCTCGTCGTGCCAGGACACGGCACCACAACATGCTAAGGGGCGTAACAATTATATCACACGTTTGAAGTAGTCGGCCAATCACAACGCACTAGATAGCTGGCAAATCAGAGCATACTTCGCTTCTCAGAACGATGAGCTTTGTAAAAATCGATGCCTTTCAGAAAGGCGGGGCACAGAGGAGCAACAATAATGTACAGTATGTGGAAAATAATGTGTTTTAACCTTAAACCAAATACACAAAATAATGTTCTTTTTAGTCATATGACCCCTTTAACATGCAATTATGTGAAATGACAGAATTGTCTTTTGATCAGATTTCCACAGTAGCGGAGAGTGAGGACTCACAGGAGTCAGTGGACAGTGTGACCGACTCTCAAAAACGAAGAGAGATCCTTTCTAGACGCCCCTCATATAGGTACGTGTATGGTCTTCAATGGTTTCGCATGCGATAAGGACATTTTCAAGTCAACCGCTGTCTGTGATCTACAGGAAAATCCTGAATGACCTATCATCAGACGCTCCAGGAGTTCCGAGAATCGAAGAGGAGAAATCCGAGGAGGACGCTGCGCCTGCCATCACTACAGTGACCGTGCCAACTCCAATATATCAGACAAGCAGCGGCCAGTACAGTAAGTCCATGACTGACGTTTTGAGATATTTTGGGGTTCAGACCTACATCTCCCACTTTATAAGCACTGCTTAAAATGTCTGGCGCACCATTATACCATAATTCCCAACATATTTGGTTCCATGTGCATAGCTTGTCACCAAATAAAGAGACCATTTTTTTGGCAAATTGCCACCAGACCACCGCTTGATTGCTGTTTCTCCTTCAGTCGCCATTACACAGGGTGGAGCCATTCAGCTTGCGAATAATGGTACAGATGGAGTGCAGGGATTGCAGACTCTAACCATGACCAATGCAGCAGCAGCCCAGCCGGGGACCACCATCCTGCAGTATGCCCAGACTAGTGACGGTCAACAGATACTGGTGCCTAGCAATCAAGTGGTTGTACAAGGTGAGCTGAACTATTTTGTCCTGATTTTTTACAAAGATGTAATCCAGTTTTAAGGATACAAACCAGGATAATTGCTTAGTAAATAGTATACATTTTGATATTGTTTTTAACTTTTTGCCCTACTATGTTACTCTGGGCTATACCATGTTAAAGGTATCCATCATGATTCTATGCTTTAAGTCAAAATTTTGATTAATTGTTTGTTGGATGCATTTTGTCTATCCTAAAGCTGCTTCTGGAGATGTTCAGGCCTATCAAATTCGTACTGCCCCAACTAGCACTATTGCTCCAGGTGTGGTCATGGCATCCTCTCCGGCCCTGCCAAGCCAAGGAGGTGCTGAAGAGGTCACGCGCAAGAGGGAGGTCCGCCTCATGAAGAACAGGTAAAAACCAAAACAGGTTTTTGGTAAAAGCAAACTTATGAATAATGAATAAGCATCACTTATGGTCATACATTCTAAGCCTATTGATAATCTCATACTGTATATGTACATTACAGTTTGGGGTTGTTGATATTTTTATTTTTACACTTTTGAATGAAGTGTCTTATGTTCACCAAAGATGCATTTAAAAAAATACAGTAAACACAGGAATATTGTGAAATATTACAATTTTACAGTTACAATTTAAAATAATAAATAATGTTTTTGATTTGATTATATTTTAAAATGTAATTGATTCCTGTAATGGAAAAGATGCATTTTCAGCAGCCATCACTCCTCTCTTCAATGTCACATGATCCTTCTGAAATCATTGAAATATGCTGATTTTGTGATCAAGAAGTGATCACTTAATATTATCAATGTTGAAAATAGTTGTGCTGCTTAATATTTTTTGTAGAAATGGTGATTATTTTTTTTCAGGATTCTTTGATGAACAGAATGTTTGAAAGAACAGCATTTATTTTTTATTTTTTTTAAAACATCAATGTTTTTACTCTTAGATTTAGTCTATTTAATATGTCCTTGCTGAATAGAAGTATTGATTTCTTATAATCTTATCCTTTGAACAGAAGTATAAACAGTATCAATATCTTTTTACTGTATCAGATGCACAGATTACTGACTAATTTCAATACTTAAGAGCTATTTGACAGATGTATGCAAGGCAGAGTAAATATAGTCTGTGTGATGTGAAAACGGAGACAAAAAATATTTAGCATATAGCAGACACTTTTATCCAAAGAGACTTCCAAATGAGGAAAATGGAAGCAATCAAAATCAACAAAAGAGCAATAATACGCAAGTGCTCAATAATAACAAGTCGCAGTTAGCTTAATGTAGTGCACGTAGCAAGGGTTATTTTAATTATATAATAAATAAAAAGAAAACCTATAGAATAGAAACAGAATAGAGCAAGCTAGTGCTAGAGGCCTTTTTAGCTTTTGTTAATTGTATAATAAAAAAAAAGAAATAGATAGAATACAAAAAGAATAGAGAGGCTAGTGTTAGTGTTTTTTTTTTTAAGAAAACAAGCAGTTAGTAATGCAAGTGCAAGTCTAAAAGGGGAAGGTGTTTTTTTTTTGTTTGTTTTTTTTATAAGAATTGAATTAAAATAGAGAGTGCTAGAGTTAGTTTGATAGAACTGGCTGGAAGACCTGCCAAGAGAGCATTGCAATAGTCCAGCCTGGGCAGAACAAGAACTTGAATTCACAACTTTTACCGAAAGAAAGGGCCTGATCTTCTTGATGTTGAATAAAGCAAATCTGCAGGACCGAGCAGTTTTAGCAGTGTGGTCTGAGAAAGTCAGCTGTTCATCAATCACAACTCCAAGGTTTATGGTTGATGTGCCTAACTGGATGGTGAAATTGTGATGAAATGATGGGTTTGCTGGAACCACAAGCAGTTCTGTCTTGGCAAGGTTGAGTTGAAGGTGATGGTCTTTCATCCAGCAAGAAATATCTGTTAGACAAGCTGAGATGCGAGCAGCTTTCTTCGAATCATCAGGATGGAATGAGAGGTAGAGTTGAGTGTCATCAGCATAGCAGTGATATGAAAAGTCATGTTTCCCAATGACAGAACCTAATGATGCCATATAGACAGAGAAGAGAAGTGGTCTTAGAACTGAGCCCTGAGGCACCCCAGTAGTTATAGGTTGCGACTCGGGCATCTCACCTCTCCAAGATATCTTGAAGGACCTATCTGAGAGGTAAGACTCAAACCACTGGAGTGCAGTTCCTCAGATGCCCTTTGCTAATAGGGTTGACAGGAGGATCTGGTAATTAACCACGTCAAAAGCAGCGGACAGATCCAGCAATATAAGTATTGGAAGATTTGGAATCCGCTCTTGCTTATCTTGTCTTAGGGCTTCAGAAAATGTTTTAAAGAGCATGCAAGAGTTAGACGAATTGTTAATTTTATTATGATAGTATGTCCTTTTAGCAGTGAAGACATTAGCAGAGAAGGACGAGAGGAGTGACTGATATACATTAAGGTCAGTAGGATTTTTTGATTTGCGACGTGTTGTGTCAGGAACCATGTTAAGAGTGAGGAGGAAGTGGTCCGAGGTGTGCAGTGGAGTAACCAGCATGTGATCAGTGGAGCAGTGTCATGTCCAATTGAATTGATAAGATCCAATTGGTTGCCTGATTTGTGAGTAGCCATAGTTAACACTCTCTTGACATCAAAAGAGGCAAGCAAAGTGTGGAAGTCTGAAGCCTGAGGTTTATCTAGGTCGATGTTGAAGTCTCCAAGCATAACTAGGGGAGTACCATCCTCAGGAAAGTATCTGTGCATTAGAATTTATAGTAAATGCATCTTAAAATACCTGCTGTTTTTCATTATGTTGATAATATACAAAAAAAAAAGAGATGAAGGACATGTAATATCTGAAGGATACAGTGGGGCAAATAAGTTTTGATACACTGCCGTTTTTTCAAGATTTCCCACTTACAAAGAATGGAGAGATCTGTCATTTTCATCGTAGGTACCCCTCAACTGTGAGAGAATATAAAAAAAAAAATCCAGAAAATCACATTGTATGATTTTTGAATAATTAACTTCCATTTTATTGCATGAAATAAGTATTTGATAAAATAGAACTTAATATTTGGTACAGAAACCGGTGTTTACAATTACAGAGGTCAGACGTTTCCTGTAGTTCTTGACCAGGTTTGCACACACTACAGCAGGGATTTTAGCCCATTCCTCCATACAGGTCTTCTCCAGATCTTTCAGGTTTTGGGGCTGTCGCTGGGTAACACGGATTTTCAGCTCCCTCCATAGATTTTCTATTGGGTTCAGGTCTGGAGACTGGCTAGGCCACTCCAGGACCTTGAAATGCTTCTTACGGAGCCACTCCTTAGTAGCCCTTGCTGTGTGTTTGGGGTCATTGTCATGCTGGAAGACTCAGCCACAACCCATCTTCAACGCTCTTACTGAGGGAAGGAGGTTGTTGCCCATAATCTCGCGATACATGGCCCCATCCATCCTCCCCTCAATACGGTGCAGTCGTCCTGTCCCCTTTGCAGAAAAGCACCCCCAAAGCATGATGTTTCCATCCCCATGCTTCATGGTTGGGATGGTGTTCTTGGGATTGTACTCGTCCTTCTTCTTCCTCCAAACACAGTGAGTGGAGTTTATACCAAAAAGTTCTATTTTGGTCTCGTCTGACCACATGACCTTCTCGCATGCCTCCTCTAGATCATCCAGATGGTCTTTGGCAAACTTCAGAAGGGCCTGGGCATGTGCTGGCGTGAGCAGGGGGACCTTGCGCACGGATTTTAATCCTTGACGGTGTAGTGTGTTACTAATGGTAACCATTGAGACTGTGGTCCCAGCTCTCTTCAGGTCATTTACCAGGTCCTCCCGTGTAGTTCTAGGCTGATCCCTCAACTTTCTCAGGATCATTGATACTCCACGAGGTGAGATCTTGCATGGAGCCCCAGTCCGAGGGAGATTGACAGTCATCTTGAATTTCTTCCATTTTCTAATAATTGCGCCAACAGTTGTTGCTTTCTCGCCAAGCGGTTTGCTTATTGTCCTGTAGCCCATCCCAGCCTTGTGCAGGTCTACAATTTTGTCCCTAGTGTCCTTAGACAGCTCTTTGGTCTTGCCCATAGTGGAGAGGTTGGAGTCTGATTGATTGAGTGTGTGAACAGGTGTCTTTTATACAGGTAACAAGTTCAAACAGGTGCAATTAATACAGGTAATGAGTGGAGGATAGGAGGGCTTCTTAAAGACAAACTAACAGGTCTGTGAGAGCCAGAATTCTTGCTGGTTGGTAGGTGATCAAATACTTATTTCATGCAATAAAATTGAAGTTAATTATTTAAAAATCATACAATGTTATTTTCTGGATTTTTATATCTATATATATATATATATATATATATATATATATATATATACACACATATATTCCGCCTCTCACAGTTGAGGTGTACCTACGATGAAAATTACAGCTCTCTCCATTCTTTGTAAGTGGGAAAACTTGAAAAATCGGCAGTGTATCAAATACTTATTTGCCCCACTGTACATGTAATTTGAATTGGTTTAATTTTGTTTGTTAATATAATAGCATTTATCTTTTAATAAAGCATGTGCAGTATAATATTTATCTTTTAAATAAAGGGATGTTCCATAGTGTATTTTTGCTGTAACAGAGAATCATGAAATTTCTGGTATTTGACTAAATATTTTGTCAACCCCATTTTGGACCAAAAAGATTAATCAAAACTAAGTAAATCTCAAATATATTTTCCCCCTTTAGAGAGGCTGCTCGTGAATGCCGTCGAAAGAAAAAGGAATATGTCAAGTGTCTGGAGAACCGTGTGGCCGTTTTGGAGAACCAGAACAAAACTCTCATCGAGGAACTTAAAGCACTCAAAGACCTGTACTGTCACAAATCAGAGTGATGTACCACCCGTTCTCCCTTCATTCTGGCAGACTTACGTGTACAGAGACTAAAGGACGAGTCAGCCAGACATGGACGCATGTTTTCCAAATGTTTTAATATTTTAAATTGCTGCAGACTGCCTGTATGAACACACAGGTACGTGAGAGAACTGAACAGAAGTCCCCTGGCTAACACAAATCTCATATTGGATCATGTCATTAAAGACAAAAAAATGCTGAAAACCTTACTGTGGACATAAACACACAAGTATGTTCTCAGCCATCTTTACTTCTGGACTCAAGCCGAAACTCAGAGGAGGGGTTTGTGGGAAAGTGTTTACCTTTTTTTCCATTGTGCTGGTGTACAAGTCGTCAATAACTTTTAAAAGAGATACAAATAATGTACAATAATAATAGTTTAACTGACATTTCAAAAGTATGGTAGGCATCAAGAAAGATTTTGTCTTGGAGTTGGCATCATTCCCTCTTGAGATTTTAAAGGTTTAACGTGTCTGACTGTTACTTTTATTTGGTGTATAGTGCTCTTGTGTTTTAAGTTGACATTTTTACCTTTAAATATGAACAAACTATATAAAATTATGAAAGCTGATTTACAGAATCTATGCCATTTATAAACAGAAATTGTGTATTGTATACAGAACAAGATTATAGCCCATGTATATTTTGATTTTGACATTTTGCTCATTTTAGATGACAAAAAAATTTACCTAAATCATTTAATTTCATAAAATACTGCCTTTGCAGTTGCAACAGTTGCACAAACACAATATAAAAAGGTAATTTTATTGCAGACATTTGGTCAAATATACACCAAAATTCACATTACAATGTCAGGAATTACTCTGAAGTGATTTTGAAATTTTTTTCAGGTTCAACATTTCTTCACATTTATATTGATCATATTTGGCAGATCACTTTTGTGTTATGCGTGTGTATCATAGAGCTATAATTGGATGAAATACAATCCAAAACATTCTATCTCTGGCATTATAAACAAAAGCATGTTTTATAAATATTACATTAGCTTTGATATTGTTATATGGTCAATTTTTCATTACAACACTAACTGTGAGGCAGTGTCTTTGTATTAGATAATGTGATAACATAAGTAAAGAGTACATGTTATCTATTATAGCATATGAATTTTTGGCAGCTATTTCATATAAAAAAGATGTTAAATGGATTTATCTTGGTTTCATTTTCACTTTGTTCACATTCAGTTGTGCTTCTGAAAATTCAAGAAACAACTGAACAGTTGGTAAGTTAAGTTCCAGTTTGCCTTCATCAACGTAAGTTGTGTTTTGTTTACAAAGTTGTCTCAGTTGACCCAAACTGTTTAAGGCTTTTAAAGTTCTTGATGAATAATTGTTTATTTTTTTAATCTGTCAATTATCTGATTTTTAAAGTTGTTTAAAAGCAAAAGGGGTTCACATTTTGGTTGAAGTATGACATTTTGCATATATTTTCCACTGAGGACACAAAGTTTTAAAAGAGATGTCAGCAGACTATGAATTAAAAATGGCCATCAACAACAAGTCTGTACTGAAATGTACCTGTGTCATCTGTTGGCAAGTGCATCATCTGCTGCTACTCCTAAACTTTGAACCGTCTGCCTGACGTGTCATTTACGCATTCAGGCGTGACAAATTAGGGAAACAATCTCTCCTCAGCAGGCGCTCACGGTCCAGATCTGCAGTCTAACTGCTTATGCAAGCTGACATGCAACCTGATTTCCCTCACAAAACCAATTATTTTCTGACACAAGAATCTGAATTGGCTCATCGAAGGACAGACTGACCTCAGCTTTCAGAGAAATGCAAATTCTGTCTGTTTTCAGTGATAGAATCTTTAATAATTTTTCTGAACTGACATCATTTCCCCCCTCTTGTATGTACCCTTATGCAGTGAGATTGACCTACTGCCATGCTGGCCAAAGTGAACTCCAAAATATGCGACTATGTGTGTTTGTCATGCATACAAAAGACCAATCAATCTAAAGCAATGTTTGATCCCACTCATTTTGGACAAATACGTCATGCACTTTTTTGTATGATAGCTTTCACCTTTTGGACACTATGTACAGAACTGATAGGATTTTATAGTGTTTCAAAAGTTTAGAAGTGTATTGTATATACTCTGTGACTTGGCTTACATTTTTAGAAGCTTTCCACTCTATTACTGTTATACTTGTTGTTGTACCCCCACCTCCCTTTTGTACACAAATGTAAATCTTTAATAAAATACTAATACTGCACTATGAGTTGTGGTTGGAATTACTCTAATGTAATGTGCTTAACACCATACTCAAGTGATTTTTCAAAGCTGAATAAAACAGGATATTGGAATATGTTTTACAAGAAAGTATTACTTCAATCTTTCTACTTTAAAATGTCATGTTTAATGTAATGTGTTCCTTGCCATTTCCTTGTCATTTTTCTTTTTTGCGAAATTTCCTAGCAATATCTTGAGTAAAAATAGTTTCAAAGTACATTTTGTAGGAAGCTGAATTAGACCCCCAAATGAGTCTGAAGCATAATTAACTATTTTTTCTCTTTGATTACTCTGTTTTTTGTCTGATTGAATGTTAATTTGATAGAAACATTCCAAGATTTTACATTTATTTTTCGCAAAATTGGATTTAAAATTTCCAATAATTAGGTCATTATTCAATTGGAGTGACGAACAAGAGGCATAATTAGTAAAAAAAAAAAAAAAAAAAAAATTGTAAAATGCTTCCAAAGATCAGCATTTATCTGAAATAACAATAATAAAAATAAAACCTTTGTAACATTATACACTACACCGTTCAAAAGCTTGGATTTTTTTTTTTTTTATTGGGGGGGTTATGGAAATTAATGCTTTTATTTAGCAAGGATGCTTTATCATCACCTTTGATAAATTTAAAGACATTTATAATGTTACGAAAGATAACCATTTCAGACAAATGCTATTTTTCTGAACTTTCTATTCATCAAAGAAACCTGAAAAAAAATCTACTTCACTGTTTTCAACATAATAATAATAATAAATGTTTTTTGAGCAGCAAATCAGAATATTGGAATGATTTCTTAAGGATCATGTGACATGATGCTAAAAATTCAGCTTTGAAATCACAGGAATAAATTACATTTTAAAATTTTAAACAGTAAAAAGAGTTTAACATTTGATTGTTTTTGCTATACGTTGGATCAAATAAATGCAGGCTTGGTGAGCAGAAACTTACATGCAAACAGCGTTGGGGAGTAACTAGTTACATATAACGGAATTACGTAATTTAATTACAAAATAAAAGTAATTGTAATCAGTTACTGAGAAAAAAATGTGTAATTAAATTAGTTACTTGTGAAAATGTTAAGGATACAAAGGGGGTTACATCTGGGGGTTAGATACTCCCACATACAGATTTAATTGATTTCTTTCATAAATTGCAGTGATGGCTCTAAAATATGAAACACCAATATTTCAAGAGTTTAGAACATGCTTATTCGATAACTTTTATTTCCTATATGGGTTTCTGTATAGCTATTGCTATGCATCATTTTTTGAAGATGAACTGTTTTTTTCTAAGGCATTGTTGGATTCCAGTGTTTCCTGTCATAGCCATGCAAAGATTTCATTCAAAAAACAATATCATAGCTAATAAAATATTTCTTGTTATGATTTGAAATATGTATTTACCCTCAGAATGATCTCAAAGTGAGTCTGAGTTTGTGTTGGCTGTGCTTTAATGGGGACATTGGTCTTCCACAAGTTGGTATGATTCTTTAGGGTCTTCGTGAATGGTCTGCAACATACTTTGGTTAAAATTCCTCAGTGGTCGTGTAAAACAACTCCCTTTTTACTTTGCTCTGTTCACAGCGGCTCATTTTCGGCATGTCCCTTTAAATGCTAATGAGCACTGCTCATCCGCCCCTCTCTTCTGTGGAAGAGCAAAGGCGATTTGCAAATAATCATAAAAAATATAAAGTGTCAGACTTAAGGTCATTGCACACGGAGTCCGAAATGTTTGCACGTTGAAAAATAAATACAACCTCACGTTATGTCAATCACGTTAACACACTGCCTCCGAAATTTTCATCTTTCATTAAAAAAAAAAATTGGATAAGGTTTGATTTATTCCGTTTTTTTCGCATCCATAGCAAGCATTTTGAGAGGTGTTTTGACAGTTTTGCTATCAAAGCATCAAACTGAGCCACTGACATTTGAATCGCCTGTGATAATCCCGCTGCTACTTAATAAGGAGGGGGAACTCTTCGTCCTCTTTATATTTTAGTATTGGATGGATCCAATATTTCCTTTCTTTTTCTCTTTTTAAGAAGCGAGAGGACAACAAAATCATCCTCAGACTCCATTTAGTAGGCTAGTTTCACAACAGATTAATTAATACGCATCGGACTCAGTGTGCATGGTTTCTGCGCGTGACAAATTTTTAGGATTCCGAATACGAAAAAACGCATACGAAAATTTCGGACTCAGTGTGCAATGACCTTTACTTCTTCTGGAGGAGCAGCTGGATCACGTACAATAGGTACTGATCGATCCTTGCGTTTTAACTTTTTAACAAAACCTGCCTTGAATTGTCCCTTGTTCAGAGAGCAGTTTGGAGTAAAAATTTGCGCAGATATAAACAAATTTAGGTGTATTTGGTGGCACATTAAAAACAAAACTAATGCACAGCGTCCTCAGTGGCTCTGATATCGGGAGAAAATTAAGATTCTTATGTTCTTCTACATCACAAAACACCTGCATTGCTTACAAGACATTGTCGCTACAGATGCTGGAACGTGGAGAGAATTATGGACTTCATACAACTGGCTGAGGGTGAAAATATACTACTATTGGACAGTACTTCAGCAGTTGAGGGCGGGGCCTGAGCAATATGACATCTTACTGCTCATAAAATCAAAACTGCTTGATAATTGAGACGGTTTAGGATTTTGGGGGATTAAAAAAAGGAGTGAATGGATTTTTTATCATTGTAGGGTGGATTTATTATAGGGTAGATGCATTTATCAAAACACCATGTAAAAGTGAATTTTGCATCCAACGTCTACTTTAAATTTGAAATATAATCTTAATTCAAGTGATGAAGGATTTCGAAAAAGGTAATTTATTCAAAAGGTAATCAAATGTAATCAGTTACATTACTTTAATAAAGTAATTGAAAAGTTACACTGCTTATTACATTTTAAGTAGGGTAATTTGTAATCTGTAACCCAGGCCCGGATTGGCTAATCGGGAGCACCGGGAGGATTCCCGGTGGGCCGGTCTGTTATTTTGGCTGCGAGGGCCGCGGTGTTGTCATGCCACTGGGTTGATATGGATGCTGTCCCTAGAGTGCCTGCACTCATAGCAGGCAGCCCCACTCTTTTTATCTATTATTTTCATTCAGCCCTTATTGTTATTTTCACCAGACCATATAAATAACAAATTCTAAATTGATATTTAATCATTCTTTTTGCTCAAATCATTGTTTTGTGAAGTAGCCGTTTGATGAAGGCTTTAAGACCAAGCGGAATCCTCTGCCGGCTGCTCCTGCTTCACAGCGTGCGGGACTCACGCTAACGGCAACCTGGTGCAGGTTGTGTTTTGACTCTGTCAAATCAGTTTTGGCCAATGCAAGCAACTTATTGATCACGAGACCAACATTTAGCAAGGCAGGAAAACATTCAATCTACCTGAGGGAAGACATCTTTCATTGTAATACTGTTAAACTGAGAGAGTGAGAGAGAGAGAGAGAGAGAGAGAGAGAGCGAGAGAAAAAATACATAAAAAAATAAAAATAAATAAACTTCTAGTAGCCTATTCTTAACCCTCTGATGGTTTAGATCTCTGTACCCTATAGTTTTTTTTGGGGTCTCCAGAGACCCCAGACAATAACATTTAATTTTGTAACAAGATAATAGTTATTTTTTTTTACAAATGTAATTTTACTCTTTTTGTTAATGTTTTTACTCAACATTTGTGCAGTTTTTGGAGGATTTATGATATCTTTTAAATTTCTATAAATAAATATTTATTTAAATTACAAATTTACAAAAAAACAGCATTTGATGTAAAATTCACTTTATAAAAGGCCCAGATTTCTAACTTTCATTCATGGGGATAACATGGATCATTTTAAATGATTTAATGCAACATTTATACCCATTTTTTTGCAGTTTGCAGTTTTAAAATAAAAAAATATCACTTTAACCACTAGATGGCCACAGAGCTCCACTATATGCTATTTGCTATTTGAGAGACCTGAAAGATATCTTTTCACAAGTTGGATTCAGTTGGACTCATATCTAAATATTATAAAATCACAATTATAACAAAAATAAAATATTTTTTGTCAAAGTTTAGTATTTTTTGTACTGAAAAACCCCCAGTTTTTCAATAATGTTACATTATGATTAGAATCAAACCTGAACAAAATGTTACAAAGAGAAATGTTGGAGTCTTAAGATTTTATCATTTATTTCAATTATCTATTTTTAATATAATTCTACAATTTTAATCAATATTTCAGTTACTAACTGTAACAGAACAAAAATGAACAGTTATATTACATATGAACACATGAACTGAACAGCAATAACAAGTGAGCAAATAAAGCAGTAAAAAGATCAAATTTAGTAAAAGAAATCAAACAACGAGGAACAATAAGTGTGTGTGTGTGTGTGTGTGTGTGTGTGTGTGTGTGTGTGTGTGTGTGTGTGTGTGTGTGAGAGAGTGTGTGAGTACACATTGTCAGTGTCAGTGTCACCACTTTATATTTGTGTTGGTTCTGCATTTTGGATGATTTTATTTGACAAATTATAGCCTTACAAATGTGTGTGTGTGTGTGTGTGTGTGTGTGTGTGTGAGTGTGCACATTTTCAATGTGTCAGTGTCACCAATTTATTTTTGTGGTGGTACTGCATTTTGGATGATTTTATTTTAAAAATGATAAGAGAACAGTTTTTATAGTCTCAAAAATGTGTCCCTCTATGTGTGTGTGTGTGTGTGTGTGTGTGTGTTGTGAGCAATATAATTTAGCATTGTGGATGTTTTTTGCGGTGGAAGTGTGCCACTTTATTTGTGACATTTCTGTCGATGTGTTCTGCGTTGTTTCTGATTTTGATGATGAATTTTGTCTATTTTGATTGCGGGGTCTCCAGAGACCCCGAAACCCACGAGTGTCACAAATTTTGTCACGCTAACATAAAAACAGATATCATTCCAATTTTTTTTTTTTTTTTGTAGATCTAGAAAGTGTTGAGAGCCGTAGAAGGTTTCATACCATTTGGACAAAGGGAAAATTTTTTAAAAATTGAGCAAAAGTCATTTGGGGTCAAAAAGACCCCGTAAACCATCAGAGACTTGGACCTCATTATTAAAGTACAAATCCAAGCACCAGAAGCACCACACTCTCTAAGTTTTCTTTAATTGAAAAATATGCATTTTTATTCATTCAAAGGATATAGTTGCAATAATATTTTAGTTCAAAACTTTAAGTGCCATTGTTTTAAAAAATAATGCTTTATTGACTGACGTTTCATTGACCTTCAGTTGTTATGTTTTCAAATTTCATGCCATTTGTATGCATGTAATTTCACAGTATTTTCACCTCCTAAATTACTACACTTGTGAATTCACAGTTCTATAATGGTACAATTTACACAGGTCAATGACATTTTTTGTATAACATTAAAATTCTTTTTAGAATAATTGTGATTATTACTTATTTTTAACTTCAGGCAAACAGCCTACATTATGGTACAGTACAAATATTTGGAGCATCCCTTATTCTGCTCCTTATTTTCTTAAAGAATACAAGAATAAACACTATTTTCTCAAAGAATAAAAGATAAAGAATCACAATTGTCCCTTATTTTCCATTTCTGAAGTTAATTGGCAACCCTAATGATGACATAATTATCTGTTGACTTCCCTGACAGCTGCACCTTGCTCAAAAAACAAAAAACAATAGATAAAAAAATGGATAATAGAAAGCACAAAGGAGGCACTGAAAAGGCCAGAACAAAAAAAAAAAAAAAAAAAAAAAAGTGGGCCGGTCTAAGGCTTGAAACTCCAGGGCTAAAAATTAGTCCCACTCCGGCCCTGCTGTAACCTATTACATTTCTAAAGTAACCTTCCCAACACTGCATACAAATATGTAACAACTGTATGATTTAGCCTACTGGTATTTAAATTTCTATTCCACTACAAAAAAAAAACAAAAAAAAGACCCAACCATTTTTATTTCATATAACTGGACAGCACTTCCTGAATCAAGCATAGAAATTGTTTGAAATGTGTATCATTCTACAGTTTATATACTATTTCACAAAAGAATAGTAGCCACTGGTACAGTATGCACTGTGCAGTACACTAATATTCCATTTCATTCTATTCACAAAGAGGTGTGTAAATGGGCGGGCTTTAACATCTTTGGCTTTGCCGGCGTGATTGACAGTAATAATCACCAATCCTTAAACAGATATTTATTTTGTTTTGATCCCTCATCCAATCGTATTTGATGGAATGTCGAAAAGGGGCGGGCCCTCACCTGCGTCACTCCGAGCAGATGGCGGTGGTGGCGGGGAGAGGATCACTGCTGCTGCACTGGCCGGCGAGGAGGAGGGGATAACAGAGGGACTCTCCGACGAGACTCGCTGGACAAAATCTAACAACTCCAAACAAACCCAGAGATTGAATTAGGCGCATGTAAACGGACAGGACTTTATTCATCTGCTGCGTTAAAAGCTTCATTTTCTCTCGCTACGGGCCCGAAGGCCTGAGGATTTGAGTGATTATTGGATCCAGAGTTTCAGCCAACACACAGATCTGCCATATACATGACGGATAAATGCTTGGAAGTCTGTTCTTCAGGGGCTATTTCATCTGTTCCCGATTCGAACAGCCAAACCATCTTAATTTAGGACACATTCGGACATTCAAATCAGAATTAAAGGGATGGTTTATCTCAGTTAGCACGGCGGCTAATAACTCGCTTATTTACAATGAATCAATATTAGCCGTTAGCAGTTAGCATGCGCGGCTAATTTAAAAGAATGCGTCCGTATTAAATTATCTCAGACTGATATTTTCTAGTAATATGCTGTCAGTCACGATGCTAAAGCCTTAGGTCTTCTGTTGCACTGTCTAAATACATGGAGTCCTGTTATATGACTGGCACAGATAGCAAAATACCTCTTGAGTCTGGAACAGCAAGACAGCACAGCAGTAAATGCTGACTCTTTGTTTATTTCAGCCCTTCGTGCACCTTCATTTAGCTTGAGTTCATTCATTGGATCCACTGATTCACATTTGATGACAGAGGCAGCCTAGACTAACACACCTGAGCAGGTAGAGCACATACTTGTGTGTATCATCATGGGAAATACAGCATCCTGCTGCGTGTCCCCCAGTGGGAGTCCCAAGCTACCCCGTCAGGTGGAGCGTCTGGAGGACTATCAGATCAACACAGACTTGAGCGATGACACTGGACCATATTTGCAGCACATCAGTGACCGAGAGGTTCCCGATGGTAAGTTCTAGTAGGTAAAAGATCTAGACCACGATTGCTCAGTCCTGCTAGTGGAGATCAACCTTCTGGACTAACCCTGCTCAAACACACCTGAACTAGCTCATCAAAGTCTTAATGTTTACTTGATAATAATACGGACATGTGTTGGAAATTAACTTTCGAGGTGGATCTCCACTAGCAAAACTAAGCACCCTTAATCCAGACAAGTGGTTCTCAATTGCACGTTGGATGTCTCCCCTAATTAACCTGATTTATATCATCTGTTTATTAGAAGTAGTTTCAAGGTCTGACTAGTTTCCAAAATGTGCAGTTCTTGGGTTATCTAGAACCAGATTTGAAACCTAAATCTAGAACTTTAACCAAAATGTTGCAGGTTTGAATCCTGCAAGTGGTTTTCCATGACAGCAGCCGTCACCACAAAATTCTCTTCTATTCTTTACTATACTTGTGTTTCCACATTTGTGTGCCACAGCTTCTTGAGGAACTTTACTGCTGTGATCCGATGCCTTGACCTCCTCGTCTCACGGATCAGGTTTCTGTTAAGAGCTGAACACTTTAAGTGCTGTTGGTTTGCTCTGAAATTGGTGGCCTATGAGATTTTCGGTCTGAATAACAATGGCAGATTTTACTAATTAGCTACACTTAGTAACATTATTGAAAGAAACAAGGTTTACGGAGATGTTTAGAAGGATAACTGTTAGTATTTGGGATATGTGTGTGATGCCTCATGGGATTGTTTGCAGTCTTTACTGCTGTTTATTTAGCCTGAGCTATTTTACACTCAGGGGAGATGCATATAGTCACACACACACTCACAAATAACTTCCAGTGCTGTATTTAGAGCAACATGTGTTCATCTGTGGCTTAAAGCACATATGACAGCAGTGTAAACTCCACTACTGTGTCTGCGGTTAATCCTTTATGATTGGGACATTCCAGGTCATGGTTAATTTGGGATAATGTTGGACATGAGAATAAAAACGATTCTAAGATTAACTGGCAGAGACAATCAAAAATGTGTAGTATTCCTGGCATCCCACTGATGTAGATCTTGGGACCGCTGCATTCTCTCCTTATCTCGCCCTCTCGTTGAGAATCTCCATGAGGTACATTTTGTTCCCCTTAGGGGCTTAGAGGTTAAGTTTGGATAAACTTAGTTTTCTTGTATTGAACTGTCTCACTGTCTTCATACAATATATAGAATCACTTCTCTGGTGCGTTATGCCAGTGTTTCACAAATCTTTCTCCTTAATCAGCACCAAAACAGAAGAGAGGAGAAGTGTAAGAAAGACGAGCACTGCTGATATGATAGGATTTACTTTAGTACTGGCAGCACTGAAAATCAAGTTGTGAATTTTCTTTTAGTAAAACAAAATTGTGAGGTACACATGCCCCTTGTTGGGAATCATTGTGCTACGCCACACTACAACCACGCTCCTCCCCTCAGTGAGGATGGCTGCCCTACCCCCAGGGGTTATTTTTGACTTTGGTGGTGGGGGAATGGGAGTGTCAGTTGAGTGCATGAGCTCTAGAGACCTATGGAATGAATGCATCTGTTATTTAGCACATGCCCACTACTATTCAAAAGTATTTTTTTCACGTGGAAAGAAATTAATACCTGTATTCAGCAAGGATATATTAAATTGATATAGCACAACAATTTGATAAATCCACAAAAATATGAAGCAGCACAACTGTTTTCAACATTGATAATAAGTAATGTTACTTAAGCACAAAATCAGCAGGATCATGTGACGCTCGGCTTTGAAATTCAGCTTTGCAGTCACAGAAAAAATATATATTTTAAAAAATATTGCAATATATTAAACAGAAAACAGGTATTTAACTTGTAACAATTTTTCAAAATATTGCTGTTTTTTTTTATAGTGTTTCTTAATAAAAAAATGCAGCCTCGGTGAGCACTGACATCTTTCAAAAGTGTTAAATATTCTTACGACCCCAAAATTTGAACCGTAATGTACGCTAAAGGCATAGTTCATAAAAAAAAAAAAAAACTTTAATACAAAACAAAGAGAGCAACTGGTCTTTCTTTCTGTATTTCCACAGAAGTCACACAGGTTTGGAGCAATATGAGACTGAGTAAATGATGACAGAACTGTTAGTTTTTAATTGAACTAATCCTTTAAAGCATTAATTCATGGGAGATCATTACAGGGCTTTTACCAGTTAAGGAGTGTTCTTATGCACTAAGTGAGGTGGAGTAAATTCACTATAACACACGCCTTCAAGAATCTGACCTAATCTTTATGTGTGATCCACTAAGAAAGAAGGCATTTGTATTTGCCAGAAGTGTGACGTTAGCTTTGCGTTTTATCACTGAGCGTATAATTGGCTGTAGTTTGCCACTCTTGGACTAAAGCTGCCTTGTCACCAGGTGTTCCTGCACCTCCCTATTGGTCAGCATTCTCTCTCACCCATGGCCATCAATCTCTCAGGGGAAGGAATCTGGGCCTCAGCTTCAACAAGATTTCAGTTGAGAAATAAGTCTTCGGGTTTGCCCAACTAATTTGGACTTGTCATTCTCACTCTGCCATGCCATTCGTATCTTCGGGTAGGAAATGGCTGTGAATTTTTGTGTTGAAGAAAGATATCAAGACTTGTACTGCCAGGTTCTGAGGTTTTCATTTATTAAGAGTACTTGTTTGGATGTACCTGAATTTAGTCATTTAGAAATTATCTGCACTTTGCACTGACCATATTTTAACATGAAGAAGAATTGCAGAAAGAATAGGGTCTTTCTGAGTGACATTTTGATAAGAGTTGCCTATAAATATATTCGCCATTAAACAATCAATATGTTAATTTAACTAGCTATAAACTTTATTCATAAATTATAAACTTGACTATTTAACTAACTTTAACTACTGTTGGTTCATAGCTGTTCACCAGCCAGAAAACTTGTGGGCACAGTGGCTCTTTGGTAATGCTATGAATGCTACATGCATTGTGATTTTCCTTGTGATCCATTGTACATTTAGGGCCATAGACTGTAAAGTAAAATCATCCAAACTAAAGCTGGGTACCCTGAACTTCCTCAAGAATTCTTCTGTCCTGCACCTGCGCTTCACCTCCTGCCAGTTCTGTAGCTCTCATGACATGGTTGCAGCTGTCCAAACATCTCCTTGGAGTGTGTTTACTGTACAACTTAGCAGCACTGGCACAAATCTTTTGACCCGGTCTCCATTTAATTCCAGAAGAAAGTATCTTCATTGGCTGATGTAGACACCTTTCAGTGAAGTGGCCTGGGCAAAATCCTCAATCCTAATGTTCTGAACACTTGGGGTAGAATATTTTTACATTTTATGGCTGTTGACTTAAAACGGTTTACAAACTCATCTCCCAGTAGATTCAATTATGGTTTGTAATGTGTAGTAAGGTCCGTTTTGATCCGTTGGCATGGTTCCTGTGGCACATGGCGGTGTGGGCGGAGCTCAGGGTGTGAGCTCGTGTTGTTCTATTACAGTGCCCATACAATAGGCTTATTGTGCCCTCACTCCTCTCACTCCTGTGGCCAGAGCGGGTAGCAGCATGCCCCTGCCAATCAGTTTGAGCGCTCAGAGCCGGACGACATACCACCTTATCTCCCTTGTAGGGGGTTGTTTCTGTATGAAGATGAATATTTATTCTGTTGGACAGTTGAACGATTATGTGTCACCACCGGTGCACCTCTAGCTAATTTTTTTATTTATTAATTCTTAGCTTTGCCTTGTTATTGGGCAAATGTAATGAACAGGAAAAATGTAATATTATGCTGTACTTAAAGTACACAACGGATGCATTAAAGTGACAGTAAAAACATTTTTAAAAAGTTTCTACATCAAATGAGTGCTGTTTTTTAAGATTGATAAAAAGAAATGTTTCTTGAGCACCAAATCAGCATATTAGATTTCTAAAGGATCATGTGACACTAAAGACTGGAGTAATGGCTGCGGAAAATTCAGCTTTTCCATCATAGGAATAAATTACATTGTAAAATACTGTAATTAAAATAGAATGCAATTTGTATTCAATTCTAATAATATTTCATAATTATACAGTTTTTACTGTATTTTTGATCAAATAAATGCAATCTTGAGCAAAAAAGACTTAAAACATTACTAAAAAATAAGAGGGAAAGGCCCTCACGCTGGGATCGAACTCGGGACGCCCATAGTGCAATGGCGCGCTATATGTCGGTGTGTTGCCCACCGACCATACCACCCATTCTTGGATGTTTATTAGCCTATTGTTTGTAATTATGCCCTTATGTAGTTGATTGATTGATTGATTGTCTGTGTTCTAGATTTGGCTTTAGAGTCCAACCCATCAGATCATGCCCGTGCCAGCACGATCTTCCTTAGCAAGTCACAGACAGATGGTGAGTGTTTCCAAAAATTGTCATCTAATGAGTTAATAATTTAATTGTATTTCCTTGCTAGTAGCTGCATATTAACTAGTGTCCTGAGTCCTGACCCATACTGTTAATAGCTGGAAAGTCACTTTGGTAAATGGCCACTGGTACAGCTTGCCAATATTTGATGAAGAAATGTTTAACAACAAAACCCCTGCCTTTCTTTTCAGTACGGGACAGGAGGAAAAGCAATCACATAAACCACGTGAGTGAATGTGTTTTGGAGGTTGTTTTGTGGTTGTGCTTGGTTATAAGGAACGTCTTTCTGCAAGCGTATTAAATGTTGGTCCTTTCTGAAGGTCTCACCTGGTCTGCTTTCGAAGAAGTACAGCTCCTGCTCTACGATATTCATTGATGATAGTACCGTCAGTCAGCCCAACCTGAAAAGCACAATCAAATGGTCAGTAAAGGTTCATTGTGGTATTGCATGCTTTGTTTAGAACTCTTTCTACAGAACTGTTTAAAGTAAAATATATACACATTAATGATCTACATGAGTACATGCCATTGAATGCATGTAAAAATAATTAGCAAATTGAAATGGTGGAAGGCTGTTTGTTGTGTTTTATTTTATTTTGCTTTGCTTTGTGTGTTGACCACCTTTTTGTTCTGTTTCCAGTGTCACATTAGCAATATATTATCACATTAAAAACAGGTACGTTTTATTAGGTTCTTTTCCACAAGCATCATTTGACCTAAATTTTGAAAGGTTTTGCATATAAAAAGTATTCTGGGATTTAAATTTTTTTTTAATTTATTTCAGGGACTCCGATAGGTCATTGGACATCTTTGATGAAAAAATGCACCCCTTATCTGTAAGTTAACCCCTTCTTTTTCTTTTTTCAGTAACATCTGCAGATGTTGGACAATTGCACATTTTATAGTCACTATTTGGTTTTGTTCAGACAGGCTGCAATATCTTTTTTTTCTGTGCATCAAATCCGTTTAGCTGTTTAGTCTGAGCAGCAAAAATGTTATGCAATCTGATTTGTTCATTTGATCTGATCCATATGTGGTTTAAAATCCATTTGAAATGGATTTTTGTAAAAGCATTTGTGAGCAGTCAGTTATTTTTGTTATTTGGGACTTGACATATAACATACACTGTGAGAAGTCAGTTATTTTTCCTCACTCCTAGCCTATATAGTTAGCTTATGTTCTCTCACTTGCCACAATGACAGGGACTCTTTGTTATAGTAAAAGGTCTCTTGGTATCATACTGACAGAAGTAACTAATGAGCATAACACTTACGTTAAATGAAACACATTTGAGCTTGAAGTTGAGCTAGAAATATTGAACATATTAGCATATAATGTGTATGAATGCTACCTTTGGCAGAGGGAGCAGGTTCCTGATGATTACTCCCGCACAGACCCCGAACACAAACTCATTTATCGATTCGTCCGGACACTGTTCAGCGCTGCACAGCTCACAGCCGAGTGTGCGATCGTCACTCTGGTAAGAGAATAGCAGCCTTTCTTACTAGTCTGCTCCATTTTTAGCTTATTCTGTACCATGAGAAATAGCAGGGGCTTTGGTTTTTGATGGAGGTGCTGAAGTACAGTTTCCTGACGTCCACTAGAGGACAGTAGAGCACCAGAGAATGGATCATCATGTGTTTGTTTAACCAGTGTTGTCCACAACCAGTCACTTCTGATTATTTACAATCAAATATTTTGATAAAACATTGTACAATAAGGTTCAGGTTCATTACAGCATTTATTAATAAAGGTTAATGCTAATTTATAAATATTCTATTGTTCATTGTTAATTCAGATTCATTTATAGTACATTAATGCTCATTTATACAACATAATATAATGAATTGGTGTACACTACGGTTTAAGAGTTTGGGCTTAGTTAGGTTTATTTATTTTATGTTTTTTAATGAATACTTCTATACAGTAAGGATGTGTCAAGTTGATCAAAAAGTCACAGTAAATATAATGGTTCTAAATATTACTATTTTAAATAAATGCTGTTCTTTTGAACTTTATTCCCAAAAAAGAATAGAATTACAAAAAATGTTGAAACAAGTGTTACACCAAACCAGCATATTAGAATGATTTCTGAAAGATCATGTGATGCTGAAAACGTAGATTGTTTTTATTATTATTCTAAATGTAGCCTTGGTGACCATGGGAGACTATCAACTACATAAAAAAAAAAAAACTTACCAGATGTGAACATTTGATCTGTTATGTATAAATGAACCTAGAATAACATCAAGACAAATTCATTCTTTCTCCCTGAAATTAATAAATGCTGTAAAGGTATTATTAATTGTTATAAGTATTGCATCAGCAAATGGTTTTGAACTAAATGTAATTAAAAAGATTTTCCAGTGTTTTAATTCTAATTTGCACACAATAATACATATGCTTGATCACAAGTTGCCTTTTTAAGAAGCATCTTTTGAAAACTGTCTTTGCTGCAGGTATATTTGGAGAGGCTGTTGACGTATGCCGAGCTGGACATTTGCCCATCTAACTGGAAGAGGATTGTTCTGGGAGCCATTCTACTGGCCTCGAAAGTCTGGGACGATCAGGCCGTGTGGAACGTCGACTACTGTCAGATCCTCAAAGACATCACTGTTGAGGACATGTGAGTGAGATGATATAGTCACTGTCCGTTCTGCTGAAATGTTACAGCTCATTTGTGCAGTCAAAATAATCTAGAACAAAACGTCTTGATTTGATGCATCAACATGTGATGTCACTTCACTTCTCGGCCAACTCATTCCAGTCTACAACTCCTACATACCTCACAACGTCCCATATCCCTTGGAACAAGCGTGCAAGATTTAAAAAAAAAAAATGAAGCGACACACTTCAAAACCTTGTTTTTTTTGTTTGTTCTCATGTCTCAATATCCATATAAATGACACAGACAGGGTTTGTGTGTGTACGTGTCTGTTCTACCTGATTGTGTATGTTAAAGGCCATGTTCCTCCTCTCTGCCCCTTCGCTCTATTTTCATCCCTTTCATTGAAGCAGTCTTTGTGAGCCTGTGGGCTGGCGGGCTTCAAGTGCTCTCAGACTCCTCTACAATGATCCAGGCTCTCACCCACTCCATTTGTTGCCCCTAGCGACTGAACCACCCCCCCCTCTCGCAACACCACCCATACCACCCTCAACCTAATGTCTGCTTTTCCCAAAACAGTCAGGTGACACGGGGACAGTCTCTGTACCTGCTCTCAGATGCAGCAGGCAATCTCTAGGATGGTTTGGGAGTGTAAAAGATTTTAAATATTACTATTATAATAAAGTAGTGGAAAAACAGCATGAATGTGTATGTATTATATAATGTACACACACACACACAATTATATTCAGCAAGGGTGTATTGAGAAAATAACAGTAAAAACAATACATTTTTTTTATTTTTAACTTTAATATTCAAAGAATCTTGAAAAAAAACTCAGTTTCCACAAAAATATAAACATCACAAATGTTTTCATTTTTGATAAGAAATATTTCTTGAGCAATAAATCCGCTTATTAGAATGATTATTGAAGACTGGAGTCATGGCTGCTAAAAATTCATTTTTGCCATTACAGAAATAAATTACATTAAAAAAAACTATTAAAATAGAAAACACCTTAGAATGGAATAGTATTTCACAATATTGCTGTTATACTGTATTTTTAGTTAGCGTATGAAATTTATATCATAAACTTTAGTCTTTCCAACCTCACGTTAGAACAGTAGTGTGAAAAAATTGGAAATGTTGTTTAAAATAGTTTCGAATGTGGCAAGAAAAATCTGTGTCAATTCTTGACATGCCAGTAATGGATTGTATAGTTTGTGTTACTTTTTTTAAAAATCTGGTTCTTTTTTTTTTTAATATCGGTCTTTATTTATATTGGTACTATTGTCTGTGATTTCCACTCAGAAAAGACCATCCTGACTCACTGAATCTTACAATCCATTTTTCAGGAATGAGATGGAAAGACATTTTCTGGAGCTGCTACAGTTTAACATTAATGTGCCAGCCAGCGTCTACGCCAAGTATTACTTTGACCTGCGCTCTTTAGCAGACGACAACAACCTGAGCTTTCCTTTGGAGCCATTGAGCAACGAACGAGCGCAGAAATTAGAGGTGGGCAGCAGACATAAAAAAATTGACTAATTTTTGAATGTAAAGCCATACTATTTCTAATGGGTCAATTTATTTGCAAAAATTCTCATTTGTTCTTTCTTTTAAAGGCTATCTCAAGACTATGTGAGGATAAGTACAAGGATCTGAGTAGAGTGGCCATGAGGAGATCATTCAGCGCAGACAACCTAGTGGGCATCCGCAGATCCAATGCCGTTCTTTCTTAGAGATTTTTCTCGGGAAACAGTGGCCACTCCAAGACGAAGCTCAATGGACAAAACTCGTTCTTTGTCCCCACATTTGGCTGCGACGTTATGCCGGTCGAAAGATCCTACACCTTGCCCAAACGATGCAGAACAACATAGAGACAAAAACAGACTGAATGGTTTCTTTTGTTTGTTTTTTGCTTACTATGTAGGCTACTAGCTGTGAACTGTCAGTTTTTAATTGAAATCATTTGCAGATGGAGTATTTTAAATAAACACTAATCATGTAACACGTCTGAATTTGTGTTTTACAAGGTCAACTGTCAAAATGGTGGTTTGTGGTTTTGTTGCATTACACTGAAAAATTAATGCAGGGATTTTAACACTTACAGCTCTCACAACAAGGGCTAATTAACTTTGTTTAAAACAAATATGGTTCTAACAATGTAAAAGAAAATATGAATAAAGTGCAGGTTTTTAGTGCCTGTTACAAAATCTGAAAATGATAGCATTCTACTAACAAATCATTAGAAAGGTAAAAAAAAGTAACTTTTTGGATTTGTTTTTTTTTTTTTTCCTCTCCAAAACAGCAGTAAAAAAAAAAAAGAAACACAAAAATGACCCAAACGTTCAGCTTGCCAGTTCACAAATTGATCCTCACTTTTATTCTCTACCAGTAAGAGAAACAAAAGAAACATGTAAAAGACACTTTTCATAAATATCTAAGAATCTCTTTAAAATTGTAGCACTGTATTTCATCTTTTACAAAACATATGTACAGAGTTGCAGTCTGGACTCTTAAAAGGACGTGTCTTCTACAAGATTTACATATTAATAGAGCCAAACGAGTATGTACACACAACCAGACATGCAGCCAAATTGGGAGGCATTTTAAAAAGTACACAGGAAAAAGGTATTTCTACAACAGCTTGGACAGTGACAGCTTACATTTATACCTTAATGCTCCCCTGAAAGATTTCACACAGATCTACAAAAACATTGTTTACAGATTCTGTCTGCTAAAAGTGCATACCCAACACTGGTTTTCTGATTCAAAACCCAAATAAGGTGAAATGACAAACAACCAAAGACTGGATCACGAGTCTTTACAACTAAATGAACAGACCAAAAGAAATGTTACACCGTTTTGAAACCAGTTCATATTTGGCCTTCTACTCAAACCTAGGCTGCTGGTTAACACCTGAACCTCATGGAAGTTGAACCATTGACCACAAGAGGGAAGTCAAGCTCACACTATAGACCTACAGATTCTTCAAACAACTCTATAGATTATACATACACATCCCTAACACTGCCCAATAGATGCTAACCAGTGGAGAGAGAGCTTTGAAACACACAACCTGTTAAGTGGTTGTTGAGGGACAATCAGTCAGCATTAACCTGTGCAGAAATGCCTGCAACAACTTTAAGTGTATGTGAACTGCTTCTTTACTAGACCTCCACTTGCACAATATAAGATGAAAAAGTGTTGTTCTTGGTTACAGAGAGCGCATGAAAGCACCTATTTACATCCTACATCCAAATTTGTAAATTAGAAACCTGGAGACGGTATTTAAAATGATCCTACTGACATCCTGTAAAATGCTGATAAAGTCACAAACACAGCAGAGCGACTGTAATCGGAGATCACAAAGTTCTCGAATAGCATATTTACAAGAATACACAAATAAATAAAATCTCCACAACCCCCTCAATTTGTCTTGACTCATATCAAGTATCAGCCTTCTAAGATCTTTTTTCCATCATTCACGCTCTAAAAAACAGAAGATGGCTACCACGCTTGCTACGACATGTAGAGATAATCTTTTCCTCGCAAAGTATCATATTCATTGCTTTGCAAATTAGACCAGCGAATGAGAAGAGCTTGACTACAATGAAACAACCAATAGTCTGTAAAAATCCTTCATAATATATTCGTTCCATCCATCATATCCGGTGATGCTGGTCGAATAGACACCTGCTCATTCAGAGTCATGACCTGCACACTTCATGCGTCACTCATTTGACAGTTGTAGGGTTTATAAAGGACCAGGGCTTTTCTGGCCAATGCTCAGACATGTGATGAAGGTGTTGATTTGTGATAGGTCCCAGTGGGTGCCGTTCCGGCTCGGGCTGTGAGAGCGGTGCTGGCCTCGCTGTACATGGACGAGCCTGATACTGGTGGCTTCCGGGTCCTACAGGGGAGGTACCGTGCCACAAAGTGTCTCCAGGACTCCAGAGTCTTCCCGGACCAGATCCAAACACCTGAGGTAATGCCTACAACAAGGCACATGAAGTATTTCAGCATGAAGACAGCATAGTCCGGCCCCACACCGAGTCGCTGGCGCTCGGACGGGCAAGAACAGGCCAATGCCCGCTCCCAACCTGGCCTGTAATGTTGCTCATACACCAGGCAAGCCACTACAATAGTTGCAGGCACGGTATACAGGACGGTGAACAGCCCAATTCGGATCATTAACTTCTCCAACTTGTCCGTCTTGGTGCCGCCCTGTTTAATAACGCTACGGATCCGGAAGAGTGAAACGAATCCAGCCAGAAGGAAGAGGGAGCCAGTGAAGAGGTAGACGACCAGCGGTGCCAATACGAAGCCACGTAGGCTCTCCAAACTCTGGTTGCCAACGTAACAGATCCCAGCCACGGGGTCACCATCCACCGAACTCAAAGCCAGGACAGCGATGGACTTGACACTAGGGACGAGCCAAGCAGCAAGGTGGAAGTACTGCGAGTAACCCGCGATGGCCTCGTTCCCCCATTTCATTCCTGCCGCCAGGAACCAGGTGAAGGAAAGCACCACCCACCAGATGGAGCTGGCCATTCCAAAAAAATATATGAGCAGGAAAACTAGCGTGCAAAGGGCTGGACCCATGGTGTCATAGAGGATGTGCTGTTGGTTGCCGGAGCCCTCGCAAGCTACCCGCTCATGGCCCGCAAGCAGTCGCACAATGTACCCCAGCGACACAAACAGATAACAAGCAGCCAAGAAGATAATCGGCCGCTCTGGATACTTGAAACGCTCCATGTCGATGAGGAAAGTGGCCACAGTGGTGAGCGTCGAGACAAAGCACAGTACCGACCAAAGGCCAATCCAGAAGGTTGTGAAGGCACGCTCATCCAGGGAAAAGTAGGGTTGGTGGCAAGGCAAAGTACAATTGGGTAGAGAGCCAGTATGTACCCGGTTATGAAGAGGATGTGCGTCCTGTTTAATTGTCACTAGGGGGTTTCGACAATGGCACTCACGTTCACACTTCTGTGGCGGAGCAGATTTTGCAGTGGCTCTATGTCGTGGCGTTCCCTTGGGAGTGGGTTTGAGGAAAGGAGGTGATAGAGTTGTGGTCTCACTGCTGTTCCTGTCCATACAAAGCCGATCGGTGTCACCCAGCATGGGCAGCTGCTCGCAACTCATCCGCTCTGGCCACTCGAACCCATACTGGATCATGAGCGGGGAGCAACCCCTCTTAGCCCTCTCGCACACAGACCTGCAAGGCGGCAGAGGCTTTTTGTAGTCCTGAAGACAGATTGGGGTGTACATACTGCACAGGAAGAAAAGCAAGTCCGGGGAGCAACGGATTCGGACAAGTGGCCAAAACTGGTGCACTTCCAAGCCGACTTCATCCTGGGTGTCATGATTGAACTGGTTGGGCATGTAGGTGTGATTGTATCCAATCCCTTTGCACATCGGTACAGTGATGGGCTCGCACACTATATCCTTAGAGGCAGCATCACCAAGCCGAAACAGTTGCAACAGCAGCAGAACGTGAAGCCAAAATCCGACCAGGTGCATCCCTGAGGTCTCCATGGTGAAATTATGCTTATCTGCAGGTTTCCTCATACTGGAAAACTATGAATTTCAATTCTTGAGTATTTTCTCAGCTCAGGTTTTTCCCCTTCCTTCCTTTCTTTCTTTTTTTTTTAATTTATTGCTGCGTTTAGGAAAGAAGAAATCCCAAAAGGAAACCTTAATTGCTCCAGCAGCATGTCCACAGTCCACAAGGTTGTAAATCACAGTGAAGTTTCATTCCAGATCCCGAGCACACTTTCTTCCAACTGTGTGAGTGCATTTCATACAGACCATGATCCTAAACACGGGCTGAAAGAGTAAGAGAACAACTACAGTTAAATCAAACAATAGCTTAATAATTCTACTGAAAATCATAAAAACAGAATTGAGCGTCAGAACGTACCATGGAAAAGCACGCGCATCCGTGGACTAAGTGGTCAATCATTCACCGAGTAAACCGTGTTAAGGTCGAAAGTTCATTTCCCGCAGACACTTTGTAGCAAAGTAACATTTTAAGCGTCGGTTTCCTTTCTGGTCTGCTTTAAATTCCACACGGCAGGTGAATGTATCCGATGAATGCAATCCGACGGATTCACAACAAAAAGAGACGCATCGAGAAGAAAATAAGAAAAAGATACCTGACGTCCAGAAATAAATTAGTTTTTTAAAGTATAATAAGGATATTATAGCTAATAAAAAAGCTACTACAAAAATAAAATCACCTTTCGCATTAGTGCTCAGAGCAACAGGTTTCAGGTGCTTCCTGCCATTTCCTTCAGTGTGTTTCCCAGCAGGTCCTTTCACGCACTTTAACATGTATGAACTCCACGCCAAACTCTTTACTAATTTGTTGAGAGCGTATTTTTCTGTGTGGCAGAGCGTGTGTTCCCTCTGTTGGCTGCGGAGCCACTAATTACTCACTCTGTAGAGGATCAGTGGAGTGAAAATACACCCGCAATGACACGCCCACAACTTTCAGGCCCCAACCCCTTTTTCACCAGGGGCCGCTGTCTCTATCTATCTATCTATGAAATATATATAACTTCTATATATAATTTCTGGTTTTGGTGTAACAGGTGTTGTCATTCATATCATTGTGTGAAATTAAGCTTTAAATCATTTAATGAGTCCTGAACTATGACATGGTTTCCACCCTAAATTGAATAGAAAATGTGATAGTTAAACTGGTTAGGCTTACTAGAACAATTAGAATCAACAAACTGAAAATGTATGTTAGTTAAAAAAAAAACACTGGGAAGATGCCACATTACTCATCTAATTGTAATGAGGATGTTTAAATTAGTCAGTGAAGATTTGGGTGGGGAAGTGAATTGCACTAGTGGTGAGTGTGTTGATGTGTGTGTGTTTGACTATGAAAAGACCTTGAGTCTCTTTTGCAAGTGTATCCTCTATTACATTTGTGTTTACCCACTGGGCCCATTCAGGACAGACGGAGCTGTGCAAACACTCAGATAATGACTCCTAACGCAAGCTTAATCACTCACGCCTCGACAAAACAAAGAAAGCAACAGAGAGGAGCACCTTGCCACACTGATACTCTGTTTACGAATACAGCTAGTGTGCACTAGGGTGCCATCTCTAGGTCAGAGTTCAGAGGTTGTTTGCATTTTTGTGATGTTTGGAATCATCAACCAAATAAGAGTCCAAATAAGGTGATGTTTGTTTTTGTCCTGTTGTGTGGTAAAGCGCTGAAGCTGTAAATTTGAATGAATATTTTTTGGTTCCATGATTCTGTGAATGATTTAAACACTTGTTGTTAATTTTAACTGAAGTTTAACTAAATACTAAAAAAATAAATAAAAAAAATGTCGGTAATAAAGCTGAAATTAAAAGAAATATTACTTGAAAAACCTGAAAATGAAATAAGTTGCCTGGAATAAGTTTAACTAAAATGACTAAAACAGAAATACAAATAATTAAAAGAAATTCAAAAACTGGCAAAGCATCAAAATCAAGGAATTTAGGAATTCTTCACAGAAGGGTGGCTCTCTCTCTCTCTCTCTCTCTCTCACCGTACAGAAAGTCTGAGAAGACGAGAGTAAACAGAACTCTACATGCCACAGACTTGCTTAGGAATCAATCATTGAGACAGACGCGGCCACAAATGGCCGGTTACATTGTTTTCCTTGTAACACTCGAGATGTTTGATTGTGTCTTAAATGCTATGGTAACCGAATCAATCTTTCCAGCCATTTGTGCACCTGTTTCATAGGTTACCTACACACATTGTGACACATTAACTCCAAAACCCCACCTTAAGGAGTCACACGAGCGCCAACTGACTTCCTTTCAATATACTGTGCCTGTTAGGCCTTGGTATAGGGAAATTGCTAGTGCGTTCTTGTATCTATAGCACTTAGCTAGTCTGTTGAAATAGTGATATAACCTGTGTGAGGAAATATAACATATTTCCATGCTCTATATAAATCAGGCTTGGATTGGCTTTAGTTGAGCAGTAGAGCGTTGTCAGCGTCAAATGATGTGATGAGGTGTGGTGCACACTAGCCATCTGTTTTATTTTGTGATGTCTCCTGGGCATGAAAATATCCCATGGTGGTTGTTTTTTCCTCTTTTCCACTCCCTCCTCTTTTTCTTTACATGCCTGAACCTGTGTTTGGGTAAATGCTTTTATCTGATAATCGACTCTCCATGTCTGTGTGTGGACGGACAATTCGTACACAGTGCCAATGTGATGCAATCTCACCAAACTGACCTTTTCTCATCTGCATCTGTCATGAGAAGATGAGATGATATGGGATGCTTTTGTTGTATTTTGGTGAAGTACAGCGATAAAATGGGGAATTGGAAAAGCTCTTTTAACATGATTATGCACCGATGAACCATTGTAAAACTGCAGCAGTTAAAATAAAATAAAAAAGATACTTACAAACAATATTTATAATTATATTTATTATAAATACGTTTATTGATCAGATTGATAAAATGGTGGTAAAGACTTTTATACTGTTACAATAAATAGATGAATGAACTTAAAAAAAACAAATAAATAATGTTCAACATTCTATTCATCAAAGAAAAATCCTTTTTCAAAAACTTGTCCACAAACATTTGAACTAACCTAATTTAAAAAATAAATAAATTTAAACAAATGGATTGTGTTTGATATTTTATTTAATGCAAAGATACATTTTTCATTTGTAGTTTAAGTGTCCATATAATATGCATGCTCTCACAATGTACTGTTCTGGACATTTATATGTCATAAAAAGAAATCACATGAAGTATATAGCTTGATTGTTAAACATTGATATTTAAGGACACAATGTGTGTAACTTACAAGCATAAAAAAGCAGAACTTAAGAAAACACAGCTGATGTTGAGGCTTGTTATTGCTCGGTGCTGATCACGGGTTCGTGTCTTTATGCGGCAGGTGGATGTTAGGGAACCAGAGGGTTGAATCAGACATTCTAACCCCTTTTTCATGAAAACTGGACCCTTGTGCTCCATCCCATGTCACTATTGTCTCCACCCCTCCTGCCGCCATTCTGCCGTCGTCTTTTTCTCCTTAAACCGCCCTTTTGTCGTCTTTTTCTGATGGCATTTCTGGCCCCTTGTTGTCAGAGTCCTAAATGAGTCTTGACTGGCCTGTGGGCCACTGGAGAAGCACAAAGGAGAACGTTCCCCTCGCTACAGTGGAGCCATTGTGGCTTTCAACAATGCACTAATTGGCGACGACAATTAAGCACGACCAACACTCAGGTTCAATTTGCCCACTCCTCAATACAAATCACAGGCAAATGAGTCAGACCGTGCACATGCAGGTCACACACACATTCACACGGTCCTGCTAAAACAACAGCTATCCTCATAAGCAACTACCAAATATACGCTCCCACCCCTTCAGCCAGTTCACGTTAGGTGTGAAGGGAGACTCGAGGACGATGGACGGACAAAAGAATGGACTGTTCAGCTTGTCTGGAATTTTTTTTGCAAAATGTATTTCCCTTGGGACGATTACTGTTTTTATTTTTCTGAAAAAAGATTTGATCAAAATTCTGCTTTGATAGTCAATAAACAAGGCATCTAAAGTGTCGTTTCTCTTTCTTTGAGTTACAGCTTCACCATAATTCACCTATTGTTCATTGTGTGCGAAAAAAAACAAAACACAGCATATCCCTAAAAACATCCTCTTGACACAAAAAATTCTCCCGCGTTCCAAAAAAAGGACGCGACAAGTCCAGATATGTGTGAAAACACCCATCTTAAAGGCATCTTCAGCATTGAGCTGTCACACATTAAGACCGTAATGGAGTTTGGGATCAGCAGGACGCCTCAATTTTAAGCCTGGCCTCGAAAACCAACTTTAAGAGATAGTGAACAAGCACATTCACACAAAAACACACACAAAGGAGGGAAGACTTGGCATGTTCTGGCCCATCGGCAGTGGTTGGATCCTGGTGGATTATTCTCAGTCAGAGAAAGGCTTTAGAGCTCTCTAAGGCCAGGACAAATTACTGTTCTCTTTCAAGAGAAGAATAATAAAAAAAAAAGCAGGGGAAGAGGAAAAAACATGAGGGGAAGTGTTGAAAAAGTAAACCAGGGAGGAAGTGTCTGGGGTGGCCAGCCATTAGCTAAAGCGTGACATCACTCAGACAAGAATCGGGAAAGGTTTGCGAAAAATTCTTAAACAAGTCTGGTCCTTTTTTTTCATTCACCTGGAACGTATATGGTATAGACAAAAAATTTAAAACAAAAACTAAAAAAAAATTAAATAAAAATAAAATCACAGGTGTCCACTGAGACCATACATATGGATGATTTTATTAATTTAAAATAAGAATAAAAAGTGGGAAGTGTCCAAATACAGTTGATCTTAATTTTCAACAGAATATTGTTTGTTTGTTTGTTTTTTTAACGCCATGCCAGCTTCTGTAGCTATTTTCATGGCAAGAAATTTTATGGCCTAAATTATATATATTTTGGCTAAAAATTCTAAAACTGTATTTTTCATGAGAATAAATAAAGGATAGATGTAGCAGGGCTCAGCAATGATGATATATTGATTTTTAATCACAAAATTATTCATTTTTATTTTATCAATGTATTTTTATTTTTTTTGCTAGTTATATCTATCTATATATTTTTTAACATTCTTTTTTACTTCAAATAAAATCAACACACAAAAATGTTTAGTTTACGATACATTCTTACTGATGCTTTAAGACCATCACAAGTCATTTTTGCAATTTGAACAAATCCCATTTATGTTATCCAACTAAATGTCATTAATTGAAAAATCAGCAGAATTGATAGTCAGCTGGCCCGAAACTCACTCACACTGGCCCTGGGCCAGCAGACCATCCTGACTGTTGAGCCCTGGATAGGTTGGACAAATATTTAAAATGCCTTGAAGATGAAGAAAATACCTCCATGGTAACGGTTCTCAATAGAATCATGATATCACTAGACTGAATTTCAAATGTTTATACGCCAGTACCACTGTGCAAAAAATTAGAAGGCTCATGCTGTGGTCTCAAACAGGTCCAGTGGTTATTGGTAAAACTCCAGACAGAACCAGATACAAGCATGTGGCTTTTAATTTGGGATTAGCTCATGAGTCAGTGCTTGGACCTTCTCCGGTGCACCAGGACCTAAAAGAGAACACCACAACCACAGCCACAGCCATGATGCATTTGTTCCACTGCTGCCACCTTGGATTCTGACCAAGAAAATAATCTGCGAAGAACTGAAATTACTTCGCAAAATCCTAAAATCAATTCAGAAGACGACATTAGTGTTGAAGCATAAAAAGAGCAGAACGTGTTAAGCAATTTACTTTATTGGTAACAGTGGTAAAAAAAGAAAGAAAAGAAAAGAAGAACTGGAAGGAACCCGTACCAGTACTGAAACACAAATATTTGTAGTTGCATAAGAGGTTGTCTGTAATGAAGAGTTTGCAGAATACAAGAAAGCACAGGGAATTACAGTGAAGAATATAAATACAATAAATACTTCTGAAACAAAACCGATATGTAAATATACAACCGAGGGCACCTTCAACAATTTGGTGTACTGAAAGAACAAAAGATATTCACCAAGTACATCCACTGAGTTCCCTTTTTGTTTGTCCCTCCATGACCATTATTCAGTGTGTTAAGAATCCCTGATTTTAAAGAACAGTGCGAAAAATGCAATGTAACAATACATCAAACTTTCAAAGCAAACTGATTGCAAAGACCATTATATTTTATAGTATCATGTAAAACATGGTGCATTTAGCTCACTTCAAGCTTAAAATAGTAAAACGACGAGCTCTCTTATGGGAAAACAAGAGATCGTCAGATTCCGGGGAGATTCCTTTTTTTTAGTAAGGCAAGTAAAGGTCTTCGCCTTCAGAAAACACTAAGTGATTATATTAAGATATATTATATAGCCTGATATTCAGATTAGTTTCATAAATACTGAAATATCTTTTGAGTGAATATAGCTTGCTAATCGAAGAACATCAACAGGCCAATGCATTGGCTTTTCGTTTAAGGCAGGCAAAAAGACAGATTCAATAAATACAACTAAATATTCCGAACAACTAACATGACCATCCATCCATCCATCTACATTGTCTTATCACACACCGACCATACGCAAACTAAGACTGAATCTCATTTAGAAGTAAACTTCTTGGTGCAAAGCATATGGAATTAACACGATTTCTCATAAAACGAAATGTAACATGGTAGCAAATGATATGTAAGTTGACCCATCTCAAAGAGTTCAATAAGTGACAGTCGGCCAGTATTGAACTAAATCTCAAAACAACCAGAATGTTTCAAGTCCAGTTTAACAAATAACTGTTTTTTGAATGTGCAAGCGTTTTATATCAGTAATGTTGAATGTGATTTATATCTGAAGCTTCTGTTTGCTGGTGAGGTCTCCAGGAAGAGACGTCCACTGCTATATGTCTTATTGTGCACTTTGCACGTATTGTCCAACTGGAGAAAGACCGGTCTGGCCATAGAATGGGAAGTCAAATAAGGCAGCAAAAGAAGTGACTTTATTGCCAATACTAATTTCAAGTAGCAAGAAAACTTAGGATGAACGCAGAGACGCATCGAGGATCCAAAGCAGAGGTTAGATGGACATGAATTATGAGCTTGTCCACGGCGGGTTCGCTTTACATTTCTTGTTAAAAAGACGTATGAATGCTAAACAAAGCCCTGGAACTCTAGACTGTAATTTGGGGGTTTGGTGGCCCAGGGTAGTTTGTAATCACAGACCAGGCGGTTAGCAAGAACAACGTGGTTCAGTTGCTTATAGACAGTGCCATTGAGTGTTGATAAACAGTCAAACTTTTTAAACTCCAGCTGGACGGGACGAGACACCAATCCTTCCTCACAGTACAACGCAAACCAAAGCTGAATGCGTTGAGATAAAAACATGCTCTGACTGAAAGTGCAATGATCTTGTAATAATAATAAAAAACAGATCAAAATCATAAACGTAAAGTGCAAAAATGCAAAAGTGTAACAGAAGAAATAATTTTTGTTCTAAGGATGTTTATCTTCAATTTCAGCCTTCGTGTGCTCCAGATCAAGGGTCTTCAGCATAGTAGGTTAACTACAGCATGGAGGGAAACCTAACAGAGGGGCCAGACTCCCATCTCAGCAGCGAACCATTAATGGATTAGAAGCTCTATTTGTGTCCAGAAATTGGGTTGAATCATCGCTCTTGGAGTGTGAGTCTGCCAGAAAGTGCATTATTTTACATCTGTCAGTGGGAGTGTGTTTATGTGCGAGTGTGTGAGCGTACTTTGCCTGTATTTGTCGGTTGGCCCTGGCTGTCATTTGGTAGATGAAAGGGAAGGGTAAATTGGTATCATTATGAAGCCTCTGCTCTTCGGGAGCTGAATTATTGTCTCTGTGCCCATGTCTCTCAGGTGAGGGAGAACGTAAAAAAACAAAAACGCCTCAGTTTTCACGGAGCACTTCCTCCGAGAGAGCACGGAATCTTGTCCTTAGTGGATACAGCAACACTTGGACAGTGTTCATTAGTGCAGTGTGCTCGGGCACCGCTCGCCATAAACCATCTCAGGTGTCCAGCTCAAAGCAGTACAGCACCTCGTCATCAGGGCTGTCGTGAGGGCCGTGTCTCTTCCAGAATGACGCCGGCTTCTTGTGCAGTTCTCTGCGCACACATCGCGGGCACGGCTGGGCTCGCATCCGACACTCGGCATGGAAGACGGCACTGCAGCCTTCGCACCTGCACAAACATACAAGAGCACTGATGGTTGAGACAAACATTCACTGACACTCACAACAGTGCTGTGGAAAAGTCTTTGACCCCCTCTGAATTTCCCCATCTGGTGGATTAAGTTAGTTAATCGTAATGGGTGGTTAATTAAAAAAAATTGCTTACTAAATAAATAGTGTAAAATGCATAAATGGTTACATTTTCTTAACATACAAAATATATAATTTTATGTTCTTTTTTCCCATGAAGGACCATGCAGTCTTAAGTTTTGGCAGAAGATCTAATGACATTCAGAGTACAAATATGCAACATATATATATATATATATATATATATATACATACATACGTTCAATTGTTCAACATTGATAATAATAAGAAATATTTCTTGAGCAACAAATTAGCATGCTAGAGTGATTTCTGAGAATCATTTGACACTAAAAACTGAGGTAATGGCTGGTGAAAATTCAGCTTTGCTATCACAGGAATAAATAAATGTTTAAAATATATTCAAATTTTAATTTGTATTAATATTTAACAATATTACTGTTTAACTGTATTTTGATCAAATAAATGCAGTAGTTTGTTTAGCCTGTATTACACACATCTATCGTGCCGCTTGAAAGTTTGTGAACCCTTTAGAATTTTCTATATTTCTGCATAGATATGACCTAAAACATCATCAGATTTTCATACAAGTCCTGAAAGTAGACAAAAGAGAATCCAAGTCAAGTCAAGTTGAGCTTTATTGTCATTCCGCTACATGTGGGGACATACAGTGGAACGAAATGTTGTGCCTCGCAGGACCACAGTGCTACATAAATACAGACGTACAACAATGAAGTAAAAAACACTATAAACCTATAAAAAAACACTATAAACCTATACACAACTAACCTACTGACATATAACCATAAGTATACTAATATATATATATATATTAGTATTTACCCTATACAAACTAAAAGAATAAAGGATACAAAATACAAACTGTACGAATGCTTCCCATAAATATTTACCCTATACAAACTAAAAAAATAAAAGATTAAAAAAATACAAAGAAATGTGAATGCTTCACATAAATACTGTACTGTACATGTGCAAAGAGAAACATTTTGAGTCAAGCAGCTGGTTTGGGGAACAGTGCAGGATGATTTGTAGTGCATGAGCATGTAAACATACATATATTGCTGAGTCTTTTGTGGGATTGTGTACACGCAGCAGTGTGTGTAAAGTGTCTAGTGCACATAGAGGAGAGTGTGTTACTACAGGTGGTTTGTACAGGCCCACTCACCTGTGTGTAGCACACTTCGAATTGCACAAAAAAGTTCCATACAGTTTTTTCTTTGGTGTGATGTGGTAAGGTTGGGGGGGGTCCATGTTTCAGGAGGTAGGGGTTTGCATGGGGTTTCAGAGGGGGGCGGGGTGGTTTGAGTTCAGGGCTCTCACAGCCTGGGGGTAGAAGCTGTTGAGCAGTCTGGCGGAGCGGGCTCTGATGCTCCGTCTTCCTGATGGTAGGAGCTGGAAGAGACTGTGGGAGGAGTCCTTCACGATGCTGTTGGTTTTGCTGGAGCATCGTGTAAGGAAAAGGTCTAGGATGAAGGGGAGAGGGGCACCGATGATCTTTGCAGTTGTGTTCACTGTCCGCTGGAGAGTCTTGCGGTCAGCAGCACTGCAGTTCCCGTACCAGACAGTGATGCAGCTGGTCAGCACACGCTCAATGGTGCCTCTGTAGAATGTGGTGAGGATGGGTGGAGGGAGACTTGCTCTTTTCAGCCGGTGGAGAAAGTGTAGGTGCTGTTGTGCCTTTTTGGAGAGTGACATGGTGTTGGTGGTCCAGGTGAGATCCTCTGTGATGTGCACCCCCAGGAATTTAGTGCTGCTGACTCTCTCCACAGTCGAGCTGTCGATGGTCAGTGGGGGGTGGTCAACGGAGTTTCTCCTGAAGTCCATCACAACCTCCTTTGTCTTCTCCACATTGAGGAACAGATTGTTGGTGCCACACCATTCAGCCAGCTGTGCCACTTCCTCTCTGTAGTGCGTTTCATCGTTGTTGCTGATGAGACCTACCACTGTTGTGTCATCAACAAACTTAATGATGTGGTTGGAGCTGAACTTGGCAGTGCAGTCGTGGGTCAGCAGTGTGAAGAGCAGCGGGCTGAGCACACAGCCTTGTGGGGCCCCTGTGCTCAGTGTGGTAGTGCTCGAGGTGTTGTGGCCGACACGGACTGACTGAGGTCTTCCGGTTAGAAAGTCCAGGATCCAATTACAAAGGGAATTGTTAAGGCCCAGCAGGTTTAGTTTATTTATGAGCTGTTGTGGGATTATTGTGTTGAATGCCGAGCTGAAGTCAATGAACAGCATTCTAACATAGGAGTCTTTATTTTCTAGGTGGGAAAGAGCCAGGTGGAGGGTGGAGGAAATTGCATCGTCCGTAGAGCGGTTTGGACGGTATGCAAACTGGAGCGGGTCGAGTGTGTTGGGGAGGCTGGTTTTGATGTTGTGCATGACTAGCCTCTCAAAGCACTTCATCATGATTAGAGTCAGTGCTATGGGACGGTAGTCATTGAGACAGGACACAGGTGATTTCTTTGGTACCGGTATGATTGTTGTGGATTTGAGACATGTGGGGACGACTGCCTGGCTCAGCGAGGTGTTGAAGATATCTGTTAGGACATCTGTCAGCTGTGCAGCACAGTCTCTCAGAACACGGCCAGGTATGTTGTCAGGACCCGCAGCCTTGCGTGGGTTAATCCTAGATAGGATCTTCCTTACGTCGGCTGGAGACAGACAGAGCGTCGTTGGGAGGTGTGGGCCAACCAACAGTCTCTGCACTGGCTACCTATTAAGCTCCGTATCATTTACAAAATATTATTACTTGCCTATAAGGCCCTAAATGGTTTAGCTCCTGCGTACCAAACTCGTCTTCTACCACGATACAATCCAACCCGCTCCCTAAAGTCGCAAATCTCTGGACTTTTGGTAGTACCTAGGATAGCAAAGTCCACTAAAGGAGGTAGAGCTTTTTCACATTTGGCTCCCAAACTCTGGAATAGCCTTCCTGATAACCTTCGGGGTTCAGACACACTCTATCTGTTTAAATCTAGATTAAAGACACATCTCTTTAGCCAAGCATTCACATAATGCATTTTATAATCTTGTACTTCAGTTATATCTGATCAAATGTACATTTATTCTTTAGCTTGGGTTGAACAAATCATTTTTGCTTAGATGGAACAGCAGCTATGCTAATAATGTCTCTATTTGTTTCTCGGTTTCTGCCACGGGATTAACATGATTAACAAGATCCCTGTTCTTTGAATAAAACGGGTCACATACTGATATTTGATAGTCATTGCACTGACTGAAAACACCTCTGCATAGATGGACTCTAATTTCACCTTTAACTGTTAATCCAAGAGATTCACATACTTTTGCCACTCACAGATATGCAATATTGGATCATTTTCTCGAAAAAATAAATGACAAAGAAAATATTTTTGTCTCATTTGTTTGATTGGGTTCTCTTTGTCTACTTTCAGGAAAATTTGATTTTGTTTTGGGTATTTCATATTTATTCAGAAATATAGAAAATTCTAAAGGGTTCACAAACTTTCCAGCAGCACTGTGTGTGTGTGTATAATACAGGCTAAAAAAAATCCCAGTCTATATAAAGCTCCTTCTTTACTAGAACAATTAGGAGCTCCAGGGATCCTCAGTCTTCCAAAGAGCAACAATTTCTTTCTGTGCACCATCATGGGCGGTAGTTGCCCAGTGGTTAAAGTTTTAGACCTGCCAAGCCAAGACTAAAACCCAAGATCACTGTTGGCCAAGAGGTTGTGTCATACTAACCAGAAGTACTATTGGTGGTCTATTCCGAAAATGGTCTACACTTTGCACAAAAGCATAAAAAATTTGCTGACAGGATGTCTATTTTAAATTGGTCTCTATAAATAAATAATTGTGTGGTGGTGGTTTGTGAAATTTATGGATTTACGGTGGGGTGTGGAGACACCTTCTGCTCTTATGACCACACGCTTGTGCCCTATTGAGCATGTATTGTTACAGATACAACATGAAGTGCATACAAACACACCTAGAATATTCTGGATAAACTAAACAGTGAAGCAGTTAGTGCAACACCTGGATCCAGCTGTACTAACAGACACACTGAAACTGCCTGGACAGACCTGAATGGATCTATCAGTGAATAAATATCTACAAACAGTAATACAGTAATTCGATTTATATAATTACATGTAATTAATCTGTTCGTGCATTCAGTCCTTTGCTACGTTGTGCTCAAAATATACACATAAATATATACATTTAGTACAAAATATATACATTATATACATTTAAAATTTATCAGTAAGATTTTTAATGTTTTTTAAATGGAGGCTCTTCTGCTCATCATGGCTGCATTTATTGATAAAAGATACAGAAAAAAAAACAACATTGTGAAATATTATTGCAATTTCTAATATTGGTTTCCTATAAATTTAATATAATACAGAATTTATTTCTGTGATACAGTGCAGAATTTTCAGCAGCCATTACGCCAGTCTTCAGTGTCACATTATCCTTCAGATAGCATTCTATTATGCAGATTTATTATCAGTGTTGAAAGTATTGTGCTGCTTAATATTTTTTTGGAACCTGTTATACCCTTTTCAGTATTCTCTCTGATGAATAAAAAGTTAAAATGAACAGCATTTATTCAAAATAGAAATCTTACAGACGACAATATAAGTTTTTACTATCACTTTTTATCCATTTAACACATCCTTGCTGAATAAAAGTATTATAAATATATATATATATATATATATATATATATATATATATATATATATATATATATATATATATATATATATATATATATATATATATATATATATATATATATATATATATATATACACACACACACACACACACACAGAGTACAAATTGTTTTAAAAGGTCTTTGTCCATGATGTACAAATATGGCAAGGGTCTTTTTCAGACCTGAAAATCACACGAAACAATAAAATATGAAACATTTTAATATGAAATAAAGTAACTTTAACTGTAGCAGCCCTAACCAATCATTATTGAGGTTTTATCAGTGTTGCCGTGTGAGTAGCTAAGTTTAAACAGCAGCATCTGTTCTGGGAACTGCACTCCACTTCGCTGGAGAGTCTGAGAGATTCTAGTCACACTGATGGTATGAAGACCAGAGAGCGGTTTATCAGCTGCAGGCCATAAGCGGACAACACACAGCATGCTGAAAAAAAGCTGAGATGCTCAAGGGATTAACTGTCCCCTTACACAGGGTGGCCTATCACTGCACCATTACACCCCAATCCACCGCCCGCTGGGTGTGACTAACATGAGACAGGGGCTGGACAATAATCAGCAATGAGCTGCAGACCATTTGACAGACAACTGGCTCTTACAGTGTACAGGGCTGTGGGATTACAATTCCACCATCATCATCATCATCATCATTGATGAAGAAAATATTTGATGCACACCTGTGATTTCTCTGCTAGGACACTTGTCCTTGAGGGAAATTGACTTCATGCATCCACTAAAAATCATTTTAAGACTAATTACTAAAAAAATAATTGTAAAGTTACTTTGGCCAATGTATGTAGCATCTCTGATTTCATAGACCTTCAAGATCATGAGACATTTAGAGGTGAAACAGTGACTACAGGTCTCACCTTTTGGTGGCATTCTCCTGGAAGGGATAGATGACCTGGCCAGTGTTGCAAAGCTCACAGATGAAGCCCTTCTCTCGGCACAGACTACAGCTATAGACGTGAGAACTGGCAAACTTGATCACCTTAGAGAGGAAGGGAGCAAGCTTTCCATCTATGACCTGCAAGAAAGAGAAATACATAACAAAAGTGGAATGCAGAGGTGGGTAATAGGGCTAAAATATGAGTTACTGTATTTCACGTTAACTATATAAATCACAATATAGTTATTTTTGCTGGAAATAAGGTTGTTATGATGCTAGTCTTGCGTAGCCAGACCTTCAGACTGACGGCTGAAGGTCTGGAATCTATAGCAGGTTTCATTGGCCAAAGCCCGCCCATGAGGCCGTTTGACCGACATGTCAAACAACCAATCATAGTTCGTTTCGTTCATAGTGTCACGTTTCGAGGCGTGGAAATGTCGCCATAATAACAGACCGGTGTGTGAAACTCTCGGATGTATTTTAAAGATTCTATGCCGCAAACTTTAAATATTTCACATACTTTTGAAAATCCAGCGTTTAGTTAACCTGATTTCTTCTTTCGTGAGGGGGTTTGGTGCCACGGCATCTTTTTTCCCGGCGGACCGAAAATAAACACGACACTCGCGTCTCCCGGAAATCCGGTTTAATTCAACCAGTCAGATGACGACTTCGACATTCCTGAAGTGTTTACAGAAAAGTGTGCCATATGCATCAGACGTTTAGCCAACGGTCCGTGGGCGTGACATCTGAGACTATTGTGATGCTAGCATTTTAGATACAATTGAAATGTCACAATATTGATTTCAAGGCAAACACTAATACTAGCCTAGCTAAATGTAAAAAATCATTAAGACAAGTAAATAGTCAGCAATAAAATAAAAGCAAAGAAACTAATTACAAGCAATACAAACTATATAAAGAGTGCTTTAGATTTTTCATGTTGGTCTAACAAAATAAATACTTCAGAAATGTAATGCAAAAAAACTGTATGACTGGCAACTTTTTGTGCACACATTCCAGATGTATTTATAATTTACAAATTTAAAATCGATTGAATGGTTTAAAATCACTTGAACATTTAAACAAACTTTCATAACACTGCAGCACTGCAACATCACATGAGGGTAACTGTGATAACAGCAATGGTCAAAATCTCTGACAGCTGACAAATTTCTACCAGTTTATTGTCCACCCTACAAGACAGAATCTCGAAATTCTGCAGAATGCATTGGCAAAATGTGTCAAATTGAGTGCTACACTTCACCAAATTCACCAAAACATAAGGAACAAAGGATGTGTAGAACTTTGTTAAAGATGATAATCTGAAGTCGGTGGAACTTTCTGGGAACATTTTGCAGGTGCAGATTCTTTGTAGGCCACAACCTATAAGCTTTAAACATGCTGAGAAATAGGATGGAAAAGTATGGAGGAGGAACCTAGGGAAGTGTAAAATGTGACCTAAGCGATTCTGCTATGAAATGGGCTTCGCTAAATGTGTTCAACAGCTATGAGAGAGGAGCAGGTTCAAAATATCCATGCAAAAATAAAAATTCCATTATCAAATGGACAGTAATCCTCCTGTTAACAGTTAGAGGTTTATCTGAGAATTTCAGCGACTGGACAAACACTTGCTACAATGGGAGCCAAGTAAACACACACACACACACAAAAAAGACATCACATCAGGAATCCACATGAAAACTAATGAATGCTTCGAGAGTTGGGGGTTAGCTATGGCTCGAGGGTGGGGTAATTCCTTTTGGGAGACTGTTTGCAAAAAATAATATGTGAATGCCATTTATCGGCCAGAGTAGTTAAAAATCGGCCTGGTCTTTGAAAGCGGGGTGCTGAAGAAGGCGTATTGTGGGCAGCTGAATGAGACAGGGGAAGGGGCCTAGACCTCCAGTGCATATTCACCAAGGGGGCAGAGACAAGTGGCTACACCTGGCAACACTGCAGCACACCAATTAAAGGCCCTGCCAGCATTCTTCAGCCCTTCCACAAGGAGCCAGCCAAAGAATGGAGGAGAAGAAGAGGGGACAGTGGAGCAGAGAGGAGAGCTTGGGAGGGTGGGATGCGAGGGCTCGGGGGGAAAAGAAAGAATAAAGGAAGGACCACCGCGGTCTCCCATGAAAGACGCGCACGCGCACACACATATGCAGCGTGAACGGGGAGAATGGGTTGAAAAGGGGAAGGTTTGTGTGGGAACAGGGAATCCAGCCATGGCCAAAGTTGCCGGATCATGTTTAAACATGGTTTGTAGGGTTATATTGGAGGGTTGTACATCAAACTGTGTATATTTCTTGCATTTCTACATTAATACCTCATTTTATGTATTGCACTCTAAGACTGCGATAAACTTCAAATACTTTATGACTTTTATGGCAATATAAGATTTATGAACAATAAACAATCTGGATCTAATTTTGTTGAAACAGAAGGTTCTTCTAATTGTAAATAAATACACAACTCACTAAATAATAAATACAACACGTATTTTTATATATATACGTATATATGTATACGTATGTGTGTATATATATATATATATATATATATATATATATATATATATATATATATATATATATATATATATATATATATATATATATATATATATATATATATATATATATATATATATATATATATATATATATATATATATATATATATATATATATATATACACACACACACACACATATATATATATATATATATATATATATATATATATATATATATATATATATATATATACACACATACATATATATATATATATATATATATATATATATATATAAATAAGATTAATTATATTAAATAGCCAAAGATTAAAAATTAGTGAGATTGTTTATGCCACAAAACCCAGCCCTACCATGTTAACAAATATAATAATAATAATAATTTAAATGATAAAAATAAGAAATATAAATCAAATTAATAAAGAAAAAGAAAAGAACAAAAAATTCTTAAATCCATTTTAAGAACATTTTCTTTATATCCCTTTTCAGCATTTCATTATTAGAAAAAAATTCTTCACATTCCACCAAAGCACTGCACAGGCCAGAAGGACTCAAGGCAGAAAGACCCACACTGCAATAAAGCAGCCACTGTCATTGCCCAACGAACACAGAAGTGATGCTGTTGGCAAGCTTTCTCAGTAGAGAGCCCTTAACCATCCATCCATCAAGTAGCTTTCAGTTCAGACACCCCTGTTTTTCTCTGACCGGGCTGACAGAAGCATGAAGGCAATAGCCTGCCTTTTCCCATGTGGAGGAGTAATATAGCAAGCTATTAAGGAAACGTTGCAAGCCACCAATCAAAGCGGCGGGGTGAGCACACTTGCCGTCCTTTGGTAAAGATGATATATACTCCCCTTGATCAATGCTGACAGAGGGAGTAATTAAACATTTCAATAATTTAGCAGGCGCGGTGAGCGAAACAGCGAGTACGCTTGCACCAAGCTTGATGGGGAGGGACTGTGAAGAGCTAGAGGGCTGTTAAAGAGAGTTACTGACAAAGTAGTGAAAGTGTGAATTTATGCATGAACAGCTACACAGGTTCAACTGATTAAAATGAGTTACAGTAATTAAAACTCAGGGAGGTCAGTTAATAGTAAGATTTGCACATTCCTTTGCATTTCTACCTCATAATGCCATTTGCACTGTAATATCATATATACATGTGTTTTTATACTTATTCTGTATAATGCATCTAGTGAGTTTATGCCTCCCCTTTTGCACCTTGTATTTACAACCACTTGCACCAAGCTGGTCTCTGCTTCTGTACCTCAAACTTTGCACTCCATAAAAATCTTATTGTATATACACAAATACACATGTATATACTTATATACATATTGCTTTTTGCACTTCTGGTTAGATGCAAACTGCTTTTCATTGACTCTGAATTTTTACTCTGCACAATGACAATAAAACTGAATCTTTTCTAATTTAATAAATAATACCTACAATATTACTATACATTAACAGTATTAATAAATGTAAATATACCTTTCATAATACACTTTACAGTTCACTATGCATTAAACTGATCAAAAGTGACAGTAAAATCATTTGTTACAAAAGATTCTTATTTCAAATAAATACCATTCTTTTGAACTTCCTATTCATCAACAAATCCTAACAAACAAACAAAAAAATGCACCATGTTTTAACAAAAATGTTAATGTTAAATGTTTTCAAATTTAAGAATGAGACATGTTTCTTGAGCACTGATTTCTGAAGCATCATGTGACTGAAGACTAGAGTAATGGCTGCTGAAAATCCAGCTTTGCCATTGCAGGAATAAGTGACATTAATACATATTAAAATAGAAGAATTCTTTTAAATTGTAATATTTGACCATATTACTGTTTTTACTGTCATTTTGAACAAATAAATGCAGCCTTGTTGAGCTTAAGCCACTTAAGCTCAAAAACTTTTGAACCGTAGTGTACATTAAATATTTAGATACTTATATAAATGATATAAAAATATAATTAAATAACATTTAAACCTGGAAGTAAATGTAACAAAAACATAAAATATTAGTCATTAAACAATAAAAAAAAAAGAAAAAAAAAGTGAAATATTTCTTCAGATGGTCAGTTCATCTATTGAAGCACTGAAGATAAACTCTAGATCATCTCAAATCTAGTTGCAGAACATGATCAGGTCTGCCTTTTGCTTTAACCAGCGCTTTAACAGCACATTCGTGTAAAACCTTCACACAAACTTGCAGCTAAAGTGCTTATTAAAACAAAAGGTAGAAATCAAATACTACAACATTCTGAAACTCATGTTCACTTTTAAATCATTGTTTTATTCAAATTATGCTGAAAAAAAGAAACATGCTTCAAAGTCAAGTAGCTAACTAAAAACAGCATCTTTGTTGCTATTGCGGGGGGCATGGGTGACGTCTGCCAAATCAACTCCCCACAAATCCCCCACCTTTTTCTCCTGTCTTGCATGTGCTTTGTCGTTAGCTGCTTAATCCCCTAAAACCACAGTTTAGTGCCTACTTCTTCTTCCCCTCCTCAGCCCTGGCCCTAATGTCCTTGCCCGCTCCATTAAACGGCAGAGAAAGGGCCCAGATTAGACAGATAAAAAGAGTGTGAGCTCTGTTTGGATAACACCCTCCCTGCCAGGACCTCGCAAAACAGGATTACAACCTGCGTGTGCGAGGAAGTGAGAGAGAGACGGCCTGCCAAGGTCTCATGTGAAGTGGGCATGAGAGAAACAGCATGAAGTTTCATCACATACGTGGACCATGTGAATGTATTGGTCACGGTAGACCAGTTGCATGATGGTTTTATGGATATACTGAAAGCTGATGTTTCTCATCAGATTCCTATATGTAACTTCCGAGGACCTGAATGTTGTATTTTGAGCTCAATTAAGTACATATTGTTGGCAAGACCAATGCTGTTGCTTTGGTACAAAACATACAATTAGCATTTATATCGCACTCGTACTTGTGTCCATGTTGGTGCACTTGGTTAACTCTTCCAGTGGAGATAGCAAACAAAAGGCAGCCAAACAAAACAGGCTTCTGGGCAAACAAATATCGTCAACGGGGTCATTTTTTTTTTAAAAAGAAGACTGCCCAAAACTCTGTGTTAATTGTTTGAACTAAATGGGGAGAGCATTTGGTTTTCCTCTATAGTGTTTGGAGTCTTGTTGGAGATAGTTCAGCATTCAGTGACCTCGACATGGAGGGCGAGCATTCCGGAGCTGCGGAGGAACCGGCATTAAGTAGCAACACTAAAAGAAAATGGCTCCTTAATAAGGTAAGCCAATTAAGAAGCTGAAAGAGAAAGTAATGTGACGTGAATGGGAAATGCCTCAAATTTGGGCCTTACAGAGGCAGTGGGGGGGAGCATAAAGGCCTTGCGGCGAACACCATGAAAAAGAAGTACACAAGAAGAGGGACAAAGTACTGACAGTACAGAGAGCGTTTAAGAACCACAAAGAACCGTGCCGTTTCACTTCAAAGATGCAAGTACGAGCCAAATTGTTGTGACAAAGATAACTGGTTTAAAATAAACTGGATAAAACAGAAATTATACATTTTTTGACACCCAGATGTGTTTGTAACACTGTACTCTGTTTTAAGACCCATAGACCCAAAACTGAGCAAGACTGTTCATCAGAGCCTTGGAAAAAAGAGAGAGAAAGCATCCCTATTGCAATTCATCTTACTTAAGTGTTAGAGGTTTAAAGAGACAATAAAAATTCTTAAATACATATTTAAACATTTCTTTATTTAGCAACTGAATTAATTAACAATAAATGAATAAATTAAATGTACTATAAATTAATAAAATAAAATAAAAATACAAGCTGCAATTGACATGTAGAATGTAAAAGATGTTAAAAAAGGTCAGGGAGGTAGTGTCAGGCAAGGGATGTTGGGGAAGAATAGAATGGAATTGAAGCAGAGGCAGGACTGTCACGCTTTGTTTTTCTGCCTGTTGCTCCTGAATGGCAGTAATTAGTTAGCAGGGTGGGGGGAACGTCGGGTGGAGAGGGACTTCAGCCTCCCACCAGGAGACAGAAGGGAGAGGGGATGTGGGACAGGAGAATAGATGTTCTGAGAGCAACAGAAAAATAAGGGCAAGGGTCATTCCTAAGAAACAGAGGAGTGACAAAAATTCAGGCATGATAACAGGGGGCTGAGGAAAGGAGAGAGAGATATATGAGAGCATAGTTTCCTATATTCTTGATATATGGTTATTTCAAGCATGCAAGCATGTACATTTCTTAATTTTAGCTCAATTAAATTTTTTTACGATGATTGAGAAGAGAGAAAAAAGTTGGTGCCACAATAAGCCAAAAACAAGAGCAAATGAATTACAATTGATCAAAGTGTGAGCTGTAACCAGGATTTCTACAAGTTTTATGAAAGTAAAGACTTCTTAAGACAAATTAAAGAAAATAAGGAATAAATTAAAGGGAACACAATATGTTCTCTAAATATAAATATCTAAAGAGAACACAATGAGTTGTATTGCAGCACAACTTCCAACCGATCTCCATTATTTTTTTTATTAATTTCACAAAAAAAAAACCTTACTGTACCTTCTGATCACACAGCTCAAAACTGATCCTTCTAAGCACTTTTGTTCAGTTTTTCAATGCAAATGAAGCTTAAACTAAGATGTTTTCTGGGAAAAGTTATCAAAATAATGTGAATTTATAATTATAAAAAAGGTCAAATATCTTCCAGTGGGCTCTGAGAAATCAACTTAAATCAAATAGAAAATATGTTTTCATATGTTACTGAAAGATGCTTGTTCCTATTTTAAAGCATAAAGTCATTTCATTTCGAGAAAAAAAAAAGTCATATCTTCATTCTGTATCTCAAGTAAATATATCTTGATGCAAAGTTGTTTAGATATTTGTATTGGAAAACAAGACAAAAATACTAACAAAAGCATTCTTTTGTAGTGCATGCAACATTTAATGATACAATTTTATGAATTTAAGACTTTCTGTTTAGATTTGAGACATTCATTTGTGGAGGGGAAAAATTACAACTTTTCAAGACCTTTTTGAGACCTGCAGAAATCCTGTTAACCTTTTTACAGATGGATTCACAACAGAAAGTGAAAAGCAGAAGGTTAATGTGTCATTGACACTGAGGCTGCACATAAATCTACTGTGTGACTCTGTGAGCGTCAGGATTGCGAGAGGAAGGGTGTGAAAAAACAGTTCACTCTCACAGCCTCTCAACTTCCACTGCCAGATGACACTGAACAGACACTCCACATGGTGATGACGTGTGCTACAGGTGTGTGTGTGTGTGTCTGTGTGTGCGAAGTCTTGAAGTGAATGCGAAGTCTTTTATCAGACTCAGGTGGGGCGAGGAGGAATGTGAACATACAGTGGCCCAGAAAAAGATGTTAACACATCAGCCACACAAAAATGTATGAATGTCCTGGATGTCAAGCATTTATTTTATTTATTTTGTCAAGCACAAAAAAAAAAAAAAAAAAAGTTTTTTTTATATATATTAAAATATAAAATATTAGCACCATTTTCAACAAAAATGGTGCTAAACAGCACCAACTGTGCTTCTTTGGCTCGTAAAGAACCTTTAAAGGGGCTTAACAGGTTCGATGTACAGCAGTGGTGCTATATAGCACCTTAATCACCCCAAAGAACCACTGAAGAACCATACAGGAGCTTAACAGGTTCTGTATATGGTAGCGGTGCTATATAGCCCCTCAGTCATGCCAAAGAACCGGTGAAGAACCACTGAAGCACCAAGATTTGGTGCTATACAGCACCAAAAGTGGTTCCTCTATTATTACGAGCCAAAGAACCACTTTTAGTGCTATATAGCACCATTTTTTTTTTAGAGTGTAATATCCTGATTTGGTACTCAAGAAACACTTCTTATTATTGAAAACATTGTTGCTTAATATGTTTGTGAAATCCATAATACTTTCTTGGGTTATTTGAAAAAAAATAAAAAAAATAAATAAGTTACCACTTTTATATTTTTTACCGATCAATTTATTGCATCCTCGCTGAATGAATTATTTTCTCTCAAAAAAAAAAGAAAAAAGAAAAACCTTAATGATCTAAAATATTATTACATCATATGTATTGTTACAGTGATGAATATCTGTGGTTACTATGCTAGGACACCTCTGTGATGTGAAATGAATGAGAAATCACTTTACACATAAGCAAAAAAAAGGCATAATTTGCTTGTCAGTGCCCTTAGGATTGATATGTTGTATCTATTGCAATGACATTTCATTTTAATACTTTCTGTTTTTGAGTTTGAAATTCTTCAACATTCTACTACATCCTACACATTTGCTTATGAAATCTGTGTTAATTTAAGCACTCTCAACTAAGCTGGTAAAATATTTTACAGAATTTTACTCCATTCAGCAGAATTTCATAGATTTCCCACATAGCATGAAATAAGCATGAGAAAGATGCGTGTGAGCCTACTTACATGTGTAAGTGCACAAAGAAAAACTGAGATGGAGAGGAAAGAGATCAAATTACCTGCTGCAGGTCTGCCAATGAGTAGAGGTGCACATGCTGTAGCAGGTATTCTCTCGGAAAGATCCTGCAGAAACAGCAAGAAAAATCACATTAGAATGAAAATCATATGCATATTACCTCAAATCATAACTGAGCCTGCACATATCTGTAAAAAAATAACTGCATTAGCCTGCACACATATACATACAGATCCATTTCAGGTGGAACGCTAGTATCCCATCATCCCACCTCTGTAACCATGACAACATGGGTCCAAATTGCTTGGAAATAGGGGTTAATTCAATTGAATTGGAAAAAAGCTGTAAAATAGGCATTTAAAAGCACTACCCCTTATTATGGGTGAAGTGGGGCGGCTCTGTCTCTCTCTCTCCATCTGGCTAGCTATTATGGCCCTCTTCACCTCTCTCCTCCCATGAGCCTACACTCGCTCTTTCCTGCTCTCATTCACCCACGCCTGCTCACATTACAAACTCAAGGGCCCACAGAATTATCCAGAAAAGAGGGGACAGGGAAAGCAACAGGCATACTCTGAGATGACGAGAAAGAGAGGATATGTGGTTACGAGAAGCAAATGAAATGGAAAACTGGGAGTTATCGGTCTCATCTTTTACCACACCACTAGTTAGTCCATAATATCCACTGACAACTAAGCAAACAGAACACATGAATCCCTCTAATGAAATGATCCTCATTGGAGATGCAAAAAATCAATTCATTCAGACACAATGCTATTGGTGTGGACACACTATAGCTGGCTACTTGAACAGGATTCAGTCTTTTTTAACCACAAAAGGCTGGAAAATTGGATAGATTAAGTAGTCTGGCACTGGAAACCAATGCATCTTTACTCCTGCCCACTAATAGTTCATCCACTCCGCTTCCTCGGTGGCTTGGGCCCATCATTAGCAACCCGTCAGACAGATGTTGGCAATTAGAGACAGGCTTACAGGCCACAAACACAGCTAAGAGACAGGAGAGAGGGAATTTATGGCATTATGACATGGGAGGAAAGTATGTTGGGTAGTTTTGAGCTATAATGGGGCATTTTGAAGTAAATGTAGCTATTATATATACAAAGTCACATATGATTTAAAATAGTTTGTGTTGATGCATGTGGCCCACATGGATGTGCGCATCATTGGACATCACCTCAATTTTCAGTTTTGGGGATTGTGGTGGATCTCATCATTTTTCTCATTCACTGCCATAATCTGCTGGCTGAAGAGAAGTATGGCGGCACTCCAGACAGCCCCATTCACAGCTCGTCCCTCAGGCCTCATTAGGCCAAGCCATCCTTACGGTGCTAATCTAAGTCTAAATTGAGGCATGGAGACAGGGGGTGGGATGTTTACTAAGATGGGGATGAAATCTCTTTTCATTTGTTTATGGAAAGCTTAAGGGTCAATAGACAAGAGTTGCAGCAGGTGTCATTAGTACAAATAGAGCTGATGACAGCTGCTTTGTTATGTGTTTGACGTAAGGCACGTCAAAAATTATACTTTATCAGGAGCTGACACGCGTTGTTTGAGATTTAAGAAATATATGCATTAAACCCCAAAGATCGAGTTTAAATGTGCTGCCTTGACCAGAGAGAGAGAGAGGCTGTGTATGCATGAATTACCACCGTTTTGCCGCGTTTCTCTTTTTAACAGTGAAGCAATTGGCTTTAATGCCTTCAGTAACAATGATGTTACCAGCTCCTTGTTGAGAAAGATAATGCAGCTGAACGTTTAAGCTATTTTATTGATAAAATTGCGGGGCAGCGCTAAAAAGTTTGTGTTGCTGAATGTCTGTGCACGTGCGCAACGTGATCTGTGAGAGTGACTGAGAGTGTGTGTGTGTGTGCATTAGTTTAGAACCCTTTTAATTTTTGTTTTTTTAAATGTAGAGTGCATTAATTTGTGCAATGATAACCTACCAGCAATGTTAAGATGATTTTTTTAATGTTAATATGAGTTGAGTGCATTACAATATACATTTATTAGAACGAGTACATTATTATTTATGGGCTTAAAAACAAGATGCAAGCAATCAGAATATTGTAACTGGTGGGGAGTGCCCAATGTAAACATGAAACATGCCATTTCCTATATTGTACTGTGGTACAGTTATGGAGGCCTTTCATAATGCAGAGGTCAACTGCCTGCTCTGCCAATAGTTAGCAATGGCCCTGTAGTATGCAGTGTTTAATAAACAGCTGTTTTACTAAATTCTTCGGAGGTGAAATTCAGTGCAGTCCCGTATCGTGGCCTCTGTATCGGGATACGCATCATATTGTGACTTTGCTGGTGATGCACAGCCCTAGTTCTCAGAAGTGTCAGACAATTTGAACGTGTTCTCAAAATTCATTAATGAAAAAGACTGATTTTGATTAAAAAAAGCAAACAAATGAAAACATCACTACTAAATCCATAGCACAAAGTGTGTAGTTTTACTGAAGTTTGACTACTGTACAAATATAAGTACAGTATTTTATAAGACCTTTTCAGTGAATCAAAATCACACAGCTCAACCAGTGCTGTCTAACTCATTCCCACAATTACTCTTTAGAGCTAGTTCTTTTTAGTGAATCAAAACCATACAGTGACAGGAGTCACACAATGATTCTCATGAACCATTTTAGTGAATCAAAAAACAGAGTGAACATTGTAGTCAGATTCTGAACCAATGCTTCTTACGAGTTTGTTTTTTAGTGAAGCATACATAAGTTTTTTTTTCAAAATTTGCTTTAAATGTATTTGTTATTGAAATGATCTCATAATTCAAAAGGAATTGAATTTCCCCCCAAAATATTTCTTCAAATTTAGTACTTAAAAAGTACTAAAAGAATCCTTAATAGGACTATTAAAGAATCTGGATTAATAAAAGGAATCCTAAACCAGATTTTTTATTTTTTAATAAAAAAACAAAACATTTTAATAATAAAGAGTTTTCCACTGACGTGTTTACAGATCACACCTGACAGATCTGCAGCCTTAGAGAGGTATGAATGCCTAATAAAGAGTCTGGAAACCCCCGAGCTCAAAGCTTTACATACCCACAAATCTGATATAACAAGTGAGGTATTACTGAACATCTTAGGAAGGCTGACAAAGAAAAGATATTGCATTGACAAGATTCCGTATGACAAGACGAAATCCTAACTTAATCCCTGCGGATGAGTTGTTATGCTGATTTGCCTGCCTTTGTCAAGCTTGTTCAAGTCAGGACGGTGTGTGATTAGAAACCTGGGTCTCTCTGGGTGTTCATTTACTGCTGGTTATGGTGACATAAATTCATCTCTGCTCATGGCAGAGCTCCATGTCTGTATCTTTTGTCCTTTCTCAGGGTAAACACATGTGTGTTTACAGTGGTGGTAACCAGGCGATATGGGGCTTCTTGTTGAACAAAAGAGAACCAAATCCGGCCACAGTAATCAGAGGGTGACAAGCACATAAGCAAGAGACTGTATGTTGATTGTGCTCTTTTCTCTCAACAGCCTGTGGATAGGTATGCTTTTATGACAGAGAAACTGTAGGATATGCTGCAGTCTGTAATTGGTCAAAAGCAGAGAAAGAAGAAAAGTTTGGAGGCACCATATTTAAGCAAACGGAGTTATTGTAGCAGTTACTCAGAGAATTGTGCAAATTTCATACTACCAAGTATTTCAACAAATGAACAGACAGCATTCTTTGGAAAACATAAATTCCGTATGTTTGGGAAAAACAAGGAATTGAATGTTTAATTGTTAAATAGTAATTCTTGTAAAAGGTACATTTACTCCTTTTCACGGATGTTTAAGAGGTGACATGCAATCCAATAATTGTGCTTAACTATATATTAACAACACCACTAAACAAACAAAATGCACTACACTACCGTTTAAAAGCTTTACATTTTTAATGTAATAAAAAAAACATTTTACATTTTTAATAAAAATAAAAAAAACATTATTTCAGTGCTGTTCTTTTCAACTATATATTAAAAGAATCTTGAAAAAAAAAATTACAGTTTCCACAAATATTAATCAGCACAACACTGATAACAATGAGAAATGTTTCTTGAGCATCAAATTAGCATATTAGAATGATTTCTGATGGTGTGTGGCTGCTGTAAATTCAGCTTTACCAGCACCTGAATAATTTACATGTTAAATATATTGCAATATAAAACAGCTATTTTAAATTGTAATAATATTCCATAATGTTACAGTATTTAAATTTTTTTTGATCAAATAAATGCAGCCTGAGTAAGCAATAAGGCACTTCTTAAGCATGAAAAAAAAACTCTTACCATCAACAAACTTTTGAACGGTAGTGTATATTTCATATTTCATTCAATTTTTTAAATATTCAGAAATTCATACAGGTTTGGAATAATTGAGGGTGAGTAAATGATGACAGAATTTTCATTTTTGGGTGAACTATGCCTTTAAGTGTCACGAGTCTTAAGCACTACAAAGACAGTAAGGTGTATGTGTTTGATTCACTAAAAACATTTATTCAGGAATCACCTGAACTACACTGGCTGCCCTTTGTGGTTTTGATTCACTAAAAACATTTATTCAGGAATCACCTGAACTACACTGGCTGCCCTTTGTGGTTTTGATTCACTAAAAACATTTATTCAGGAATCACCTGAACTACACTGGCTGCCCTTTGTGGTTTTGATTCACTAAAAAGAACCGATTCATAAGAACAATTCACTCAACAATTGATCTTTACTGGTCGCACTGTATGCTTATGATTCACTAAAAAGATCTGGCTCATAATAGCTCTGGAAATGGACTATACTGGTTATGTTGTATGTTTCAAACTGTAGATCCAGCGGCAGCGTTGCAGTTGCCATGAATAGTATTGCAATGGATTTCAAAACTGGTTCTCATTTCCCAACCCCAGACATGAGGGAAAACTAATGAAAAGTACGGACAAAGGTAGTAAGCATGCATGTGGATGCCCCTGTGGATCAGTGAGGTGCATTAGATCAGGCTCAACGGTGTGGACTGTGACAGTTCTCCCCCTTCTCTCTGTGGCTTAGTGTAAACACTCGTGGGCCTCTTCACAAGCACTGATGAGCGTCCCGGCTGGGCAATGAATGGCTAAGGTAATATTTTAACGCCACCGCCCTCATCAATCCTACACTGTTTGGAAAAGCAAAGCATTAGCCTGATGTCTGCTAATAGCCTGGCCATAAACACTAACCCTCTAGCTCTGCCTCCTGCTAGGGTCACCGCTGCTGCGCCCCGTAAACACAGCGGCCAGATAAAGTCACCGCTCAGTAGGCAGCTGGGACCACTCCAAGGAGATGAACCTCAGAGAGGATATTCAGTTCAAACTGAGGTTCCCTTTGCTGGAGCCCTCACGTCTGCACTTCAAACGCCCATCCCGCTTCTACGTCACCATGGAGTTCAAAGGAGCCAAATACATAGGAAAGGGTACTGGCCCATTCAATAATTCAGTGATCCAAACAACAAACAATATTCTGAACGTGTAGCTAAGAGTGCATTAGCAACACCATTAAGTCAACATCTGAAGTTTTTTTTTTGTTGTTTTTATTTTACATTTTTGGGATTCCATACTTTATTTCAATAGAAAAAGATGGAAAGTTTACCACAAAAAGAGTTCATTGTCAATCCAAGGATGTGTTTCATGGACACTAGAAGAAATAACCTGCAGTTTCCTCTTAGTTTACCCAAAAAGGAAACATTTGTGATCATTTACTCAACCTCATATTGCTACAAACATGCACGACTTAAATTGTTGTGGAACACAATAGGGTCCAATGTTGTTTTAGACCCTACTGTCTTTCATTGTATGGACACAAACAGTAAAAAAAAATGCAGTAAATACATGAATATTGGGAAAAATATATTATTATTATTATTAATGTTGAAAAAAGTTGTGCCGCTTAAATACACACCCCTGGCAAAGTGTGGTTTTGGACGCTATCCGCATAAGTCCTTATGATTTTTTGCTGCAAATACATTAAAGTAACTTGATATTATCAATGAAGACCAGCAATAAAACATAATAATGGCAATATATACATATATCAAAGTCAGATATGCCCCTTTGCCAGCTGTGATGCCTGGTTACTGGTTTAAACTTGGCCCAGGTTTTTAAAAGATTTTTGGGTCAGCACACCTTAATAATGTAGCTTTAACAATTGATTGCCAATTCAAAGTCAATGTTTGAATAAACTAACAGCTCAGATGCCCAGATTATGCAGAGCTGTAATAGCTGCTAATGGTGGATATATGATGGATCGAAAATTGAAGTTTTTTCTATGTATAAACTGTTTATGTAATAAAATGTTTTCGTAGTTTGTGTTGTCCCTTATCAGTGCAAAATTATCACAAATTAAAAAGTATTCATGCCAATATTGTCCAAAACCCCACTTTTCTAGGGCGTTTCCGAACTTTTGGAGGGCAGAGTATATATACACACTGAACAAAATTATAAACGCAACACTTTTGTTTTTGCCCCCATTTTTCATGAGCTGAACTCAAAGATCTAAGACTTTTTCTATGTACACAAAAGGCCTATTTCTCTCAAATATTGTTCAAAAATCTGTCTAAACCTGTGTTAGTGAGCACTTCTCCTTTGCTGAGATAATCCATCCACCTCACAGGTGTGGCATATCAAGATGCTGATTAGACAGCATGATTATTGTACAATAAAAGGCCACTCTAAAATGTGCAGTTTCACTGTATTGGGGGGTCCGGGGGGGGGTTGTCAGTATCTGGTGTGACCACCATTTTCCTCATGCAGTGCAACACATCTCCTTCGCATAGAGTTGATCAGGTTGTCCACTCCTCTTCAATGGCTGTGCGAAGTTGCTGGATATTGGCAGGAACTGGAACACGCTGTCGTATACGCCGATCCAGAGCATCCCAAACATGCTCAATTGGTGACATGTCCGGTGAGTATGCTGGCCATGCAAGAACTGGGATGTTTTCAGCTTCCAGGAATTGTGTACAGATCCTTGCAATATGGGGCTGTGCATTATCATGCTGCAACATGAGATGATGGTCGTGGATGAATGGCACAACAATGGGCCTCAGGATCGCATCACGGTATCTCTGTGCATTCAAAATGCCATCAATAAAATGCACCTGTGTTCGTTGTCCATAACATACGCCTGCCCATACCATAACCCCACCGCCACCACGGGCCACTCGATCCACAACGTTGACATCAGCAAACCGCTCACCCACACAACACCATACACGCTGTCTGCCATCTGCCCTGTACAGTGAAAACCAGGATGTGGCCTTTTATTGTGGCCAGCCTAAGGCACACCTGTGCAATAATCATGCTGTCTAATCAGCATCTTGATATGCCACACCTGTGAGGTGGATGGATTATCTCGGCAAAGGAGAAGTGCTCACTAACACAGATTTAGACAGATTTGTGAACAATATTTCAGAGAAATAGGCCTTGTGTGTACATAGAAAAAGTCTTAGATCTTTGAGTTCAGCTCATGAATAATGGGGGCAAAAACTGTTGCATTTATAATTTTGTTCAGTGTATATATATGTGTGTGTGTGTGTGTACATATACATATACATATATATATATATATACACGTACATGCGTGCGTGCGTGTGTATATACACACACACACACACACACATATATAGGATTATATACAATATCGTAATACAGGCTTAGAATGATAAAAGGGTGAGTAAATTATCACTCTGTGTGAAATATCCCTTTACAACTTTTCTCTTTCTAAACTTCCGCTTATGCCTAAATTAAGTAAATAATTGTCTTTTTCTGATGATTATGGGAAGTCATGGCCTAATGGTTAGAGAGTCGGACTCGTAATCCAAAGGTTGCGGGTTCTAGTCTCGGGCTGGCAGGGATTGTAGGTGGGGGGAGTGAATGTCCAGCGCTCTCTCCACCCTCAATACCACGACTGAGGTGCCCTTGAGCAAGGCACCGAACCCCCAACTGCTCCCCGGGCGCCGCAGCATAAATGGCTGCTCACTGCTCCGGGTGTGTGTTCACGGTGTGTGTGTGTTCACTGCTGTGTGTGTGCACGTTGGATGGGTTAAATGCAGAGCACGAATTCAGAGTAAGGGTCACCATACTTGGCAGTATGTCACTTCACTTCACTTAACTGTCAATATAAAAGGAGTTGAGCTAGGGCTGGGCGATATGGCTGAAAACTGTATCACGATATCAGTGTTTCATATCGGTCGATATCGATAATTATTGATATTGCTTTTAAGGTGGTACATCAAGTTCGTGGTATTACCAGTCTTGGCGGGGACGACGGTCTTGCATAATTTGCAGACGACATTTGGTCTGACTACGGTCAGACTTATAATATCCAAAAAACTGCCATACTGGCGAGCTGACTTTCTCTTTTATTTACAATTTCCTCACTCGCTGCGGCACTCATTTTCTGCTTATGAAGAGGAATCCAGCAGACCAGCCAGGTCTGGCTGCAGACGTGCACTCTCAGCCGCGCGTGCGCACTTAGACACGAGACAACGATATGGCGCAACCAAACATGATACTGTTACATGATTGGCTGTTAGCGTGTCACTCCCTACGTTGCTAGGTTACCAGCGAGCGAGTGCCTTTGTTAATGCAACCAAACTTGCTTCGCAACCTTTGTTTTCTTCCGACGAAGAATAAAAAATATCGAACGTTTTATCGAACACATTTTTTATTGATATCGTTCATGTGTCTATCGCGATACATATCGTTATCGTTTTATCGCCCAGCCCTAAGTTGAGCCATTTTTTGGGGAAGAGCTGGAAGTTGATTTCCATTATGTAATATTTCATCACAGAGCTGTACACACTTTTGTCTCTCATGGTGTGAATGTTTAAGGCCTCTTAGCGCAATCTTGTGGTCTCCACGCTGACCCTGGTAAGAGCATGAAGCATTCATCACATAGACAAGCCTTTTAGTGCCGAAACCTTTGCATAAACACAGCTCCTTCACATTCTCGCTGAACCTGGCCCTTAGGAATCCACTAAAGATCTGCATAAGGATCTTATTCCCAGCAACCAAATGCATTCCTTGAAATAGCTTTTAAAAATTCATACTTTGTTAGTGCTACATGCTTAATTCAAATGTATTACAAGCAAGCTCCCTCTGTACATAATGGCAGGGCAACAAACCTAATGCAACCAGCGGCAGTCATCCACTACTTTACGTGCCTTGCAAGATTTCACAAATATTTATGTTGTTCCACAATATATTAACTTCCAGTCCCATCTTACAAATGTGCAAAGCAGAAAGAGGAAATGCTCAGTGTGTGTCCCTGCTGGCCTAAATCAAACACTGTAATCAGAATCACTGGAGAACTACAACTAGGAAATATTTATACACTCATGCACTGATATCAATTAAATATTTCTGCACTTACCTTATCTTACCGACGTTATAACTCCAACTATTTTGATGTAACTAACAACAATACAATCTTTTAAGCGGGCTCTTAACAAGAGAATCACACATATGATTAAACAACATTTTTTTTCTACAGTCTTCCAAGTGAGTTTTGCTCTTGCTCCATGGTTGTTTTTTTAATATATAATTTTTTCACTATAATAAGCCATAGTAGATTTGAATACATTTTTATATGATTAAAGTTATCGGAACCTCTTTTAAATAGATGAAAAAAACCTCACTTTTATATTGGTCCAATTTGAGATCAGTTTCACAAACCCATTTACATCATTCTCTAACCCGTTTAACATAAGCAATTTTGAATATATGACATTTACTACCATTAAATCGTGCAACATCACATTGCCAACTGAAACATCATTACTGGTTGACCACTATACTGCAGTAACTGACAATAATCGGCTGGTTCGCTATACACAGTGGTTGGTTAATAAAGCAAAATGACATTGGTTCAAACCCAGCACAAGTTGATCCACTTGTCTTACTTGTACTTTCCCTATCTTTCCTGTTCCTGCTCTTTGGCATCGCTCACCTGCGGCGGAGGTCTTCTGCCACTGTGGCCCGGCAGCTGAAGAGGTAAGCCCTGAGAGACTGGAGCTGCTGTCTCAATTTGAGAACGGCTGCCAATGCCTCACAATGCTCATACAGACACGGGTTCAACTGCTGGACATCTAACAGGGGCTCCTCATAAACAAATTCCAGAAACTCCTTCGCTTGTTTTGACACCTGAGCCAAAAAAACAGTGTTGTTAATCATCATCACTTACAGCTTTTGTTGGATGCCTGGTTTCTTTTGTTGGGTGGTGTAAAAGCTGATTTCTAACTTCAAATGCACCAAGAATGATTACAGAATGATACTGAATGATATGGATTGGGTCTATAGGTCTGTACACATACCTTGTGTTTGTTAGTGTCCCAATTGTGCAGTAGACGCGCAGGTATGAGGAAGAGGTTGTCCTGGTGACAACTTGGGCAGTAGTACCAACCGCTGTAAGAGCAAACTTTGGCCTTGCACCGTGACAGACCCACTGGCCTCTGGCATCCTGAATGGAAAAACAAAGCAACAATAAAAAGGAAGAACCTCAAACACCACAAATCAAACCTGGGACATGATAGATCAACTCTGGGTTAAAGACAATGTTAATGACCACCTAATCTACTGATGAGGCCACGACCCTCTTAAAATTTGACAATCATTAGCAGAAGGTGATCAGCCTGTTTGGGTTGTGTACGGATATGCCAAGGTTTACTACACAACCCTGGCTAAACACAGATAAATATCACTGATGACCCAGAGGAGTCCAAAAATGTATACTGCACAAAAGGCAGAGATTGGGTCGCTGATAAAAACCTTCCAGACACAACAGAAAGAATCTAAACGCTTCATAGTACTGAACAGGCATAAATACTGAGCACATTTAATACAAGATATCTCCTGAAAGTGCATTGCTTTGTCTTTTAATCGTTGTTCAGGATGTCTTCAAACTGTTTAGGCGGCACTCCAGCAAAGGGCTTATCCCAAAGGAACCAAAACAGGTGATTGTGAACATGGCAGGTGTCCCTTATCCTAGCCATCTGGGAGAACCAGAGTTGGGGCAGTGTGAACGTTCAAAGAATAAAAAGAGAGAATGAAAGGAACAGGCACAGACGGATATAAACTTGTACAATCTTTGCGATGGAGCGTAGCGGCAGCTATACACTACATAGGGAGAAGAAAAATGTGGACAAGATGGGAGGTAGGATAGAGAGGACAAAAACAAGTCAGAAAACACAGTCTCCAAAAGAGGGACGCAGAACGTTATCGCTACAAATATCTGTAGAGGGAGACACTGATTACAGTGTTTACAGGCAATGCTGTAGGTCTATTTTTGATGCATTGTTAGTTGGCTGAAAGGGGCCAAGCCGAAAACAGCGATGATGTACGTGCATCCTTGAATGTAAGCAAAATTACACCATTTACCATCAGATTCAAAACAGTTAGTTTACCCATAAATGACAGCTCTGTCATCATATACTCAGCCTCCTGCATTCTATTTCTGTAATGTTCTCTCATTTGTGCAGTTCAAAAGGAGATGTCTAGCAGAATGTTCAAACTGTTCTTTCCATACAAATTACAGTTTGGAAACCACAAAATAACTGAAGTAATTCATATAAAAGTGAACAACATTATATTCCAATTCAGTTTATATTCATAACACAGACTAATGCTGTGACAAATGACTGTTTCAGCAAATTACTATAAATTCATTACATTTTAAATATTGCAAATGTACATATTAAATATATTTCAAATACATAAAATAAAAATAAGTAAGGAATTACAACAGTAATATGTAAACTACCATTCAAATGTTTGCGGTCCGTAAGATTGGACAGTTTAATGTTTTTTAAAGAATATACTGTATATAACTGTGTAATTTGATGATGACATTAAAGGGGACCTATTATGCAAAAAACACAGTTTGAACACAGTTGTATGGCTGCAGTGTGTGAAAACAACCAGCCTATAACGTTAAAAATCCACCAACTCATATTTTTATAAAACCAATAAATCATGAACAGTCTCTCCAAAAGAGCCGTTTCAGATTCTCGCTCCGTTCACGTCACAGAGGGGAGAAAGTCCTGCCCATTTGTGACGCTCTCTGCCCTATTAGCATAAACACAGCCCTGAGTGAGAAGCTGCGGTCCACCATTACTGGAGATATATACACTGTCAGCACCAAAGAGGCTTTACAAGTGTTGTGTTTTGGGATGCACTAATGAACATAGGAGTCGCCATAATCTCCCCTCATCTGAGCAGAGCACACGGTGGTTAAATTTCATTTTCGAAGGAAATATCCCAGAAAAAAAAAATCGGTAACGTCCCTGAAATGTTTAGGAATCAATACCAACGATTCGTGCGCGAACGTCAGCTCCAGACAAGTTTGTTTTCCAAATTGCCCTTCTGAAAGAGCTGCTTGGCACTCTGTAAGGCTAATTGCTAAAGCTATCATTGTCTCTGCCTGTTTTCACTGATGCTGCCTTCAAATGCTATCAGAATGATCGTGAATAGGAATGTGGTAGTTAAAAGTTGCATACGAAAGCAATGCGAGTCGATCGCTTGAAGTTGTCGAGCTCATAATCAGAAGTGGACTTCTAAAGTTTGTGATAGCATGAGACCAGCTATGTTGTTATTTTTAAAAAGGGGCATTATGGGTCCCCTTTAACATCATGCTTGCCCTAAGAAATTTTATAGGAAAACTGTAATTTTTTTGCTGTTTTGGATGCATAATAAAACTTTTTTTTATTTATTGGGCAAATGTTATTTTGTGAACAAGACCTCTTGTACAATACGTCGCCAAGGAATACTGCCATTTTGGACCAAGAAAAGAAAATTCACTCTATTCCATTTTCAAACCAATACGTAATGGGTTGTTCTATCTGAGGTTAGGCGCTAACATCATGCGCTGCACTGTGCTGCCAATGTAAACTTTAGGTTTTTAGGGGCAGGGACCCCAGACTATAAAAAGTCAGAGGTGGTGTCCCCCATGCCACAGCTGATGGGTGCCTGATATTTGGGCTGAACCACAGACCATGCAGCAGGGTGTCGTGTGTCAGAGCTGCCTTGTAATCAGTATACATGCAGAGCGTAAACCCACAAATACCACCCTTTCCAAAAATAGTACATCGTTAGCGTATAATAGTTATCGTATAGCGCTCATGCTACAAAGACTGTTATTAAGAGAGAGCTAGTTGAGGCTGTGCTTTTCAGCAAAAGAAAAACAAAAATTGTGCAATAATTAAAGGAGAAACACGGACTCAAAAACTTGATGACAATGTTTGTATGCATTCAGTTGGCTTCCAAAGCATAGTTTCTGTATAACATCACAGAAGAATCAGCAGCTAACAGCTCACATGTGTCATATACTCTGGAATGAATAATAGAATATATGGACAAGAAAAGTTCAAATTTGAGTTAGTAGATGAACTACAGTCTTCATCTTCATCATGATACAATGCGTAAAACTTTTTTTTTTTTATGTTAGGACAGTGTAGAGGAGACAGGAAGCAAAGTGGGAGAGAGAGGGGGCAGGATTGGGAAAGGTCCTCAAGCTGGGATTCGGACTTGGGACGCCCGTATGTCGGCACATTGCCCACTAGGCTAATGGCGCCGGTAAAACAGATTTTTAAAGACTAAATAACACACTGTGCATAATCTCTGTGTTTTGGAATCAGTTGTAGCCTGCTTTTCTTTGAATATGCAAGACTTTCGATTCATTAGCCGCTGTAGGTAAATAACTAGAAGAATATTCAAGAATATTCAAGTAAACAGTAAAACTAATTACGCTACAAACATGTTTATGATTATGGTTATTCATTAAAATTAACATGCTAAACACCAGTTTGCAATATAAAGCAATAGAACAGAATTTTTTTTAAACATGCAAAATAACAAAGCAAATGACAGTGGAAGCCTAGGTCTGTTTGACCAACTTATAATACTATATTTCAAATATCACTATGAAATCATTAATGTTACATTATCACATTAGTCCTACTTAAAATTTACTTTCAATGCATGTTTTAATTGCATGTAAACATAGTGCCAAAACAATTATGTATGAAAGAGCCACAGAACAAGATGATCTGAATGAGCTTTCTAGCAAACTTCTGATACATTTCCATCAAGCCTGTTGGGCTAGAGAGCTTCTGGACAGTGGCCAGAGAGCATGTCACTTCTGGGAAGGAGTTGGCCACTTGGAAACCGCAGGTTCTGTGTATTGTGGACATCACAGCCTGTGCCAGTAAAGCACAGCCCCATGCATGAGTTCCCACATACGTTCAAACACACAAGGTGCACGTTTGCACATCACAGCCAGACAGAAAGACAGAGCAGAAAATAAACTCAAGTTGAGGGTACAGTAATGTCTGTGGATATCAAACCACTCGGAGCCAACTGAATTCTACTGAGCTCACTCAATTACAACTGAATATGGTTCTCAACATTTCCTAATCTCATAGACAAGCATAAGTGCAGGGGAATGGCATGTTCCTTGCACAAAAAGTGGGGCCAACCTGGGACTGTGGGAAAGACAGGGAGCTGTGCCAAACAAGAGGCGTTTGATGTGTTCACTCCGTGACTGTCTGCAAGATTCCCCTCTTTCATTTTCAGCAGCACCCTGTTGCCCTAAAACGACAACTATTTTCAGGAAAAAGAAAGGTGAAGCGGGTCGCTCTGAGGTGCCACTTGCACAATGGTTTTCTAGCAGAATAGACGTTACAGCTCTGGAGGAGGTGTTTGGTCCTTCAGTGCGAGAAGGTCTCTCTGTTTTCTTGCTGCAAAGGCTATGACTCGCGCCACTTTCAAGCAGCCTGCCCAGTTCCACAGGACAAGAACCCCAGGGTGGGGCTTTGTGGCTCCCTAAGCGTGAAAGACGACAAGGACCCAGCTTTGATGTCCCCTATTCAAGCTGACATCCACTTCAAAAAAAGATGGCATAAGGTTGTGCGTGCGTAAGTGTGTTCACACATGTGTTTGCTTGAGACAGATGCACTGAAAATCTTTTTGATGTAAACAGCAGTCCCTTGGACCCCATTCTCTCCACCTGACCCTACACTCCCCTCTTTTCCCACCTACAGCTGGATCTTCCCATTTGATCTGCTGTCCTTGTATGCTCTACAGGGTACTTTAGTAGAAGTGTGTGGGGAAAAAAGCCCAAGTTAGGTTCAAGCAAACTATGTGATTTGGCTTGAGAAAAAGGGTGTGTGTGTGTGCGTTTGAGAGAGAAGGAAAGAGGATGGTCTCTGCTTCCGCTTTAAATGGATGGCATGCATGACCCTCTTAAACAAAGGTCTGTTATTCTGTTGACCTAATGATTTGAATAAAGTTTGCTCATTAAGTGTTGATCAGCAGTGTTTTGATGAGAGGATGATCTAACGTGAACTGGACAACTGGGATCCAGTTCAAACCAACCCAACCCAACCAAAATGTAACTATTGAACGAATATAAAAAAAATAAATAAAGTGAAACTATTAAATATAATGAAATAAAATATTTGCCAGCACACTTTTGGAAATAATTAGAAATTATTCAAATGGATTGGATTAGACTGGATCGAATCATGATTAAATTTCAGATTTTTCTGATGCAATTCAACTGTGAAAGAATCAAAGAATCGTAATCATACTATCAAAATTTTTTACACCTCTAGTTGACCCCTAAAGGAACAGTCCAGTCCACCCAAAAATTTAAATTGTCATAATTTCCAAAACTGTAAGAACACGAAAGATGATGTTTTGAAGAATGTTGGGAACCAGACAGTGTCTGGTCCACATTGTCATCCATCGTTTTTTTTATTTTCCCCATGGTGTACCCACATTCACTAAAATGTCTTCTTTTATGTTCATCAGAACAAGGACACTCACACAGGTTCTGAACAACTTGAAGGTGAGTAAATGATGACAGAACTTTAATTTCTGGATGAACTATCCTGTTCTGCAGAAAAAAAGATAAGGAACGCTGGCTGATTTTAAAGTGCCATCTCATTAGACGTCTAACACAAACATTGGGACAAGGAAGAATCAAAATCTTAACAGAAACAACAGATGGTACAAGTTTGAAATATGCATATTCAAATGAAGGCAGGGACTAATGTTCCTTCTTTTCTATTGCACTTCAATAGTTTTTCTTCCCCTCCTTAGCATCTCCAGGTCATCTTTAAGCAATGTGAATGCATCACAAACCCTTTCAGCAACCCCCACATAGACTTGGGTTAGCTGACAAAACCTTTTGTGGATGAAGGAAAAACTTGGGTCAAGAGCTATAGCAAAGTGAACAAATGACAGAGAACAAAACAGGCCATAATAAAAGATTGCAACAGTAATGAGACAAAAATCCAGCATCCCCTCATACTGAAGAGCCACTACCAACTTTAACAATCAGCCCACTGAGTCCAGACTGGATCCGTTGTCCTTTGCATCTACCCTGCATTTGGATGAGTTTCTCTCTCTCACACTAGATCCAGTCCTCTTATAGCACATACAGACAAGACACATTTTTGAATTTTATCTTCAACTATAGAATAGAACAGACAATAGAACACAGGAGTCACAGGCACATTTGTTAAATATATTACGTGTTGTCAGTAGCATGTCCCCAACATGTTATGATTGGCCCATTTTATATGATATTTTTGATGTGGGTTCGGGTCTGAGAGAGATGCATCTACGAGAGATAACACTAATATACTGTCTAATTTAAAAGAAAATAAAAAAATGAAGACTATTTAATGTCTAGTTCTACCTTAGAAGCACTCACTATTTACATCTTTAAAATATGTAATAATGTACTCAAACAAACACGCTATGCAAATGTCAATAGCAATACAGCACTCATCAACATAGAAAAGAAAAATAAGGTGTGAGCACCTGTTTGGGGGAAAAAATTAAAAGAAAGACTCATAAAAGTGTAGGTTTTTTGGGTGATAAAAACTACAGTGAGAGAGAGAAAGAGAGAGAGAGAGGGAGTTCCGAACGCAGGGATGTACCCAGCTGTTCTGTTCTTTTTAGGCCGACACGTCCCATTCAAAAAAATCTCTTTCGTGGGCCCCGAATCAAACAATTAGCTTCCGCACAGATTGCAGCATCCAGGGAGCCTTTGATTCTAAAAGGGGATTTTTCCTCTTTATATGGGCCAATTATCATCAGGTGCCTGCTGTCCTTGTTCAGTGAGGCTTTCAAATGTCCTGCATTAAAAAGCTGGTTATTACAACCGGGCAGGAAAGAGTTTCATTCATATCCACTTAGAGGGTGGAAATTTCACACCAGAGAAAGAAAGTGATAGACTTAGCAAACTCGCATAACTATAAGGGCTCAGATATCTACCTGGTCTTTGAAAGCCACCACACCAAAGCCAAAGACATCAACATAAACATAATTAAACAGTCTTTGGAATGGAGAGATGACAGATGCCAAATTACAGACATATGTTGAGGGTTGTCTTTGTATAATGGTTGCTAGATCATGTGGCATGTTGAAAAATGTGACATTTGGTTTGAAACAATTCTTTAGTGAGTGGAACATTTATTTCTTTGGGGGCCGAGCGAGTTTGTTGAATCACTTGACTCATGGAGGAAGGCTGAAGTTCAAATAGACATGGCCTTTTCGAAAGGCAAAGATCAAATTAAAGGAGTCAATGTAAACTGGCAGCCTTAAATCTGTGATGTCAAATATCCAGATCACAGAGAAAAAAAGTCACTGCAAAATTCAACATTACAATAGAAAATTTAAGAGCAATGAACCAATATTAAGTTTTTAGCCCCGTTTATACATTTGTTATGAATGATCCTACCACAAGTGGTGCTTAAACCTGGTATGAACATGCATTGCAAATGTGTCTTGTGACCACTGGATTTCATTGAGCAGGAGGTTTCGAATCACATGATTAAATAAAGCACTTATTATAGGGGCAAAATGTGATATTCATTTGAGAAATTGAGAAATCAAAGAATAAAAAAAAACAATGAAAAAAAATTTGAAAATTTGTAATTTGTGATTATGAAGTGATTACCTTTTTCATTTATCTACTGCATTTTCGATGTTAACATTGCACATTGGCCTTAATTAATATAAATTGATCTAGATTTCTAAGTAGATTTATTGGTCTTTTAATTCATTTTAATTTCTCGAATGATTACCTAGTGTCACGTTTGAGCCCCAAAAAGAGAACATTGTGATCAAGACTAATTAACTAAATATGCAGGCATATTTGTGCCACAATGGATAGAAAATGAATGTGCAATCAGCAAAGGCAACTGAATCTTGGTGAATTACACCCTGACAATTTTACTGATAAGGAACCCAATTCTAAACAAGCTGTAACAATATTAGGAAATGTTGAAAGTGCATTGTAAAGGGTGGTCACCTGCACATCGGAAGCTCTGAGCGGTAAGACCCTTTTCTACAGCCAGACAGGTGAGGATGCCGAGAAAGCTGGTGGTGACAGACTGTCGTTTGGCTCTCTGGGCCTCCCTGTGCCGTCGCTCCCTGGCTGGCTTACTCCTTATCACCACTTGGTTATTCTCCCCCTGTGGCCGCTGAGCCGTCACTGCTGTGCGTAAGGCCTCCACCCAGTCCTGGGCCTTGGACTTGTTCTCTGCCCTCAAACGCAGCACATCATCAGGGAAGACTGCCTGGAAGCGGGAGCTGGTGTCTCCGTCTTCATCATCCCGCTGCACAGCCAGACAGGAGGCCAGCGGGTACCTCAACACTGGCTCCGACACTGGGCCTCTTCCCTCAGTCGGGAAGGCCTGCAGCTCAGTGCGGCTCAGTACAAACGTGAAGGCCCTCCAGTTATTGAGGTCGGTGAGTTGGTGCAGAAGACCAGCCTTAAGAACATCAGCACAGTGCTGGGTGAACAGTGGCAGGGCCGTGGGACGTACCAAGGGTTGAGGGGCTGGCACCGTCGCCGCATCTGGATCGAGTTCGTGAGGGGTAGGAGAGTTGGCACGGGCCGGCTCCCCTTTGCGATTAGCTGGACGGGCAGCCAAGACACGCTCCCAGAGGAGTCTACGCCACTCCAGTGCCTCCCACTGGCAGGGTGCGCGTAACTGCACGCGAGTGCTGTTAAAGAAGACGGCCTGGAGTACACGTCCATCCTGCGGCTGCGGTGCACTCACCCCTTGGCAATGGGACAGTGAGAGGGCAGCACATAGCTGCTGGTTGCCGCTGCTGTCCAGGCTGTAGAGACGCAGCTCACAGGGCGTAAGCTCCACATGACAGGTGGTCCAACGTCCCCATGGTCCCTCTCTCTGCTCCAGTGTTCCCTGCTTCACCAGGCTAGGGCTGCTCTCCTTATGAGCTAGAAAAAATATCAGAAAGAGCACCTTTAATGACAAAAACAAACTACAGACTAATAATGTCTGAGAAAAAGTTTATAATGGATTAAATAACTGTAAATATGATTACTAGGGCCTTTGGCTACACCATGTCAAGCTAATGACAAAAACAAGATCTGTAATTGCACAGGAAAACTGGAAGAAAATATTGTGGATCAAGTACTTCCTGGCAAATCTTACAATACAAACAAGACTTAATCCGTGATCAGACTCTACTTACTGATTTGATTTTCCTTTTATGCTGGAGGAAATGCCAACATTTTTTTTAACTAACAACTGCTCTCTTTGAATTACATTTCTCAGAGGTTCTTGGAAGAAAAATAAAAATAAATACATAAATAAATAAAGAATGCAAATTTGATAGCCAATTTACCAACAAAAAAAAAGGCAAAAATGTCAAAATAAATTATCAGAAGAAAAAACAGATGATTGTTTTGATGAGTTTAAGGATTGTTTTCAGGATCCTTAGAGGACTTTAAATAAACATATTATTTTAGACAATCTGCCAACAAAAATGTCCAAATAAAACAGGAGAAACTTGAAAACAACAAAAACAGAGGATTACATTTCTCAGGACTATAGCAAAGATTATGCATTTACCAACAAAAATCTGCAAAAATAAAAAATAAATGAGAACCACTATAAAAATAATGAGTTTTTTTTTTTTATAGGAATACATTTCTCAGATCACTTTAGGAAAAAGGATTATTCTTTTTTTAAGTCAATTTACCAACAAAAAGGCAAAATTGCCCAAATAAATAAGAAAAATTATAGAAAACAACAACAACAAAAATATTATTTTCAGTATTACATTTCTCAGTGGACTTCAGCTAAAAATATATGTTTTTTAGCCATTTACCAAGAAAAATAAAAAGCAACATTGTAAAACAAACAAACAAACAAACAAGGAGGAAAAATTCTCAGGAGGAATTTTTTTTTTTTTAAATCCATTTTTGAAAAAGATTAGCAGAGGCTGTGTAAGAAAATTATGAAGTTAAAAAGTATGCGTGAAACACCTTAGTAACTAGAGAAAAATGTTCCTGTCCAAATATTGCTATACGCTAATGAATTATTAATTTTTCATTTTATATGCCCATCATGCACTCACTACTACCTCCTTTTGCACAACTTGCTGGCACCAGGTTAGTCTGGAGCCTTGTGAGAGAGATGTTCACATCATCTGTGATGGAAGCTATTGTGCTGTGTGATAGCAGTATCCAGCCACCTCAAAGCAGGAAGAAACATTATTGTGTGTCAGGCTGCTGTGCAAACAAAACAGCAAAGCGTGACCCCTAATCTTTGGCACTCCTTTTCAGTCTTTCCTTTCTCTATCCATTTCTTGAACATACTCCCTCCTTTATCTCCTTTCCTCTCTTGGTCCACAACACCCCTCATCCTTACACTTCCTTGGCTGGAAACTGCCAGTTTTCGTCTCAGCCCTCGGGAACCTGCTGGGTGCCCCGGGCATCTGGGCCTGCCCAGACCCAAAGAAACAGACAGAGGCCAGGAGGAGGGTAAATTAAAAGCAAATGCCTCTGTATTGTTTTCTTTAAGTCTTATCTCTAATGTACCAGTCAAAACTGCACCTTCCTATACATCTGTAACTTATAACGGACAGTCCCTCCCTCTTGTGCTGATAAGCTGTGAGCTCTAAGGGTTGGGTTCATTTGGGTAGCCAGCAAAAGCTACTACAGATGATGTGCTTTGGCACTCTGGAGCGTCGTTGTGGATGTTTGGGGGCTCCTTACACTCTGAGGTCTTCAAAGGTGCATAGCTTGCAGCTATGGAAAGAGTCACTACTAATTTCACGGCAGAGAGGATGTGAGGCGTGCTGACATGACCCAATTAGAGAGCTGGTGGAAGGCCAGTCTGCCTGCAGAGCCTGAACCTTTCTAAGACCTTTTCATCTGCAAGTGACTAAAAGACTCATGAGAGACAGACATAGCTCATAAAACCCAGTATTAGTGATGCTACCACTTATGGATGGGCACAAGGGAAACAATCATCAGTGATGACTCAAAATCTGAGCAAAAAAGGCACAGATACAAACAGTGGGTCAGAATGGAGCTGAGTGAAAGCCATCTGGACAATTTTAAAGGCCAAACTAGTTTAATGGGATTTATTTATATAAAACATAAGCAAACAAGTTCTAAATATATGCTAAGATTCAAAAGTTTGGGGTAAGTTTTTTTTTTTTTTTTAAGATATTAATAATTGTATTCAAATTAGTGCTGTCAAGTGATTAATCGCATCCAAAATAAAAGTTTTTGTTTACATAATACATGCGTGTACTGTGTGTGTATATGTATGTATATATGTGTGTGTGTGTATATATAATATAGGATTAAGCTGGTATATATATATATATATATATATATATGTGTATATATATATATATACACATATATATATATATATATATACATATGGTATATATGCGTGTATATATATATACACGCATATATACACACACACACACATATATATACATATATATACACACACACACACACATGTTGGTTTTTGTGGTTTATGGGGACTCTCCATAGGCGTAATGGTTTTTATACTGAACAAACTGTGTGTGCTACTGCCCTACACCAACCCTACACCTAAATTAAGCCCTCACAGGAGACTTTGTGCATTTTTAGATTTTCAAAAAAAACACCATCTAGTATGTTTTTTAAGTCTTTTGAATTACGGGGACATAGGCAGTGTTCTCATAAACCACCTTCATATTGTAATACCTCTGTCATACCCATGTCATTATACAAATTTGAGTCCTCATAAACCACATAAACATGCACACACATACACACGTATATATTTCAGAAAAATATGTTATGTTTGTATGTTAAATATATTTATATATAATATAAATTATATGAATATAAATATATACATATAATTACATGTATAATTATATGTAAACAGTCACTTCGACTTGTCACTTTAACAGACTGATAAGCTCTTCTTGCACTACACTCATAACAAAACAAAACATCTGCACAGTTTTGTTTTTGTTTTTGTACATTCAACTGGTTTGCACTCCACCTATTCTGCCATGTGCCTTATGCACTTTATCTATCTCTCTTGTTTTTATTTTCTACAATGTCCTCAGACTGATAAGCTCTTTTGCACTACAAATATATCTACACAGTGTTGTTTATTTAACTGGTTTTGCACTCTGCCATGCGCCTTATGCCACTTTATCGATCTAATTCTTATTTTTTTCTACAATATCCTCATTTGTATATTTGTATAGTTGTATGTACATATGTTTAAACTGTATTTATCTGTATCTGAACGTGTTTAATGTTAACTGTATGCACCAAGGGTCTGAGAGTAATGCAATTTCAATTCTCTGTATGTATGTACTGTACATGTGGAAGAATTGACAATAAAGCTGACTTGAACTTGAACTAAATATTTTCATAATATTTTTATATACATAAATATACACAGTACACACATATATTATGTACAACATTAACATTTTGGCTGTTTGTTAGTAATTTTGTAATCCTACCCCATACCTCAAAACTAACAGCGATAAAAACAATTCTTGAAAATTTTAAGTAGACTAATGGCTGCTGAAAATTCAGTTTTTGCCCTTTCATACCGCTTTAGTTCCAGAACTAAAAGTACAGTACTAAAGTACTGGGATGATTTTGCGCAAACTATTTCCCAGTACCATTTAAAGGGTTTCTATTTTCATTTTTTTTTATTGAGTACAAAATCTGAGTACAACAAAATGGCCTTAATTAGTATACAAAAAAGAATCTGGTATAGAAGGCTTAAGACAATAATACCATATTAATTTCAGACAAAACATATTACAAAATATTCCTAAAAACATAAGATAAAAATAAAATTAAAGAAACAAGAACGAAAAGAAAATAATTATAATAATAAAAAGAAAATATAATTACAACAAATTATATAATACAAACAAATTAAACAGTTTTACTGCCTTTGGATTTTTCATTTTTCTAAGGGCATCTAAAAAGTATTTTAAATCATTTTTAAACACAATAAACAAGGGAGGAGATTTAAAACATCGACATTTATGTATAAAGATTTTTGCTAATAATATAATCAAGTCATGCAAAACAGAGCACTCTTTCGTTATTCCGTACATTACAGCTTGTAACGTTAGAGTGAAACTATCAGCAAACACACGCTTCTCTACCATCCAGTCCTGCAATGCTTTCCAAAAAGACTGAGACAAACTACATGTAAAATATATATGTTCTGTATCTTCAAATGAATGTTTGCATAGATAACAAGGCACATTTTCCAAATTAAATTTTGAGTGCAGAAATTTATTGGAAGGATATATATCATTTAATATTTTAAACTGTATTTCTTTTACCTTGGGAAGAATAGGAAATTTTAGATAGGATGTTCTGAAATAAAAGGGTTGCATTCGCACCGACAGTGGGTACTAAGAAGTGACGTAAACCGGTCGACAGCGACGTCACTTGTACGTGGCGTTCAACAATGTAAACAAAGAACAACGACGTTAACAACAGGAGGATGGAGGACGCTGTGATCGGAGCTGTGTTTTTAACGGACATGGAATGTTTACACAGTATGTGTTTACACAGCGTTTTAAATCATGGCGGGTGAGGGCGTTTTCGTACGCGTTTAGCCAATCAGCATACACTTACGTCACGATAGTTCCTATGGAACTGTTTTAGACCCTACTCTGAAATAGGAGCTAATTTTAGTTCCTCCAAACGCAGTTCCGGGAACTAAAACAGTTCCTAGTTCCCGCGGTGCAAACACGCCAAAAAGTGGGTAGTTCCACAATTAGTTTGGGTACTATGAAAAGGTTCCTGCGGTGCGAAAGGGCCTATTGTCTCTTAAACTAACTAAAAAAAAAAAGTATACCTACATAGTGCTTAATTTGGTTCATTTCGACAAAACTGTAGACAATTAAGCAACCTTGATTGACTTTTTAATCCTTTATTTATAAACCCTGCAATTTTCTTCAGCGAGATGCAGTACGATTGCAGCATGAATCCAATTTCAGACCTGTATAACTAGATTCAACTAAAAATTTAATTGCGCTGCTTAAGGTCCAATAAACATGCAAATGAGTAGGCACAAATTTAAACGCACTGTAAGCAAACACAGAAAGCAGCACTCAGGGTCACGTCATAACATGACATCATGAATACAGCTGAGAGCAAAGTATAATCTCTACCCACTTTAAATGAATAAATGAATGAATGACTTTTGTATGGTAATAATATTCCTAATCTAAGGCCAGATACTGAAATTACACTACCGTTACAAAAAAATTTTTGTTTTTAAAAGACATATGATTACCAAGGCTGCATTTATTTGATTAAAAATACAGTAAAAGCAGCAACATTATGAAATATTATTACAATTTACAGTAGCTGTTTCAAATATGATTTCTTGCTGTTATGGCAAAGCTGAATTTTCAGCAGTCATCACGGTTACATGAAGCTCATATACTGATTTGTTCAAGAAACATTTCTTATTATCATCAATTGAAAACTGATGTGCTGTTTAATATTTTTGTTGAAACCACATTATACTTTTTGTCAGGATTGCTTGATTAATAGAAATTATTTATTTAAAAATAGAGATCTATTGTAACATTATTAAAGTATTATTTACTGCCACTTTTTATCGATTTACTCCATCCTTGCAAAAAAAAAAAAGATCTTACTGACCCTAAACTATTTGAGAGCTATAATCGTCTATTACAAAAGAGAACAGTTAAATGCAACAGGTAAAATGTGTTCAGGTATAATGTAAATTGTAAATAAAACTACATTCAAACTGATTTGAGTGTAAGGCAAGTCTCTGAGGGTGAAACAGGCCTGTCTTGTTTGGCTCGATTGAATCGAACTCAAGTCTCCCCCCTTGGGGCGAATCTTTGGGCAGGTGTGAATACAGCCATCGCACTTGGGTGTGGACCAAGCAACCATACCAAGACCCAGCTGAAGAGGTCGTCTTGGTCTGGTTCCAAACAAATGGATGAACCAATGAATTGATTACCTTAGCACACGTGTGGTTTTGTTTACAATTTTTGGTTCACTTGCAAAAAGAGCAGTGTGAAAGCGAACCACACCAGAAAAAAATTAAATAAAAAACAACATTGTAATGGGTCTAGACCAAAGCAAGCGGACTTGCAGATTTTCCTGGTGTGAATACACTCAAGAGTTAAAAATTAAGATGTCGAAGAATAAGCATAAAACAAAGCAGACTATATTAAAATCGACGCTTGTAATGAACTACAGAGCCAAGTCAGGCATAACGCAAACACTGAGACCTGTGCAGTGAGGGGTGTAGGGGCTTCTCCAGTCTTAATCAGTAGATCTATCAGCATTAGACAGTGGGTGGGTTTCCAATATCTTAATGTCACCTAGGATTCGATCTCAGTCACTCAAGAAACGGTGGGCATTCAAGCATGGAACTTACTTCTATTTCCCTTTGGCACATTTCTGTAATTAACAATTTACCCCATTAAGTTTTAAAGTTTTTGTTGAAGCCATCAGCCCACACTATTTCAACTTAGTTTTTTAATAGCGTGTTTAACAGTGGAATTGCTGTTTAAAAACGACATTAGCCATGACTGTGCAAAGAAATTGTCGACTATCAAAGATTTTCTTTAGCACCCATTCACTTACTTTACTTACTTAACTTACTTAACTTACTTTTGTCATTTAGCAGACGCTTTTGTCCAAAGCGACTTACAAATAAGAAAAAGTAACTAAAACTAAAAAGTTACAACTCTATAAATACTATCTACCCACATATTTAAGAAAATAAAGAAAGTAAATAAAATTGACATGCATATAACAACATTTCAATAATAAACATATCAATGAAAAAATGTAATAAAAAGCGATAATACTATCCCTTGCCGGTGTCCCTGCCCGGTGGAGTCGCACGGTAGAGTCGATGGTTTTTACACTCTTTACTTTTTTACTTTTGTCATTTAGCATCCACTTTTTTATTTTATTAAGTCATTTGCAGTATTTAACTGGATTGTAGTTCTTTCCCTCACTAAAACTTAATTTTCAAAAACATTTGCTTTGAAGTTTGTAATGCTATGCTTCGAACCTGGTTCATTTGGTTCATAGTTTACAACTTTTTAAAGGGGTCATGAGATGCGATTTCAAGTTTTCCTTCCTCTTTGGAGTGTTACAAGTAGGGCTGCCACTAATGACTGTTTTTATTTCGATCAATCTATCGACTAATTTTTAGATTAATCGATTAATCTAAACGATTAATTTACTGCAAAAAAAATTGAACATTTTACTTAAAAATATTTTATTAAACAAAATGAAATCCAAATGTCTATGAAATCCTTTTTTAAAGCAAAAGTGAAGTGCAACAGAGTGCAAGCAGCAAGTGTCCATCTCATAGTCCAAATCTCTGAAATCACAGTTCAGTATTATAGTGTGAGAATGACAACATATCCACGTGTTCTAGTCTCATAATAATAAAATTTAAATCAAAAAACACTTTTTAAAGGAGTATTTACCAGAAATATTATTTAACAGAATTTATTTAGGTGAAAAATGTAAATGTACAGTATTTCTGAACAAACACTTTTTTAATATAAAATCAATTAATTGGAGATGTTTTTTATTATTAAAATTTAATGGAACAATTAAAATGGAATCCAGAAAATAATGGAAAACAGAATTTGGTACAGATAAAACTGTAAAACTCAATTAATTAGACAGGCTTTTTGATTAATAACATTTTAAAAACTGAATTTGGAAATAAAATGGATTTCATAGGGCCCTATAATTATATATATATATATATTTTTTTTTTTTTTTTTTTTTGTGGTAATAAAAATGGATCTAAGTGAACAATAGCTTCAGCAAATACTTGAACAAATACTTCTGCTGAAAAAGGGTGCTGAAAGTGGATGGCACTGTTGCACTCTATTAAATATTAATAAAGTTCTGATTGGCTGCGATTATGTGGCATCACTTAGCATTTTCACTTTGAGCGTAGACAGAATCTTGTAACTGAAACATCTGGTTTTGAATGAGATTTGATTTAACTGGTTTGATCTCTGCACCACACATCAATTCATAATAAATGTATAAATGATGGATAAAGACAATAAACACTGTTTAGTTCATTCTTACCATCTCTGTGGTCGTTCAGCGCTATGTTCTTGAGTGTATTTTTGTCAATGGCAGGCATGCCATTATCGGTGTAAGTGCGGTTGTTGACATCTGAACGAGAACGGTTGTGGCCACGCTTGAAGCCGCCGCTGGATGTATTGGTGGTGGAGTTCGTCTCTTTGGCATGAGCCATCAAATCGTTGGTGGATCGTGCCCGGTTCCTTTTTCCATGTCGCAGGCCCAGCACGGAGAAAGATGACTGCTCCGCCCAGGCCATATTTTTGGGTGATATTTCAGATTGCTTTCCTGTCAGTAGCCCCCACACCCCACTAGAGTTCAACTTGTCCAAGGTGGAGGCCTCTTTAAGCTTGGGCGGACGTACCTGGCCATCTCCTTGATTGTCATCGAGGCAATGCAAGTAGTCCTCTGTGGCCTCTAGGGCGGGGCTTATGTCCTCAACCTCCAGAACCTCCATCACCTTGACAGTTTCGGCGTCACAGAGGAAGCGTAGGGGTGGAGCGAATGGACCGTTTCCTTACGTGCGTGATGGAAGACACGGCAGGATCGTAAGGCCTGAGGGCACCGCAGACGGAACATCTGCTGTCTGAACCCAAAAGGAAGTCTAGCAAAACAGATGGTCCACAAAGGCCTGAACCCCTTCCAGGACTGCCACTTTATGAGCCAATGTTATTAATCAAGAACCTAATGAGAACTGACCGCTGTGCCAGCTATCAGTATCAGCACTGGGTAAGGTGCTGTCTGGGAACAGGTGTTGCCTTATTCAGATGAGTGCCTTCAATCACTTAATTAAATCACTGCAGTCTGTAAGGCAGTAATTCAGCGAGTGATAAATGCAATGTGGCACCAGGACGTCCTTCCCCAGGGCCCCGACATCCTGAATTTAGACAAACAAGAGAGAAAAGTACATGACGGTTAGCAAATACAGCAGTAACTCCATGGACAGCTGATGCTCAAGTATGAGGAGCCTTTGAGCAAAAAGTATGACAATAGGAATTGTACAGTTGAGGCCCCCAAAAAAACACTAAAAGCAAGTGATTTTTTTTTAAATGGTTGCTTTATATTCCTTGCTGTCTATCACCAATATAGACAATTGCCTTCTAAGGTGGCATCCTAAATGAAACAGAAGATCCTAAATGACTGATTTTGCGCACCACACAATTGTGACAAATACACAATATTTATATCAAAAATCTCCGGATGACCTACAACTTCTGCTGAGATTTCAAAATGCAGTGTACACTTTACTATTCCATGAGGCCAGTGGAGTGGAGCTGTGAATGGCAGGGAAGTGACACAGTTGACAGTGACAACATGACAAAAAGTAGGCCTAGTACATCTAGATTCATACTACACACATTATCACTATAAAGAACTCACTTCTTTAACGGTTGCAAAGTTTGATTCTTGTAAGTTGCACCTACATATTGGATTTCAGATGAGGTCCCATTTGTATTTTCTACGCATGCATACTAGACAGACAACTTTCTCTGTTGCATCACATCTTGCCGTTTTTAAACATCTTGCAAATAAACTTCTGTGTAAAGTAAAGCTCAAGTATCAAGAGCATGTGTTCTTTTCCATTCCACTGCATCTCACACAAAAACGTGTTCTGTGTGAATGGCCCATAATGCTGCTTCCTATTGGTACTCCTTCTGAAACAATGCCTTAAAATGCTGCAGAGGTAGGCAGCTCGCTATCTTTTGGAACAGAGCTACAGATTCAGCAGCTGAACTCTATTTACCTTGATCTGTGTTAACACTCATAGTAAAGCACTGTTCATTTTTTGCAGCTACCATGGTGGTCGTGGAATCCACTCAGCAGCTTACCTTACGCTCCAGAGCTTCGGTACGCAGACAAACCGACATCATCACTGGAAGTTTCCAGCTTGGGGTGGGGTTCCCTGCCTCGCTAAACCTGAGCACAGCTTCTTTCTGTTTTTGTTTCACATGATCTTGCAGCCTCTTCTCATCTTACTCATGTCTACCTCCTCCCACACTAACATTGATTTCCTCTGCACTCCAACTCAGGGTCTTTCACTTTCTTTAAACAATCAATTATTAAAAGACCATTACATCATCTCAGATCAGAGACTCTTCCGACCCAAGGGAAAAAAACTGAGAAACCAAGAAGCGAGACCAACAGAGTCAGTAAAACTGCTTTCAAAATAATGACTATCAATAAAAAGGAATAGTTCTCCAAAAATATAAACTCTCTCATCATTCACTCACCATTACGTCATTCCAAAACTGTATAACCTCTGTGAAACAAATAAGAAGAAATCTTGAGTTAAGTCTCAGTGTTTTTTGTCCATACAATGGAAATCAATGGGCACCAAAGTAAATGACAACAGATTCTTCATTTTTGGGTGAACTATCCCTTTAAAACAGTCAAAGCAAAAAAAAACTTGGACAGTAGGGAGCAGAAGCCAGCCTTAAAAACCAGACCTGCTACAGTTAAAAACCTGAGCCGGTGATGCTCACACCTGTGCTTAGACAAATTATTCAGACAGATATGTGGAGGCCCTTCTCTACAATTCTATATTTAGCCATCTCACAGCAAATATCAATCTCCACACTGAGGCAGTGACAAAGCAAAATTACAACCTGCAAGCAGTGTGTGAGAATCCTAAAATGAAAACAGCAGAGTAGATGTGCACACTCTTAAACGCCATTTTACACAATATATTTAGGTTATTGCTACAATGAATAATGGTTATACTTTGATGAACAAAAAAGTATGTGTCGTCATCCCGGAACATGAAATCATATTATCATAGATCTGACTGAGAAGAAACACATGACCAGTCACCCTGCCAGTAACCTACACTGCTTATCTTTTGACCTGTTACAATAAAAGTACTGTGGTATCAGATACTAATGATACCATCTTCAAACAATACAATCAATGGTAAATCTCCAAGAAAGAAAGAAAAACATTTTGTAAGACGTAGTAAGACAAAAGTCTTGTTTTTTCTTCACTACTGTCATTTTTGGTGCTCAGTTGGGGTTTGGAAGACATTCAGAAAATATTTGACGGCACTAAGACTATCAGATGAAAACAAAACTTAAAGTGAGCTGTATATTTGCTGAATAATATCACTGTTGCCTTTAGTAAAACTGCTTTATAGCTGAATTAAAATTGACACGTTTTGAAAAATGAACACTGTTACTTTCCAGTTTATTACTGTGAAGCAGTTTTGAAAAATAATCTATATTGTATAAAGAGCTATATAAACAAATGTGACTCGACAGACAGAGCAATGAGCCCTTATTTCTGCTATCTAATGGTGACTGTTAACACCAGGAGTTCTTCACTGAATAAAAATTATCATTTCAATCGAAAAGAATCCTGAATAAACTTACAGGCAGTTCACCCAAGTGCAGCTGACACACACAAACAAGCTACAAGATCTACGAGAACAGAAGTAAAAAAAAAAGCCTATGAACAAACTCTAATATCTAGGTTTAACCCTCTTCTGACAGAGATTGTGTTTTTATTTACAAGTGGCTACTTTTATGAATTCAGCCGATGACTTCATCATGAGGCTAGTTAGCACTCGGCTACCTCATCTGCCAATGACATCTGATTGTGTTTAACTCACAGCGAATGTAACAAGTTTATGTATCATTGATAATCGGAGAATCACTATAATAAAAAGTCTAAGCATGCAACGAGCGAATAATATGTTATTTGTGTGTGAAAATGACTCACCCGCATCTGTTTACAATCTGTCACATTCAGTTCCGTCAGCGGAAATGCGCACCGGGTGAAACAACATCCTACGATAAATGGTTCCGGCGCCCTTTGTTTTTTTGTGTGTGTTTATTTATTTATTTATTAAATTATTTTCGCATGTACTTAATTAATTTTATGTCATGATTAAAATGATATATTCCGAATAGCATCGTGATATTACCGCATAAATTAATGGACATAGTATTTCAGTATCATGGTGTTATATACTTTATGACACTATCCCAGCATCATGGTGCCACCACAGTACTTTTTTGTAAGGCAAGTGTTTTTTGTTTTTTTTTTAGATTCAGGCTACTCAAGTGAAGCAATACATTTTATTTCTTAACAGAATGATTATAAAAGGAGGGGTATTAAAAGTCATAACAAAATCTGTGAGGTTTGCAAAATAACACTGGCCGTATTACTCATCAACATTATGCTTCCTGACATCATGCAACCAAGCTTCTATTACGATCAATAGCAGTGATACATACTGAATAAGACATGAGTTGTTTTTGTTGTGTAAGCGTGTGTGAAATCATCTTATAGCTACATTGTAATTCAATGTATTTTTTTCAGTCTTTCCTCTCACAAACACACACACACCAACATCCCACACAAACTGCACATATTTCACAGTCATTAGCAACCCATGTGGGCCTGCCATACAAATTCTGACAAAAGAATTCAACTGCATAAAAGATCTATGCATTCTCAATGTGCAAATTGTGGTCGACATTAAGACTTTGTGCAATAATGAAGCCAAGAGGTTCGGCGTGAGTGGCAAACATGAGATTTTTTTGTAATAGCCAATAGCCAAAAGCTTGCCGTTCTTGAATCCAGGCCTGCATCTATTGTTCGGGTCCCCACAGAAAAAGAAACATTATTCAAGTCTTTTTCAGGCCACAGACAGAAACACAGTAATTATCGTGGACTCTGGGCTAAACCTGCGACCTCCCCTCCAGTCCCCCTGTTCTCCCCCCGCCACCCTTTCTGAGGGCTTATTGTCTTGGCTTGTTTAAAGAAAGGCTTCGTTAATGAAGAAGGAGGAGACATGGGCTAATGGGCTCAAATAAGTTCCTCTCTGCGATATTGTTGTGGGATAATGGTGGTACGAGCCCCAGCTGTAAACTTGCAGGCTCCATATTGTGCGTGACCTACATAGACCCTCATCTGAACCCGTGCTGAATGTTTCTTTCCCCCTTCTTTTTTCTATCTTCTTTTTTATGCTGTTCTGAGACAATTAAGTGAGTCGGCAATTGGACAGGCTGCTGTAAGTCACATGTAGAGAGGGAGGAGAAAAAATATATTTTTTAAAAAGGACACACCAAACAGTGTTTAAACTCTAACCTTGTTAACCTTGACAAATGGCACTGTTTGAAATGTTAGTCCACTAGGTGGTTGTGAAGTTATCTTCATTAAATGTTTACTAAGGAAATTTTGACCTTACTATCCCTGTCAAATGGCAGCAAAAATAAAACGCTCCACCTAATATATACATATATGATATAAATAATATACAAAAAATGTATCTTTAAATGTGATTTAATGTATGATTCAGGTTCATATGTGCTTGTGCCACTTCATCTCATATCTTATGACAGATGTTGTTGCCCTTCATTTAAGAAATTTTATCATAGATTTTACACCATTTTGGTTGTTTTATTTTGATCAAGAGCTCTTACTCTACTGTTCTAAGTTCTACTACAGTTCTAATTCTAAGAACTGAAAATGATGGTAAAGGCATAATGATACAAACTATTATCATTCCAACCAAATGCTGTTCTTTAAACTTACTGTCCATCAAATTATCCTAAAAGAGACACTTTATTCCAGTCTGCACACTTCATTGAACAGAACCACTCTTTCCACAATGATAAGAAATGTTTTTTTAGCATTAAATCAGCATTGATTTCCAAAAGATCATGTGACACTGGAGCAACGGTTGGAAGAAAAACTGTAAGTCGCAATTACACAATAAACACAATTTAAATACTTCAACAGAAAATAGTTATTTTAAATTGTAATAATATTTCACAAATATTTGGACATAGAAATTCCTACTGAGCCCAAACGTTCGAATGGCAGTGTATTTCTAATGAATTAACAGATTTGTTGGGCTTTATTATAACCAGCACAGTCATACTATACATCTTGCTGCTCTTCTAAAGCTTTGGATGTTGCACTACCCCTATTAGTCTGCTATTTTATAAGCAGTTATGGATTGAAGCCTACTTGTAATAATTTACTTTTTATAAATAATGAATTTTACAAGTAAACAAATCTATCAGCCAAGCCCACATCTACTCCTCTCCCACTCCTAATCTGTGTATAGACAAAGAAGTATGTCCTGATAAACAAGGTTGCTATTTTTAGTTTGAACAATGTAGTTGATGCATCATAATTTTCTCAAATTGGACGAAAGTGGGCGGCCTCATTTCAGCACAAACTACAGCACAGAGAATTGATCATGAGCATAAAAAAACAAGTCTGAGCAACAGCACAACTATTCCTTTATCTCTTTGAAATGTATCCTCATATCAGCCTCTCATCTCTCTCTCTTGCTCAAATCTTGACCCATGTGCCTCTCCTTTTTGCTGTTTGTGTTTTCAGCGTCTATTTGGATTCTGTGCTCCTGCGCTGATGACTAAATTATGATTGGACGTAAGGATAGCAGGGCTTTCATCTGCCCAGCGTTGTTCCACGCTTTCCTCTCCAACACAAAGGGCCCCTCTGCCTCTGCTCGGCCCGCTTTTGAAGAGCAGAGTGGCTATGCGTCCCCATGGAAACCACTGCGGTCCCTACAGGGGTAAGGTGCGCTCTCAGACAGAGAGAGACAGAGACAACATCAAGCCATATCTCAATCATTCATCTGTTTATTAATTTTCAATGTACATGTCCTTCCTAAGGCTCTGATGCTGGTGTGCTTGGTGCAAATAATGCAGTTTTGATGTTGACAGTTTTTGTGACCTGTGAGAAAATGTTTTAACACTGTCCCATCAGATATATGGTATCTGTGATTCAATAGCCTCTTTCAGTCTTTCATCTAACATTTTTCAGGCCAAAATATATTATAATATATAAATAAATAATTTTTTTGTATATAATTATATATATATTTTTGTAAATATATTTTGAACAATATAAATAGGCTTACATTTAAAATATATTACAAAATAGCCAACAAAAATGTAAGTAAAGCACATCAAAAATATATTTATGTAAACTCTATATTATAAATGTATATTTTGAATTGAATATACAGTTATTCATTAAAATGACATTTTAAAATACAAAAATATAGCTATTCTAAAAAACTCGGCAAATAAAGAATTAATTGGTCATGTTAATCACATAACGTTGGTTGCACATACCGACAGACAGCATTATTACTGTCGCAGTCTGATTTTTCTTAAATTAATTCCATAAAGTCTGAACTTTTCTTGACAGGTGACGCGTAGTTGGATTACCCAATGAAATATCTTGGGGGCGGGGTTTGAATAGCAGTGGCCATAGTGACCTCAGCTTGTGCATGTTTTAAATCATTAACGTCGGAGTCACCACTGGCCTCTATTTCATATTCATAAGGCTTTACTTCCTGCAGCACAATAGTAATCTTTACACTAACAAAGCCTGTGAATGAGTGTCCATTCAAACAGGGAGAATCCAATTATCACGGCACAATGGAGACAGTCTGAGGCATGATCTCTCTCTCTCGGGCAAACCATTGTCACAGATATCTAATAAAGTCAAGAACACTTAAGTGTAGGTAGCAGTCTGTGTTCAGACAGGTGCTCAGACACACTCTAACGATTTTCCGGTCGCTTGGTGGAAGTCACGTTCATGTGCATGAAGTAATGAAACACATTTTACAATCTTTTTCATGTTTTGATATATTTTCCCTTCAAATAGGCATGCTGATTCCAAAACAATAAATATATGAAACATTAATGTTTAATAATAATACAAATGACAAAATAGTGCTTTTAAAAACTAATTAATTAGAAACTATAAAAACGTTCAGGCTCCGTCTTGACGTCATTGTGCTGCCATCTAGTGAATTAAGTGTGAACCTCCTCAAGTGACAACATTATGATTTAAAGGGATAGTTCACCCAAAAATGTAAATTCTGTCATCATTTACTCACCCTCAAGTAGTTCCAAACCTGTATGAATGTATTTGTTCTGATTAACACAAAGGAAGATATTCTGAAGAATGTGGGAAACAGAGCAGTTCTGGGGCATCATTGACTTCCATAGTATTTTTTTTCCTACTATGGAAGTCAATGGTGCCCCAAAACAGCCTGGTTATAAACTTTCTTCAAAATATCTTCCTTTGTGTTCGGCAGAACAAAGAATTCCATACAGGTTTGGAACTACTTGAGGATGAGTAAATGATGACAGAATTTACATTTTTTGGGTGAACTATCCCTTTAAGAGACACCACAATATTGTTTCAGCAAGTTCAAAATGATTTGTAGTCCAGTATTCGATGTATACTAATGTTCATAATTTTGGGATTGGCAAAATAAAACCAATAATATTGTGAAATATTAATTTATTAAGTAACCGTGTTCTGTTTTGATATATTTAAAAATCTTTATTCCTGTGATGGCAAAGCTAAATTTTCATGATCCTTTAAAAATCATTCTAATGTTGATTTGGGTGATTGTTGATTATCATCAATGTTGAAAACATTTGTACTTTTTAATATTTCTGTGGTTATTGTGATGCCGATTTGGAGATTGCCGACTATCAATGTTGCAAACAGTTGTATTGTAATATTTTGTGGAAACTGTAATATTGTTTTTTTTCCCCCCCAAGAGTCTTTGTGAAATATAAAGCTTAAAAGAACAGCACTGATTTAAAATAGAGATCTTTAAAACATTATAAAAATCTTTACTATCACTTTTGATCAATTTAACATCCTCGCCAAAGTAACACATGATCAGACAGTGTCAAAACATATGAGATATTCTTCTTAAAAAGTCTAATTTATTATTGATGTCATAATAACACAAGACCTGATCACATAAGCACACAGACTGACATAAACAGAACCATATAAGGAAATTCAATTGTAATGCAGTGACAGACAGTGGTACTGAGTGAAGAATGAACAGGAATGTCTAATGGTATGAACTACCAGTATTTCAGTTAAAAGCAGGTATTTACATTGTTAAGACCTAATCTCACTGTTCCTTGGACGGGTTCGAGAGTGGCTGCCCGAAGACAAGACAACTACACACACAGACAATAAGGCAACAGGTGTTCAAGCACCTGAGAGATAGCAGTAGCACACAAATACACATTTATGCACAACTGGGAATAAATTGTTGCAATGACAAAATGTATAAACAGTGATACAATTTACTATATGAATGTTTCTAATTTGTTTTTAAAACAATGAAGGTTACAGCGGCTCCTGCCATTTAAAAGGGCAGTTTCGTCTTCCAGTTGAAAGTGCACTACTCCCTCTACTGGTTGTAGTGGTAAAGTCAATCATTGCTCTGTTTTTGCTCCCAGTTAGACAGGATTGAGGGTTGGGTGTCAGAGTGTGCGTGTGTGAATGCCCGGTCAACACCCAGCAGCTTTACAGTTTGGGTTGGCTTGACAACTTAATCTTCAGATTCTCAGCCAGTTTGTCCAAGAACTCAAAAGTGTTGAGGTAATCAGAGCGTTTGACACTGAAAAAGTTAACAGAAAAAAGTTAATATAAAATCTAAAATAAATTTACATAGGTTAATAAAGTCTTGCTGCTATACTTTTATAAAGCATTTAACATGGAATTCATGCAGTCTATTGTAAATCTAATTGAAAAAACATCTTTTTAATGTCCCTCAATAAATACCAAATGTTTTAGAGCAAGATAATAGATGTACCTAGACATGCCCTTGATGCAGATGGCCAGGTCCTTGGTCATGAAACCAGCTTCAATGGTCTCGACACAAACGGCCTCCAGTGCCTCAGCAAACACCCGCAGCTCTGTGTTCTTATCCAGCTCCGCCCGGTGCAGCAGCCCTCGTGTCCATGCAAAGATAGAGGCTGATGGGACAAAAAAAAGATAATGAAAAGCACTTTCCTGTGCCTCATTTGTGGATTTTATTGATTAAGAGTCGTAGTGAGGTAAGTGTGTTTTCCTCACCAATAGGGTTGGTGGACGTCTCTTTGCCCTGCTGGTGCATGCGATAGTGCCGCGTAACGGTGCCATGGGCTGCCTCAGCTTCTACTGTACACCCGTCAGGACACACAAGCACGCTGGTCATCATACCCAATGACCCATAACCTAGAAACAGAAAGTTTACACACTATAAATTTCATAATTCTTTCAGAAAACTTTTACAGTGAGTAATATTACGTAAATGCCCAACCCATGAAAAACTCGCTTTCTTTGCACGTTCAAGTTGTAAACACTGTACATTCATTTATATTTATTTTTTAGAAAATGACTGATCGTTTCGCTACAGAAGACGCTTATTCCTCGGCTGGGATCATGTAGAGCCCTTTGAAGCTGCATTGAAACTGCAATTTAAACCTTCAACCTGTTGTCTCCCATTGAAGTCCACTATATAGAGAAAAATATTGGAATGCTCTCCTCAAAAACCTTCATTTCTTTTCGACTGAAGAAAGAAAGATTATGAACATCTTGGATGACATCGGGGTGAGTAAACTATCAGGAAATGTTTATTCTGGAATTGAACTAATCCTTTAAAGGAGATTCACTCAAACCACCACAAAAACATGCAAACTTAAATTAACACAATTATACACTACCATACAATAAAGTTGAAAAAAGTTCTAATGCTCACCAAGGCTTCATTTATTTGATCAAAATACAGTAAAAACTGTGATATTCAAAAATATTATTAAAATGAAAAACAACCGTTTTCAATTTTAATACACTGGATAAAAGCATTAATTTATTTTAAAAATAAAGAAATGGATAAATACTTAATTGAAATAAATCTTATTACTTTTGAACAGTAGTATATATTGAGCTTATCCTCCATTTATTTATATATAAATTTTTTTTTTATAAATTGGAATGACAGGGAAAAAGTATTGAACACATGAAGAAAGGGAGGTGCAAAAAGGCATGGAAAGCCAAGGCACCAGCTGAAATCTATCAGTAATTAGAAAGCAATCCTGCCCCTAGTCACTGGAAATTAATATTATCTGGTTCAGTCCCAACGCCTACAGTACCAGGATTATAATGATTGATATATGTATGCATGCATGCGTGTGTGTGTGTGTGTGTGTGTATGTATATATATATATATATATAGGTATATACACATATATACACACACGTTCAAAAGTAATAAGAATTATTTAATTTAAGTATTTATCCATTTCTTTATTTTTTTTAATAAATTAATGCTTTTATCCAGTATATTGTGTGTGTGGTCAATGCTAAACAATTCATTCAGGTAACTGTTTTCAGACAATGTTTCGGCATCGGTGGTGTGCAAAACATGATTATCAATTGTAATTTTACTGCACTTTTACTCACCCTGAGCTACAGAGTCTGACTGCACATCTCCATCATAGTTCTTGCAGGCCCAGATAAACCCACCTTCAGACTTCATGGCCTGAGCCACCATGTCATCAATCAGCCGATGCTCATACCAGATACCTTTGGCCTCATACTGAGCCTTGTACTCTCTGCAACACACACACACTGTGTCAGAATGCTCTTATCATTTTTGTCTGAATTTACTTTTCATCGTTTGCCGTTCAGTCATTTTATTCAATGTGGGCATATGGGATTATGATGCTGTTTATACTCTGATGCCAGAAAATCTTTTAAGGAATTTGTTTTTTTATTGATTATGTAAGCCTGTAAAATTCAGTTTATAACAGGTGGTTTTGGGCTCATTTTCGTTTGTTCAAAAAACCCTGTGTAGCTAAATTGATTACCAGGGGGAATTTATTCAGTGACAGTTCATAAAACAACCATTTCATTGAGGACTCACTTGTCATAGATCTCCTGGAAAATGTCTTTGAAACGGCCATCATACTTCTTCAAGATGGTGTTCTTGGTGCTGAGGTACACCGGCCAGCCTTTGTTCAACCCCATCTGGAGAGAGCTGTGAGCAAAGTCCCGGATTGAGTTGTCGGTGTTGTACATCCCCAGAGCAACTCCACCAGTACCTAAACATACATAATCACAAATACTGCCAAGAAAACCTGGTCTAAAAGCAGATAGGCTTGTGCCAGTGTTATTTAGAAACAACTAGGCTATGTTCCAATAATTTCAAATCAAATATCAAATCTTTGCACAACATCTATTTCATATAATCAGTATTTGCAGAGCCGGGACAGTGTTAATCTGGCCATGTGGCCTCATACTGTAACACTGACAAGACAAACATGCTCAATGCTCTCACAGGAGACAGTCCACTGTCATGACCATCACCATAAAGAGACATTTAGACATCTCTGACATACAAAAGGGCTGCAATCAAAATCGCATACTTCCTGACTATTAAGTAGGCACAAAACAGTATGTGAAAAGAATAGCATGTCCGAATTTACAGTGTTCATAAAATACTATGCAAAAACTACCTGGATGATTTACTAATTCCAGTTGAAATTTTGAATCAATGTTAGCTACCTTCAAAGTCATGGACAACAAACTTGAGCGGCTCTCCTCCATTTTTAGGTGTGTATGTCATTTCCACTCTTCCAGGACCAGGAACAATGAAATCTGTGGCCTTGTACTGTTAAAATTGAAAAGGACATATTTATTTCAGGAGACCTTTTACCTGTAATGTGATTTCACCGATATTAAAGACTGCTTAGCTATAATGTGAACTTTGATAAAACAGCAGAAAGTATGATAAAAGATACAAAAATCCCAGAACAAATTCACAATTAGGCTTAATTACAGATATTCTAATGAGTAAGAGCTCCCTACCTGGTCTCCATGTGCGTGCCTGCCGATAATTATAGGCTTGATCCAGCCAGGAACTAAGCGGGGAATGTTTTTGCAGATAATAGCCTCGCGGAACACAGTGCCACCCAGGATGTTCCTGATTGTTCCGTTGGGAGAGCGCCACATCTTCTTGAGCTTGAACTCCTCCACGCGCTTCTCGTCAGGAGTGATGGTGGCACACTTGATGCCAACGTTGTAGCGCCTCACAGCCTCCGCCGCCTCAACAGTCACCTTGTCATCGGTGGCATCGCGGTTCTCCATTCCCAGGTCATAGCTACCAAACAGAGAGCAAAACAGAAAACTTATGAGTTTTGCTAAACTATGTGAACCATTCCATGATGTTCTTATTGCAAACTACATTTTAGTGGACAAAAAATTATTACAAAGGTCTATTATTCTAGAAAATTTTATTGATGTTGAATCAAATGGAAATGGGAAAAATGCATTTCATAGCTTATAACCGTAGTAGACCTATGAGCTGCTTTGAGTCCCTACTTTTCTGCTTACTGTACATTATACTTTACTATAAAAACATCCAAAATTAAAAAATAAAAGCCTACAACCTAGCTCACAGTGGCAGCCAAATTGGTGATGTTGGACTCAGAACAACATTCCACTATGCTACTAATCAGACAGATGGCGTCCCATGGCACGCTTTAAATGAGGTCAATGGGAAACTAGTGCCATGGTAATGTAGCACAAAGTCACACTGTTCTAGTGAACTGAAATAGAACAATTCATTTCTTACTGTGATAAAACAGACAAAATGTTATAACAATTAAAATAACTGTTAGAATTTGAATATATTTGGAAATGTAATTTATTGCTGTGATTACAAAGCAGAATTTGTATTATTATCAGTGTTGAAAACAGTTTTGTACAGTAGTAGTTTACATGTTTCTACCTTCTCTAAACGTAGGGGTAAAAAACTGTGGAATTCCGCAGAAAGCATTTAAATACGGTGTTAGATGAGAAAGAGCAGACTAGGAACTAGAAGCTAGAGCAGAATTGTTAAAAAATAATGTCTCCAACATCTCCAAGATGCTTCAAGAAACCTACCTGCAAAGCTACAGTACTGTTAAAAGTTTTAGGCACTTGTGTAAAAATGCTGTAAAATGAGAATTCTGTCAAAAATAATGTCATAAATAGATTTTCTTTATCAATTAACTTCTCTATACCAAATTAAATCCACATTTGGTGTGACCATCCTTTGCATTTAAAGCAGCTTTTGCCCTAGGTGCATTTGCGCACAGTTTTTCAGGTAGTTTTGCAGGTAGATCTCTTGAAGCATCTTGAAGACGTTGCCACAGTTCTTCTGGATTTAGTCTGTCTCAGTTTGTTCTGTTTCTTCAGATCTCTGTGTGGAGCACTGGCTGTTGTCAGACTCCTTATGCAAACAAAAATGTCACTAGATTATAACAATTAATGACAAAATGAATGTTTACTCATGTAAAACTGATATTTCCTACTGACAGCAAATGATAGAAATAACTGACTTAAAACCATTTTTTTAGCTGGTGAAAATACTAGTGTTCTAATAATTTTGGCCACCACTGTATTTTGAAAAGCAATTAAATTAAGAACATACTTAAACACATAGTGGGTGGAAGAAAATATATATCAACATTATACATCTCTGATTCTCCAAATCTCCATATATATAATTTCTGCTACTTCTAAGGCATAGACTATGTGTGGGCCCAGTTATGTGGTAATGAATAACACTCAAATGCTTTGTGATTTCCAGCTACCAAACCATGCCTTAATTTCTGAATAGTCATGCATCTTCAAAATAAAACTTTCCACAATTTAAATTCACTCGTGCTCTGAGCAGCTGAAAGCAAATGAAAGGCCTCATCTGTTCTGCATATGCATGACTGAACTAATGAAGGCGTCCTCACAGAGACTCTACAACTAGCTAGAAAGATTGTGACAGCCTTAACACACACTTAGGAGAGAGCATCTCCGAGTTACAACACAGCACTGCCAGCGGGGGGAGGAACTTTCCCATACTTTCCTTGTTCCATGTCCTCACTATTGTATTGAGTATGCTGTGACCTTTCACCCACTTTCCTTCCACTCCCTGGTGTGATAATGATTCTGAAAAACTGTTGGTGGCGCTAGAGGACTTCAAAACAACTTAACATACATTTTTAAGAGTTGCCATAGACTTCAATTCATCAATGCAAACCTGTGATGCAAAGACGGCATTTAACAATGCAACTAAAAGCACAAATGACAAGTAAACATACGCAAACAATCTTACGAAGTTCAGTGGAAGTGACTGAATGGACAGGCATCAAGAGATCCCTCTTAAGTGACGACACCTTGTTTGCTAACATACTGATAATACTCTTATCAGACCAATAACCGACCCACTTTTTACCTTGCAACTATTCTTCAAACCTCTAGGTCAAGTTCATGCACAATGTTAAATACTTGATTTATTTATTTTTTTTAACAAAAAAGCATGTCTTTATAGTCAGATCAAACCATAACCTATAAAGTTCAAAGTATAGATGCTGACAATTCATAACACAGAAAAGCACAGAAAGTGATGTTAGGTAATAAAAGTGGTAACTTATGGGAAGATAACATTTCCCTTTGGCCTTGAGGATTACCACATCTGTACAACAGGGAATGTCATATTTGTAAAATTTGACAGGAACCTGCTCAATGGCATGATTATTGTTAGTAATGTACAGTTATGTCACTAAAATAAGGCTGTGGCAAGTTTATATTGGTTATAAATATCAAAATAATTGAAAACTATTCAATTACAATATCAGTATCAAAAATGTAACAAATAAAATTAACATTAAAATATTTATTATTTATATTTAAATATAATTTAATTATATATCAAAATAATTTTATATACAATTAAAATAATTATTTTATAACAGTGGATTTTGAAATGGGTTTACAAATGATTTCATAGTGCAAAAAGTATTAATATGGCATTAACATTAGCGCTATGGGTAAAAAAAGACTAATTGGCATTAAATCAGATTAACATACAGTCTTAAACTTCAGTATTCACAAGGGAAATCAGATATAATGAGAGAAATGCTCACCTGCTGAGAACGTGACACACACACACACACTTAATCTCACACACATTTAATCTCACCTGTGCATGTCGAGCTCCAGATAAGGGAAAATTAGTTTCTCTTTTATGAGCTCCCATATTACTCTGGTCATCTCATCTCCTTGCATCTCGACAACAGAACCTGCTTTGATCTTCTGAGACATTTTGGACCCTGCAAGACCAATGATGGTTATATGTTAAGCTGTATAGTAGGATCAGTACTTACTTCCCGAAGGAGGAATAGATTCCATTGAGAAAAGTTACACAACCAGTGAATCAGCATTTTTGCCTTTAACCTGTTTTAATGAACAGTGGATTTAGAAGTCTGTAGTTTGTGTGTTTTTTCATAAATGGCTATACTAATACCTTTGCATGTTAATACTGTGGTATTTTTGGACATAGTAAAATATGCTGTTCTTTTAAGTACCCTGAACTACTGTGCAAGCACAATCATTATGGTGTTACTATCTCTGTACTGATGTACCAGCTTTTGTGAGAGACATCAGCTATTCTCATGCAACTAAAGTAAAAGAACCTGAGAGACTGGCAGCCGTTGTGTAATATGACACAGGCCTTTTATTCGCCATGAGAGATTCAGTGTATCGCATCAATTGTGTCACTATTAACAAATGTTTCAACGTCTTATTGCAGTTCCACAAACTGGCACTGGTTACGTAACAAAACAATTAGGACAAAGGTCAAATACAGAGCGTGCGATCCTGTTTTGCACATTTAAACTGTTTTATTAAGACTAATGAAGGATTTAGACGAACCTGTTTACGATCTGTCGTAAAATAATAATAATAAAAATAATAATAATGCAACATTAACAAATCTTTAAATATGTCGTTCATATATGACCGCCTAAGTTCTGATGTTTTCGTCTTTTCTAATGAATGTATCACTTTAACAGTGTTTTCTTCAATAAGGCACTTTGCAGGAAACGTCAAATCAAACAACAGCGACTGTAATGTGAATTGCCGGCTATTTTGAACGATCGCGACTCAATATACAACGCCTACCTTTTCTTTTGAGATTGTATCGGAGTAAATGGAGAGATATCAGATGGTTGATGTGTCCTATGGAGGCTTAAGGTTTTTGGACTAGTCTTGGAAGGCGTTGTTTCCTATCAGCTGAGCGGATGGCATAGGCTCTCTCTAGCTCTGCTCATACATGTACTTCTTCAATCAGGTAATCCTGCACCAATCCAAGAGAATACGGAACTGCACTCAAACGACTAGTCCCTCCTTCATTATGCAGTGCACCCTATTGGGAGGCATGTTTCTGGATAATAGCTGTTTGCTTTGAGACATACACTTGTCTTCCTCTAGGAGACGCTATGCAGCTCAAAAATGCGGACCATTTGTTGAATTGTAGGATCACAAATCCATTTTCTTCACTTTTTACAACTGAAATAAAATGGGCAATAATTAAGAAAATTCTTAATTTTTGGTCTTTTTATTTCAATTGTAAAAAAGTGAAGAAAATGACTTTAATTTTATGACTTTGAATAAATCTATTAAAAACTTGCTTAGTTAGAACACACAAAATTTACCCCCGGTTTCACGGACAAGGCTTAAGGCTAGTCCTAGACTCTTAATTGTATCTTAAAAATATTAAAAAATATCTTGAAAATATTAAAAAATATCTTGAAAATATTAAAAATATCTTGAAAATGTTAAAAATATCTTGAAAATATAAAAAAATATTAAAATATAAAAAAATATTAAAATATTAAAAATATCAAAAATATTAAAACTATCTTAAAAATATCTTGCTCTGACATATCTTAAAACATGCCAGTCACATTGTTCTGTCTCAAGATGCACACATGTAACATTTTCTTCGAAGGCATTTTTATAAAAGCTGATTAAGGCCCAGTTTCACAGACAGGGTTTAGACTAAAACAGGATTAGGCCATAGTTCAATTAGGACATTTGAGTAATTTTTATAAACGTGCTTTGGAAAAAACATTACTGGTGCGCATCTTGAGACAAAACAAAGGCACTGATATATTTTAATATCAGTGCAAGTTTCTTTCAGTTGAACCAGCTCAGACTTACATTTTAGTCTTGGACTAGGCTTAAGCCTTGTATGTGAAACTGGGGGTAAGGCCTGGTTTCACAGACAGGGTTTAGACTAAACCAGGATTATTTTTTTAGATTTTTAGATCAGTCAGTGCAAGTTTCTTTCAGTTGAAACAACTCTAGTCTAGGATTAGGTTTAAACCTTGTCTGTGTAACCGGGGGTAAATGTCTTAATTTAACTAGTCCTGGTTTAAATTAAGCCCCGTCTGTGAAACTGGGCCTTAGACTCATAGATTAACATTTTAACATTCTGACAAGCAATAAATGTAGGCAGTAGGCACTCACTATGTATTTTTTAAATTATTTTTGACTATTGTAAATTAGTTTTACTAATTTACCCCCCCCCCCCCATTAATTATTATAAATTATAAAAAATGCCATCATTCTCTCGCATTACCAGAAGGAATTGTCAATCCTCTTAAAATTCTTAAAATTTATGCATATAAAAAAAGCCTTCAAGCTGTATAATATTTTGATGATAAACCCCTGTGTCGTATTTGTTTTCATATATTTATCTATATTTTAATTGCACTTATGTTTTTGCTGCAATTTGTATTTGTATTAAGTTTTGTGTTTAGTGAAGTATTTTATTATTATTATTATATTTTTTAAAGCATTATGCCTGTGCATACTATCCATCCTAAATTCTATGTGATAGTAGTAATTTTCAATACTATTTAGGGCAGATCGGATGGATAGTATGCACACTGGGACGCAGGGTTTGTATTTCTCCCAACAGAATATGCCTTAATCCATTAATCTAGAAAAGTGGTTTTCAAACCTGTCCTGCACATGTTGTATGTCTCCCTTATCAGACACACCCAATTCAGGTCTTGCAGTCTCTACTAACGAGCTGAATCAGGTGTGTCTGATAAGGGAGACATACAACATGTGCAGGCCAGGTTTGAAAACCACTGATCTAGAACTGTGATTCGTGCATTCTCATCAACAGAAAAGTAACAATTACCACGTGACTAATGCGTTACTTTGGTAGCAGTATGACCAATACTTTACAGATTAATAATGAATGACACGGATGGCTTAAATAGACACCGAACTGAAAACAAACAATTAAGAGTTGAAACAAAAATTATTTAGAACTAAAATATTATTTAGAACCATACGCCCCGCCCATTTTGGATCCCCTCTCTTCATCACTTTTATCATATTTTAAAGCCAGTCCTTCCTTGCTTTTAACGCACCCCCTTAAACTTGGGTTGCGTTCTGTTAAACATTCTTAAAAAACAGACCTAAGTATATTTTTTCAAGTAGGCAATTAATTGGTGTAACATACGCGTCATAAAAGTGCGTCTTGACGCCACCAAAAGTAACAGAATAAGAGCGATTCCAATGCCAGTTTTCATAAACCAAGCTGTTAATGATTAGGTTTTGTACCAGCCTTCCCCTGCACACATAATATATGGGTGACTTCTAGTTTCCGTGCCTCCTGCAAATCTTCAGCAACAAAAGCAGATGAAACAGAAGATGATACAGGTAAGACAGATAGATACAGGTTCACCCAACCTCCAAAACGCATTCTGTTTCTTGAGCAGTCCATATTCTCAATCCGCTGAAACGGTGTGCTTATCCTCTGAGTTTGTGTGTGAAGGAAGGGAGTGAAAGTGAGCACTGAGCAGTCATTTGGCATCTCCTGTGTGAATGCAGAATTCATATTTACCGGCAGATGTCGCAATTCCATCACTCAGTTTGTAGTAAGAGTCCCTTGTGACCACCACAACCATATTTTGTCCTTTGTGCCGGTGTGTACTGTAATGGTTTAGCATACTTGAAAACTGCCTTTCATTTCTTTAGTATATTTTTATAGCAATGCAAGACATGGCAAAGGAATCCTGATAAGTCAAGTTGCAAACTGTATGAGACAGAATGGACACAAGTGTTTTGCATTACAGCTGTGGCCTAATATCTTTTACAGTCTGACAAAATGACAATATAGCTATTTTTCCCCTATTTATTGTGTTGTATTATTATTGACCTCAAACACATTGATCGTGTACAAAATTAAATCTAAAAAGAAATAGTCAGGGGTAGTAGTAAAACACACTTGCACTTACAGTAGTTATACTGTTTGATTTATGAATCAATGACAAATGATGTTGGACATGATAAAAAGGAGGAATCTACTTAGAACAAGTGCTTTGTGTCCATTTTTGAAAAACGTTTAAATTTTGTATAATTTATTTTTTAAAATTTACTAATTTTCTAAATTGTACTCAAATACTTGCCTTGGACTGTGAATTAACAGACAATGTTACTATATGCACATAATTATATTTTTAAACATGGTTGTAAAAGTATAAAATATGTATTTTTGAAGTTCTGTTAGTAGTGTTTTTTTTTCTCTAAAGAAAATATATTTTTTTCTATCAGGTTCTTTCATCTACTTGTTTAAAAAAAAGTTACAGTTACACCACCCTGACAAATGTGTTTATTATCAATGAGGTGTAGACTATTCAAGTAGTTTGAATGTATATTTTGAATAACTTGGATCCAGATTAAGTAAATAACCATCATGTTATTACCCTTAAAAAAAATCTAACTTTTTATGTGTAAAATCAAGAAACAATAAGAACCTTCCACAGTGACGAAGTATTTTCTTGTGGAAAAAAAATCTTATTTCTTACTAAATCAAAATTTGGTTTGTTTTTTGATCATTTCATCTGAATAAAGAATCCTTAACAAAAAGACAACCAGTACAAGGGTTCTAGCCTCCTTGCCAGATTGCTCACCACGTGACGTGACACCTGCTGGTTATAGCAACCAGAGAAAGCCAGTAATATAGATGTAGAGAGGAAAGATCGTGGCGCCACAGGAGTCCACACGGCATCAGTGCGCAGTCGCCTCACCAGTCAGAGCTCCGGTCTCCAGCGCTGCCGTTACGCACAGGTTCATCTCGTCTCCAAGCACCTGAATTACAAAGACACGTACGCGGATTTTCGCCCTCTTTACGACACGATGTGAGGCAGATATGTGGCTTTTTGTTAAAGGATATGGTCACTGTTGAGCTGCCAAAGTGGAGCCGCGCGTATCACGGATCGGGGCGCTCCTGCAGGGTCTAGGATGCGCGCCCGGAACATCCCGATTCTTACCCGGGTTCGGGGCTGAGCAGGAGTCCACTGCTGGGCGCAGAGGCGGGAGGAGGACGCAGTCGACCCGCACCAGGATGCCTGTAATGAGAGGTCTGCTGGCCCCGCAGAACACCTTCCTCGACACCATCGCCACCCGTTTCGATGGCACCCGTAAGTACGCAGACCGTACCAACTTCACCAAATTGTGAAATGCAAATACAAAGTGTTTTGGGCAATTTTAACAGTCACCCGAAGCTATTTACAGTAGTGCGTAAAATGGAACGGTTGTAAGAGCTCGTAATGCACGCGCGTGGACATATGAAATCCTTTCGTCTAGCTGGTTGGTCATTGTCTCATAAAATTGTTCAGGGTAACCAGTGACAGCAGTCATACTGCCATACTACAGCTAAAAGTATTTTGGACAGTATTTTATAATTATGCATGCACGCAGTTTTATGGCCTCATATAATTAGAAGAGTGCATGGAATATTTGTACTTGTCACATTGCAGGACAATTTAAGCGAACTGTAAAAAAGTTTAAACATAGTTATATTTAAATATAGTAAATATATTAAAATATATAAAATATTTAAATAGCCTATAATAAAATACGTTGCATTTTGGTAAAGAATTAAAGTTAATGTCCATGTTATTTGTCAGCTACAGGTATTGTGTAACACTGAGCTCTGGGTAATTCTTGATTGTACTTAATAAATCTTAGAGAAAGGGATTCATAGTTTCATTGCCCTGTCTTGGTGAGTTTAGGTTGCTCCATATCTGCTTATTTTGGATGTTCTGTGGTGAGATCTGTTCCCTGGCATCCCTAGTACATTTTGTCTCATTTTATTCTCGGCATCTCAAATAATTACGTAATCTGAACAGAAGCAACATAATAAGATTTAACAGTGTTTTTTAAGAATACATTTTACTTGACATTTGGATGGCTCACTGAGGGTGAAAGAGGACAAAAATCTTTTAAAGAGGAAGACAGGTGCGCCTGTCACTACTCCAGTGCTGCCGATGAGTGTGAGAAGACACACTTTTGAGCTCCCTTCCCATTCTGTAGGCCGATCTTTCATGTAAAGCCACACAGAGTGAGAGTGTGGCGATCTAGCTGATTTGTAAAGTGTTGTTTGAACAGAAGGGATGAGTAACTTGTGTTCTGTCCGGCTGAGCCGTGGGTGTGTAAGTGGATAGAGGGTCGCTAACATGCAGCTTCACATCCAAAACCATTTGTCTGTCCAGTGGTCTAGATATTCTTGGTTAAATTCAAACTAAGGTGAATTGACAGCGTTTCTGGCATAATGTTGATTACCACAAAAATGCAATTCATTTCCACTCTTCTTAATAGCTTCAATAGTATAGCCCAAAACATAAACAATATGCATCAGGTTGAAACCATTTAAATGTGGAGGAAAAAAAAAATGCTTACTAACCTTTTCTGTTTAAACTGTACAACTTTGTTGCCGTGACAATGAAATTCCATAAACCCTGTAACCCCAAGAATGACTAAAATTATTCAGCTTTTTAGTTTTAACGGAAGAACAGCTTTTGGAAAATTATAAAATGTACAGTTCTGCTTTTAAATCATCTAAAAATGGGCCTCATTTACTTCTATTGAACTCATAATATTCATCTGGATTGGCAATTGAAAGGCTGTACAAATCACTCAAAGGTTCATCACTATCAACACTATCAATTGTGTGCAACCTCTAGATCACAACCCCACTTGCTTTTATCTTTAACTGATCATCAGCGATAAATAGATAAACTGCTTTCAGAGAAAGACCCCTATGACTGTTAATAGAAAATAGAACTGCAATAAAAGCCTGAAGTACAACGCCTTCTGGAGATCCTTCGCTCAGAGCTGGTAAAGACAAGAACTCATATTATCATTTGCCACTTTATCGCCTCGCACATGGTTGGCATCAGCTGCATTTAAACTCAGTGTGACATGCACTATCAAAGGTATTATTCTGCTGTTTGATGCTAGAGAAAAGGAGAGAAAGAGAGTTTGTGCTGCTGGCGTGCTCCTATTTTAGAGGAGTTCAAAGACAGGCCCATAGAGAGAGGGCATAGTTGCTGTAGATCCTGATAAACACTGGACTTCGTTAATGCTCTGGGGCTCCTCACATTCTAACAGGAAGTGATGGACTCATCCTTTATTGTGGCTGATATTTTGAGAGTATGCATTAGGGATGACCGGATCAATCTTTAGAAATATGATTCTTCTGAAAATGATATTAAAAGACCAATAAGATAATATTAATCCTATGTTTATTTATTTATTTTGTATTCTAAGAATGTATTCTAATGATGATATAAGAAATATATAAGCTGTAAAAATATGAGCTTTTTTATTACAATGATATTCAAATATAATAAATAGTGAAATATATAAGCTGTGGAAAATATGAACTTAGTAGTTGTGTAAAAAATAGTGTTGTAATATACAGTAGAAACTATCTGTCCTCATCGGAACATGAATTAAAGATGCTAAAAAGCGCAAGCAGTCAGACAGCGTTCTGCCACAGAGAGCACTGCTTGCCAAGGGTAATGACAGGGAAAAAAGAAGCATCATTTGCATCGTTTGTTATTTTACTCCACTGCATGACAACAAAGCTAAATGTGACCTGTATTATAGTCTGATAGGTATAGTTGTTGTTTTAATAAAACTATATATGTTGCTAATAAATGGAAATTTTCACTTTAGGCCTATTTTGTGGGTATTAAATGTTTTTTGGCTGTAATTATCTGTTTTATCCTCAGAAATCATAAAACTTTGATAGTACACTAAGTACACCCTTACTAAGTAAAGTAAACCCTAGCTCTAAAGTATATCGCTCCAGCGCTAGTATGCATTTATACTTTCCCCGTCTTTCTAGATTATACTGACTGACCTTACAACCATGCAAGATAGATTTTTGTTGTTATTGTCTACATATATTAGTCCCCTTGAGCGTGAAGATGTCAGACAGACCGTCCTCCATCTGCTAGCGATGTGTTGATCCCTAGACATCACATCTCGCTGCACATTCTCAATATGAGCTAACTAAATCCAGCTATCCGAAGCGTTTGCAGTGAAGAGCTTCCGATTCAGAGAGAATGGGAAAAAAAGGATGTGATTCGGTCTTTGTCATCCATATTCAATCAAACATTCATTCAGAGCATTCAGCACATTTCAGACAGAATAAATGCAGGCCTTTCCATTCACCAAACTCACAGTTAATTACACACCCCCAAGCAAACCGAGTGCAGTCATCATAATTAACAGCCGCCAGTGTCATGAATTCATCTCGGCCTGTCTGAGCGTTTGTTAAATCTGCAAAGCAGATGAGAAAGAAACTGAACAAAACAGAGTGAGGCATAGACTGAGTCTAGTCGCACAGTTGCACACACACGTAAACAATCACTTTCTCTTCTTAACAGAAGCTAATGTGTACTTGATTTGTAGTCTTTTGATAAGTACCTAATATGTAATACACAATACCATTCAGAAGGATATTTTTGGTAGTGTTTGTGAAAGAAGTCTCACAAGGATGCCTTCCCTAATGAAAAATAAATATAGTAAAATGTGAAAAAAATTGAAATGCATTTATTTCATGCTAAGTATACTACAAATTAATTTACATAGGCCTATTTATGTACTTAAAAATTCCTACAGTTGTACTTTTAGTAAAATGGAACAACTAATTTTGTACTTAATACACTTTAATTGTGCAGAAGTAATGCTGAAGTCCAACTAAAGATATAATGAAGTATATTTTAGTATAAAGTGGAACTATTGCAAGTATACTTTTGTAAACTTTCAATATCTTACATTTAAGGACCGATATTCAAAGATCATATAATCCTCATCAGTGATATTAAAACACATTTTAGGCTTAATATTAAGAAATGTGCATTATGCACAAGTGATGCTCCAAATAAAGTTATGATATCGGAATATCGATCGAGCTATATGTCAGTAATAGATTTGAACTATACAAAATATGAAATAAGTGTATTTTAAATATATTACTTTTTTTACAAGAGTTTATTTGATCAAAAATAAAAACATAAATGTTGTGAAATATTATTTTAATATTTAAATGTAATTTATTTATTTTTATTTATATGCTGTAGGTTAAGGAAAATTTGCATTTTCAGCATTATTACTCCGTCTTCACTTTCACATGAAATTCAGAAATCTTTCTAATATTTGGTGCTCAAGAAACATTTCTTCTTATTATCCATTTTGAAATAGTTTTGCTACTTTTTTTGTGGAAGATACTTTTTCTCAGGATGTTTTGATGAATAGCAGCATTTAGAACACAATTTATCTGAAATAAAAACATGTTATAATAATAAATATATATAAAAAACATACATTTAAACAGTATGTATTTGGTAATTAGTTGACTATAGCTCCGCAAATGTATAAGAGATCAGATATTTCATATCTCTGTGTTCTGGTCAGTCCTCAGCTCCTATTTTGCTATGGTCACAGTGCCAGAAATACCCTTATCGTGCCAGTGAGTCCTTGAATTAGTGAATCGTCTATATTAATTTTGTTCGTCTGCTCTCTGTAATCAGGTTAGAGTATGTTCACCAGATGGACCCTTTCTTGGCTCCTGTATGTCTGTGTGTGTGTGTAAGTTGCACAAACACACTCACACACATTTCTCTCACTTATGCACATCAAGTCTCCTGGAGACCCCCCTTCTGTATTTGTTCCAGTCAGCCATTTTGGCCAGTTTTCTTGCACCTGTGTGAAGCAGATCTGCTTCTTCAGTTCCTCTCTCTCTCTCTTTCACAGGCTTTCTTTGGGCTGCTCATTAGTAGCTATAAAGCAACCATTCAGAATACCCTAGGTTCCAGAAGACAGTAGAAATCAGTGCTCAACATTGATTTTTAGTTCAGAAATGAGATGGATTTACAGTAAATGATGTGTGTTTGAGAATATCTATCACTAGAATCCAACTAGCAACCGGACATGATCTGGTCAGCACAGAAACTATATGAAGTTTTGCCAGAAACTATTGTTACCATGATGAATTTTTGTAAGGTTTGCAGTGGCTGCATTTGTGGATGGAGAGAGGGTAACGGTAATCAGCAAAATCTTGAAATGTCCGTTTGGTGTTTTCGAGGCGATTCAGCACAGGCTACGGCTGTCTCATGAAGTTAGGATGAAGACTAAGTGGAAGACTGGTTTTCTACTAGTTTTTTATGTGTGTGTGGCTAAGAGTTTCTCCCTAGGGTGGTGTACTGGCTCCATGGTTAGGCACAATCTGCCCCTTATTATAAAGAGAAGACAAGAAAACATTGGCCACCGGTGAGACAACAATTCAGAGAGAAACAGAGAGAGACAGGCTGTGAATGACCTGAGAGACAAGTCACATAGAACCGCCTTCTGTGGCAACACGCGAAGCTTCAAAATTGACATCCCTGTCAGAACCCTTTGTGTGTTATGAATGTGAGGTCTACGTGTAAACAACCAAAAATTCACTTGATTGCACAAGCACTCAGGACAAACTCTGCAGGCAGAATGCTGCAAGAATAGCCAATAGCACAGAATTAAAACACTAAAATGCCAGTCACATTCAAAGCATTTTCATCAAATTTGACATGAATGTGCAATGAAAAAATTCTATAGTATTATATACTGTATATATAAGACTCTCTCCAGCAATCCAGTAAAGAATCTGTCTAACTATATGTCAGTGTATCTTGTATTCATTGACATGGTACAAGGCTAAATCTTACTAAATGCATGCTGTCATTATATACTAAGAGTCAGAGACAGAGTTGAGTGGAGAAAGCAAACATCAAACTGAGAGACACTGAGCCTGCTGTGCAGTGTAATTCTCAAAAACATTCTCGAACATCATGACACTTACTTACATACACACTCACATATGTGAACATGTCGTGCAACAGGCAGTTAGAGTTTGCAGTGACTCTAATTGGTTTGAATTAATGAACTCCTTTGCACTGGTCTATTGGCAAAGTAGTGACAAAACTTCCTTAATCAATAAAGGTTTCCATTTACTGTGGCAATCTGATGCCTACAATGTAATTAATTCAGAGCAAAGTCTATGAAACTTTTATGGCATTAAAACTATAAAAAATAACCAGCAGGCTGCCTTCGGAACAGAACCGTGAACTGTGGTATGAGACTGATTACTATGATACTGCAGTGCCTCTAATTTCTCTGGCAATCTGACTTCAGCCTTGCAGGACATTATGTTTATATTTGATTTTTTTTTTGTAACAAACAATCCTGTCTATTGCATTGGCTAAAAAGGGCCAGGGCTGTTTATTACCAGTGTTGGGGGTAACACATTACGAGTAACGCGAGTTACGTAATGATATTACTTTTTTCAAGTAAATAGTAGAGTAACACATTACTTTTTAATTTACAAGAAAATATCGGAGTTGTTTTTTTTTTTTTTTACAGTAACGGCAGTTACTTTTTTGCCATTTATTGACTGACAGTGTGCTGTGTGAGCATGCTGTTACTATAGATCTAAATGTGAATGTGCATTAATACTTACATTATACATTATACTTGAATGTGCACTCGCAAAAAACAGATTTAGTATTCATCAAAATGAATTAAAACAGTGAAATGCAAACTCAGAATATGCAATAATTAAATATGTTAAATAACACAAATGTATCTAATCCCATTTTATTAACCAATGTATTTGCTGCTGGCCTTTGATGATCCAGTTCAACCATACTAATAAGCAAAAATGACTTTAGATAAACTAACAATTGTGCTTCATTGTTTTTTTTTATTGCTGAAGAGTGTTAAACCTTCTTCTCCTGTGTTCTACTGTACAGACGTGAATTTACATTTCCTTCAGCCTGAGGTTTATTCATTACACTTTTTGGTGTGAAAGGAAAATTAGAACTTTTTGTATTAAAAACAATCAAGCCCTGCTCATATTTAAAAAGTAACGCAAAAGGAACAACGCATTACTTTCCATAAAAAGTAGTAACGTAATTAGTTACTTTTTTAGGGAGTAACACAATATTGTAATGCATTACTTTTAAAAGTAACTTTCCCCAACACTGTTTATTACGTATATCATATCAAGATTATAACATCTTCTTTTGTTTACTATATTTCTGATGTGTTTTCAGAAACTTTTAGGTTATAGTGTCACTACTTCATACTTTGCTGTTTTCATAAACTGTGTAGAGATTATTTGATTAACTAACTTGTTTGTTTTGACATTTTAGTGGTTTATTTCAATTTTGCACAAACTCTAGGAGGCATTTTACTGACATATCTAGATATATTACAAAAGATGTAGAGGCATGTCAAAGTGCAGCAGAAGCCTTAACGACATCTATCAGGGACCTATAACATTAAATTGTGTAGCTAATGCCATGCAATGTTGTGGATTTCCTTCAAACAAAGGCTCTTAAGCATGTCCAAATGTTTTATCCAATAACCAAGTGTCAGTCATTGATGGGAGCACTGAAGAAAACAAATCAAAGGCTTGTAGAGGAGAACTTTGGAAGCACTTCAGGGTCTCCAGGCACTACGGGATAACCTGGCTCTACTAGGCGATGCTTCGTTGAATCACACTGAATCCATATGTATGAAAACTTCTGAAGCTCTTTCATGCCTAGGGCTGTGAATGCTGAGGGAGAGCGAATATTCAAGGTCAAGACTATTGGTTTAACTTCATACCAGCAGATGGATTTAGCATCTTGGCTGAAATTTCGTCAGTTTTTTTTTTTTCAGCTTGACTTTTCTGACATAAGACATTATTTTATACAGCTCCAAAAGTGAAAATTGAATAATCCATGCAGCAAATTAGTTTGATTTGGTGTGGCATCAAGCTTTAGTCAACTTTAGACAACGTGCCTAATTTGTCAGTTGTTGAAAATCTAATTGGTTAAGTCTACTTCAGTTCTGCTTAACACGTTTAATGATATCTATACATAAATATTCACACAGTCTGCCTATATGAATATTCATATTCTACAAAATATGCACATAATTGCAGCGTACAATTATGCTAGATTTTTATATTATTACACCTGCACCTGTTAAATTCTATTTTTAGCTTGCGTCTCCTTGTGATTCAAGTTGCTTCTTCACAGATGGTGGAGGGAGGTATTTGTGAAGGATCCGGAAAGGGGTGTTTGAGGTGACAAGAAAAGTGGCAGTGACAACTGCAGGTTTGTCATCCAGGATCAAAGTCACCGTCATCCACGAGCGAGAACAGCACAGCGGTTCACTGGCAATATTTACAGGTGATCTCTCACATAAGGAGCTTGTTACAGGATAGTAAAGCACTTTAGCGATCCTAGAATTTGTTAAGAAGCTTTAAAGAATGTTGACGTACAGTCCTAAAGCAATGGGACTTTTAACCGTTTGTGAAAACAGATGTCTTTGTACATGTCTCCAATCATCTAAAACACAGAAGAGCTGTTGTTGGGATTTGCAATTGATTCTTTCGGCAGGCGATATAAATGCATGTCTCTATAAATTATTAATTGAATCATTCATTCAACCAATGCATTCATAAAACACTGATTCATTCAGGAACTGATCAAGTAACTGTATTTATGGGTGAGTCACTGAATTATTCACTCAACCAATTCTTTTTGAAACATTGTTTCATTCGGGAATGAAATGCCACTGTGTTGCTCAGAGACACACAACAAATCAACTGTCACTATTATATGGCAATATTGCATATGAAATGCATATTAACGGTTTAGTTCACTTCTAGAATACAAAATTCCTGAAGATTTACTCACCCCCATACCATCCAAGATTTTCATGTCTTTCTTTAGTTGAAAAGAAATTAAGGTTTTTGAAGACAACATTCCAGGATTTTTCTCCATATAGTGGATTCAAGGGGGACCAACGGGTTGAAGGTCCAAATTGCAGTTTCACTGCCGCTTCAACGGGCTCTACATGATCCCAGCCAAAGAATAAGCGTCATATCTAGTGAAAAGATCAGACATTTTCTTTAAAAAAAAAGAATTCCAAATTTCTGTATTTTTAAACCACCCTGATTCCTTGTCTTGACCCTGATTCCTTGGCTGAGATTGTGTAGAGCCCATTGAAGATGCATTGAAACTGCAAGTTGGACCTTCAACCTGTTGTTCACTATATGAAGAAAAATCCTGGAATGTTTTCCTCAAAAACCTTAATTTCTTCTCGACTGAAGAAAGAAAGACATCTTGTATGACAATGGGGTGAGTAAATTATCAGGAAATTTTCATTCTAGAAGTGAACTAATCCTTTAATATTAACTTCTTGTCTACTGAATGGTATAAAGCAATATCACACTCACAATCATGATTTTAGTATTTAATATAATCAGTATAATGACATTCATAAGACGGTCACACATTTTTAGTATACAAGTGTTTTTGAGATCAGTGTATATATTACAGCATTGGTGCATTTTTAGTTCACATTTATTTTGAAGCATGGCAGTCTAAAAGAAGCTGAGCTGTCTTATTAATGAAATGATTCATTTAAGATTGTGTGAAGTGTTGTCTGAATGTAAGTAAACTCTCAGGGGATACGGAGGTTATAGTCTGTTGTGTGTTTCAGAGGGTAATTTGCCTCGCTTTAGCTTGTCATTAATAGTTACACTGGTTGCCGTGTTCAAGAGACTTGTGTTACGTAACATAACCTGCTGTTGATTTGAATTAGACCCATGGTGACTCCAAATGGCAGGCATCTCCTGCCTTCACTACCCACGCTCCCTTGCTTTGCATCTCTCACTCAACACACCCCTCTGCAGACCCATGGCCATGTGTTATTCTGAATGACATGAGCCATCATATCAGGCCCTCAAACTGAAGTACTAATTAGCTTTAGCAGCGAATAACTCCTTGCTTCAAGGCCTCAGGTTTTACTCACTATTTCTGTTTGGAGGGTATATTTGTGCCATTATTTTCTTAAGACATTAGACATTAATCATAAAAGGAAAGGGTTAAAGGATGTAATTAAATTTAAAGGAAAAATTGTCATGTAAATATGGTCCCTTAGAATAATCCATACTGCATCAGTTAAACAGTCATCTGTGATACGAAACATCTGTCTTTGTCTATAATATATATGTGACCATGGACCACAAAACCAGTCATAAGTGTCCATTTTTCGAAATTGAGATTTATACATCATCTGAAAGCTGAATAAATAAGCTTTCCATTGATGTATGGTTTTCAAAAATATCAAAATAGTGAGAAAATTGCCTGAAGTTTTGATATATTTACTGTAGGAAATTTACTAAATATGTCTATGGAACATGATCTTTACTGAATATCCTAAAGATTTTTGGCATAAAAGAAAAATCGATAATTCTGACCCATACAATGTATTTTTAGCTATTGCTACAAATATACCTGTGCAACTCAAGACTGGTTTTGTCAGGGTCACATATGTGTGTATGTGTACATGAACATACTTTAATTTGTGCATGGATTCGTAAGCTACACCTGGCACATGGAGAAAGTTAAGGGATTCGTTTTTTCCAAAACATTTCCAGAGCTTTACAACTTTACTTATGACTCAAACTTCATAGAATAGAATTAGAATCACTTTTCCATCTTTAAGTGGTGAGGAAACTGCAGAAAAACCACTACGCCTTGGCTAAGCGCTCGCTGTTGCTTCGCGTCTGCGTGTCTTGCTGTGGCCGGGCCTTGTCGAATCAGCCAGTAATTGGCCCCGCTTCGAACACGGGCAGACGCTTACTGCAGCAGATGGAATCCGCTTGATTAAATATCCTCAGCTCCATCAGGGCTGAATGTGCCGTGAACCGTTTCTCCTTAATACACACACCAGCTCGCTGGAGAGAACGACCCTTCAAAGCCCAACAGCTCTGAAAAGATCATCGCTTTACTTTCGATTTTTAAAGAAGATATGCTTCTGCCAAGCAGAGTTCTGTTCCTCTGCTCCGGGTCTGAATGCACAAAAAGGAACTTGCAGTTAATTATGCAAACACTAATTGAGTCAAAGCAGGGTTTTAGTCACCGTATACACAACATAGTTCTAAAATAAATTTGAATTATGTGGTAACATTCATTGAAGGATGAACACAGAATTAAGCACTAAGCCTGTTTGTAGCCTAATGTCGCTGTCCGTGGTCCTGTTGAGGTTCTTTTGAATGTGGGTTATGCATAGTATTATTCCCCCACAGTGTCATTTTCATTAAATCACACATCACATTTTATATTGCTTAATAGAATTTTGTGGTACAAATGATGGTGCTGGAGTTTCTCTCTCTCTCTCTCTATATATATATATATATATATATATATATATTATTTATTATTCAAAATATTGTTGGTCGAGATAGAAATTATGCTACTGAGGGACAAAGTTTGTGTAAAATTATGAATAATTTTCACATAAAAATATTAAAATTTCATGACATTTCATGATATGACATACAGTAATTACAAATGTTATAATTGTCATAGTTTACAAGTTTGGATAAAACAATAAAAATGAAATTTTATCCAAAGCACTTAAAAATGAGAAGAACTCCACATGAAAGGCATTTGAAAAGAAGAAATAAATGATGAATGCATATTAAAAAGCCTCTGAGACAGTTTTAATGTGACCTTCATATACAAAAAGAAAGTTGAAATCTGCTAGCTTTAATAATATAAAAAAATCACCTTCTTGGACATTAATGTGCCTATAACTCCCATAAACACAATCCTTTTTGTCTGAGCGATTCAGGAAGAAAGTTCCTTCTAATTTCCTCTATTTATGAGCCTTTCCTGAACCCATCACATCAAGGTTGCACATTAGCTGAGTTATTAGGGTTTGTAATGTGTACCGATCAGGTCAGGTTGCATGTTCAATGAGTTTGACTTTCCACTCATGAAAGCTTTATGCTCTTTAACTGCAGTGTTTATTGGTAAAAACTATAAAGTTCTAGCTGCGTTATGAAAGCACATCAAACAAGAGTGCCCTTTTAAAGACACTCGGTAGACAGAGATTTTATTGTGCAGTTGTGTTGTATGTTCATATTGAGCATTACTGTGTGTGTATTATGCATCAATTGGACGAGTTCCTGTCCTATAGGTTTTGTTTGTGTGTATGTATTCAGGTGAGGTCAGTGTTTGTTCCAGGATAAAGTGACCACACACTGTGTATATTTACACATGACTACTGTCTGGTGCAGTTTTATGAGTTCCTTGAAGGCAGGCAGTCACTATAAAGGCTTCACATTTTATAGCAATGCCCAGTGGTGGTATTGGTCTCCAGAAAGCATGAATTATTTAATGCTAATCATTTATGAATGACATAGACGTTTGGAGCTCGATTGTTTTTGCTTGTGCCAGTATCAACACTGAGTTTATGTAAAAAATGACAGCTAGTTATTAAATACCTTTGGTGAATTTTGTTCTTCTTGAATGGGGCTATTGCTGTTTTGTAAGATGGCTTTGATCATTTTAATGATCATATTCCTTATTGTTTTATGATAACGTCCACTAACATAAACATGCAGTATCTCTTTAGTATGTTCACATGTGATATGATAAGGTTGTAGCTCTTCTTTTTTATGTACATAATGGTATAATATAGTTTTATAGACTGAAATTCTGAAATGAGAATGCATGCACATAAAAAGAGGAAATGATGAAAGCATATCAAAAAGCCTCTAAGCCGTAATGAGTATATTCCTTACTGTTTTACATTTAATGACAATGTATGTTAGTATAAACATTATAGTAGCTTTTTATTATGTTCATGTCTGATACGATGTACTTTTTTGTAGCTGTACTTACATAAACATTTATTTATATATATATATATATATATATATATATATAAGCATGTAAACAAGTAAACATTCCCAAGTACACACACATGTTCAGTGCTCTTCATTAACCTCAACATGTGCCTGAGGTGTCTTTCTTGTTTTTTTGCACAATTCTACATATGTGTTTGTTCTCCAGATGCGTTTCTATGTGCATTTGTCAGATCTGAGGTGCTGTGCCCTCTCTGGCCCTGTGCTATCTGAAAGCAGCAAGCTGTCTTCTTTAATTGGAGACTGAAGAATAATACTGAAGAATAATGAAAGGGCCAAAAAAAGAAAACATGTCTCTTTTTCTCTCTCTCTCACACACACACACACACACACACACACACACACACACACACACATACATATATATACAATAAACAAGACCACCTTTTATTCCAGGATAGTCTATTCACTTTAGGCCTGGACAAACCTGACATGTGACCTTATACAGCACAGAAACTGCTGAAAGCGCACATCTGGTAAATAAACGTAATTTAGTTCATGTCAAAGCCCACCTAAAGGCCTCATTTAACAACAAGAAGGCTTGATAGATGGAAAAACATGCTAATTATTCCCCAGAGGGTGTTCTAGACTTTTGAGCAAGGACATCCCCCTAAATGGACACCAGGGATTCTTCTCGTGAAGAATTTGAAAACATTTGTTGTGGGGTAGTGGGTAGATATCTTCCACCACAAATACAATAGAGTCCCCCGATACATTTTTGTGTCCTCCATTGAACTGCCCAGCAGGAAATGTTCATGCCTGCCACCACAGATCGAAGGGCCGTACGGACTGTGAAGCACAGACTGTGAAACAGCAAGAGTGCTGTGTTTCTCGGTATCTCCTGCCTTCCTCTTCCCACTCCTCTTATATCATTGGTCCGATTGTATACTTGTCCCTCTCTCCAAAGTGTATTGTTTACGAGACACTGTGCCCTTTTAAATTGGCACGCTGGTGAAAAAAGACAATCAGGAAATTCAAAAAGAATGAAGATTTTTGTGTTTTTGAAAGAAGCCTCACCAAGGCTCAAGAAACATTTCTTATTATTATCAATGTTGAGAACGATTGTACTGCTTTTTGTAGAAACTTTTTTAGGATTCTTTGAGATGTAAAAAGTTTTAAAGGACATGATTTCTTTGAAATAGAAATCTTTTGTAAAATAAGTGTATTTTACTGTCACTTTTTACTGTTTCACAGTATTATTGTTTTAATACAGTATTACTGTATTTTGATTAATATAAGCAGCCTTGATAAGCTTAAGATTCTTTAAAAACATTTTGACCTGTATTGATTTGTGTCTGTGCATATGTGATTATAATATATCATATATTTTTTATAATGTTCTATACCATAAATGCATCATTTTTCATGTTTTTTTCCTTTCAACAATTAATAGATTAATCAACTTTTACCTGTATAATCCTGTATAATCTATATAGTTTATTTGATTCTTAATTTTTCCTTCTTAATGTCTTTGTATAGTCAAGCTTTAGATTTTGAGTTTATATTGCATCTTAGAGTTCTTGGATCTCTTTCATGAAACTAGTCCTTATGACTCATGCACCACATTCCAAGTCTTCCGAAACCATCCGATTGCTTGTTGTGAGGAACAGACTGGAATGTAAATTGTTTTTCAGGAGAAAGTTTGTTTTCTTATAGTACATTCAAAAACCACTACATAATGTAGTACGTGGATAATAAGAGTTATCATTTTTGGGTAAACTATTTCTGGTAACACTTTAGTATAGTGAACAGTTCTCACTGTTAACTTGCTTATTAGCATGCCTATTATTAACATATTGGCTGTTTATTAGTACTTATGAAGCACATATTCTGCTTTACCAAATTCTACGTCCCTAATACTACCCACTTAATAAATGCCAACTATTAATAAGCAGCAAATTAGTAGTTTATTTAGGCAAAAGTCGTAGTTAATGGTTTGTTAAAAGCGAGAATTGGACCTTAAAATAAAGTGTGACCCTATTCCTTTGAGAAATAAATATTTACATCTGATTTTCTCATCTCTGTTTGGTATTTCTGTGCTACTGAAACTGCTCAGCTGTCACTCAGCTGCACCTTGACAAGTCATATGTCAAGGATAAAATGAACACTGGGCTGGCAACAGTGACGACAATACATATGTGTCTGTCAGCGAATGTGAATAAGAAATCTAAGAGATCTCTTGTCTCAACCTTTCCCTTTGAATGTGATCTGCACACGTACTCAGGACAATGTGTGTGTATGAGTGCGTTCTGTTCATTCCCTCGGGCTCTATGTAGACAGAAATGCAAAGGCAGACACTTGCTTTGCTTCTCTGGAACTCCAGCATGGAACATTGATGTGGTTAGATGTCCAAGCCAGAGTAGGATCCAGGAAATCTCTCTAATCCAAGTCAGTGACAGAATCAAAACAACAAGCAGGTCTGATGGATCACGGACAGTCTGAACTTGAAGTTACAGGTTTCTGGTAGCCATGGTATTCTTTTCCATAACATTTTTTCATGATTCTTTCATGAATAGAAAAGAACGACACTGATTAAAAGTCCTTATGGTCACTTTTGATCAATTTATCATATTTTGTTCTCTATTCTGTTTTGTGTATTATGTCGTGTTCGGTACAGTATGTTCAGTCACATTGCCATCTACCATTATGCTGTTTGTGGCTTTTGGACTCCATCGTTTATATTGTGACTTGAATACACAGAATCCGAATTGCTCTTTCGTCAGTGGCCATATTATCTTACCTTACCTTATAATGTGTTCTCATTGGGCTCTTGTTAAAATTGCAGTTTTTCTGTCATGTTTGATTTTCAGTAATGCAGACCTGCACTGTGCACCGCATATTAATCCAAAGCATAACGTTCTTTCCTGTCTGGTCTACTTAGTGTGTTTTCTTACTGTGGGCTCTATAATTTGAGATGTATAATGGTATACCTGTCAGGATGTGGATGTTTTTGGTGTTGGTGTAATTTATGAAAAATGCCGGTTTCATTTTATTTATTTATTTTTTGAAAGAAACACACCATTTGATAGGAACAGTCTCATCAGGAACATTACCTTAAATAGACCTTTAATGTGGGACTCTATTATTTAATAGAGAACATTAGATGAGGGGAGTTCTTCATGTTGTACATCTTTTCAAGGATATGAGAGATTTTTCAACAGTATTAAGAATCAAGTGTATGTAAACATTTGAACGTGATCATTTTTATGAATTCAACTATTATTTTCTTTTGTGGACTATATGTAAACATCTTTTATGTGAAATATCTTATTTAGGCCAGTATTAAATAAACAATAACGTGCATTTTGTATGATCCCTCTTATTTGGGTAAAGTAATTAACATTTTGCAGATTCTGAAAGGCGTATGTAAAGTTTTGACTTCAACTAAGTATACCATCTTCTAAGATACCTAATTTGGCCAAATTCAAATGCAAGACAATATGATAGACAAAATGTAAGCTGCAAACTCAATCCTACAATGAATTGGAATTGGAAGATAGAGGGTGGAGTGAAGAGAAATGCCAAATATAATTTTCATTTTGTTCTTTACTGGAAAGTAGTCTTAAAATATTTCTAAGTTGGCATACAATTTAAATTGACCTTATTACTCTATAAAACTGTTGTTTTATCTTAAGTCATTTTTATTCAAAATTCAATAGCTGGATTTTGTCACGGTACGCTGCGAGGGTGTCGTGGAAAGGACGGAGTCTGGGTCCAAATGCAGGTGAAGGTATTTAATAGAAACAAAAAGGCCAACACGGCACAAAAAAAGCAAAACAGAAAAGGACTGGGATACAAACGGCAACAAAGTGCATGTATCCCAGACCAGAGCCAAACACTAGAAATACTACAATACAAATAACAATTACATCTAATGAAATCAGGCAGAGTGGTGGGAGAGGGGACACTAAATAGTCCGTGGCAATGGGGAACAGGTGTAATGAGTGGGACAGGTGTGTGTGATGTGACAGGTGTATGTAATGTGACAGGTGTATGTGTTTACGGGAGATGAGTCCGGGAGGACGGGAGATGGCGGCCTCCTGTGGCGACAGGGAGAAGCACAGGACCCAGACTCGTGACAGATTTTCCCAGCCGATTTTCTGGTGAAACAGCAGACTTCTCTCTGGTGACATACTTGATTTCTCTAATCGTTTATAGTCTGCTAAAGCTCCACCCATTTTCTTACAAACAACTAAACTCTCTCTGTCCAATTAACAACTAATGGATAGAACCTACCCTACATTTATTTTTTTCTTAATTGATGATCTGTTTCATTCAGTTGCACATCAAAATATGGAAGAAAATATCTGTCACCTGTTTCTTTGTCAGCAACATGCTAATGTAAAACTCAACAGAACGCAACTGTAAGCTAAGTCTCAAGTTCTTTCCTAAGTAGTAGGGTAGACTGAGTACATTTGAGACATGTATACAGTTGAAACACCTTAAATAACTTGCGTACACAAGAACCTTGGGCTGTGACTTTTGCTCCACACATGTGTATAGTGTTCTCTTTGATCGTGGGAAATTTGAAATGTGTGCGTCTTTCCACTCCGAAGATATCGGCAAAAGTGTTTTTTCCAAGGTGAGATTTTAATTTCACCATGTCCTTTCCACAATGAATGGTGATTTGTTAAACTTAACAATCTGTATATAATTGAAAACGTTACTCTGTGCTCTAATCATAGACATATTTCATTATATTGTGCCATGCAAGGTCTTTTCATAATCTAGAGGAATGTGCGAGCATGTCAGTGGGGTACGGTTGAGACACATTTTATCAACTGTACCCGGATTGGTCTCCTATTGTTTCACATGATGTTTAGGTGTACAGTGTCATGATACTAGGATAAAAGTCACATTTACACACATGCTACGCAAAGTCTGTTAAAATAATAATATTTGTGATATTTCAACTGTCTATTATTAATGGACATATTTTCTAACATGAATGTTAAAAGGATTACATAGCATTTTAAGAAATATACCCACTGGGTACAGTGGGTACACCCTTTATAGCTTGCTATGTACTGTACACAGTAACAGTCCAATCATAGAAAATAAAATGCATTCAGAGGCTGTGTGTGTTTGTGTACTGGTATTATCTACATTATGGGGACCAAATGTCCCCACAAGTATAGTAATACCAGTAAATTCACATTTTTTAGGTCCCCATGATGAAACAAGCTTATCAATAGCTCATACAGAATGACTGAAAATGTAGAACGTTTCGATTGATGGGGTAGGGTTATAGAATATAAGGGTATGTATATTGTTATTTTTACTGTTATGTTTACATTTGTACTGTTTGCCATATTGTTTGTAGTGTTAAATATTTGTACCTGTTTTAGAGCATTAAGAATGGGTGTCTCAACTGTAACATACTACTGTTTCAACTGTACACCATATGGGTTGAGACAAAAATGCACCTAATTGTGGAAAATATAAACTATTGAATTTATGATATTTTAGAACACAATATTTAGCATGGACTGATAGTGTGCGGGATAATATTTTTTTATTGATTGGATTCGACATCGTTGTTGGAGTGTTTTTTCTACGCACCTATCAATTTCTCAGGTGTGCTGATTTTTGTATTGATTGAGTACACAAGCAAAAGAAATATCATGTGAAAAATCACTTCATTTCAGCATCTAGTTTTTGTGTAGTGATGAAAAAAGCAGAAAGTGTCTCTACTGTACTCAAGTCTACCCTACTTTTCAAATTAGGAACTCTGGAGATTCCATTTGGGTTAGAATGCTGCCCATGTATACAGTCTGCTAAATTTTGGAACAGAGCTTTAGTGACCGCAGTAATAGCCTATCAACTATCTGTGGTAACCATCATGTTGCTCTGGTGCAGCCACATTTCTAGCGCCTTTGCTGGCTGTTAATAAATTGCTACAACAGCATGAATTCACAAACAAGAGGGTCCTAATTTCGTTTTAATGTAGAGCAGCATCAAATTCATGTTATGCAACAGTAACCAATTAAAGGCATCTTTTCGGGCAGCCAGTCAGTACCAAGCAGAATCAATACCCTGTCATTACATAATTCTTTACTGCACTGCCTTCTGACATCATCAGTTTACCCAAGGTTTCTTTATCTTTTTTACTCACCGAATTCAAATACCGTAAATCTGAAAAGGAGTATGCAAAGCAGGGATTTATTTAAGGCAACTTAATTTGACCTCATTTCTACAGAAAAAAACTAGCGGTGTAATCTACCTCCGAGTGAGTCTGCCACCTGCACTAATCTTATGAGTTACCATGGCAAACCCCATGGCCGGAGGGACAGGGCCACCCTGTGTTCGTGATGCGTGTCAGTCCAGCCGCAGCGGGTAGATCCAATCAAGGCTGTTACTTAAGATCCATTTGCAATCTTACACCTCTTGAGAGTCGCCTCTGTGCTCTGCTTTGAGGAATAACACCGAGGACAAAAAAGACCTAAATTGCAGACACTGATTCCTTTTATCCTGCACAGTAGCTCTTTGTTTGGCTGACTGCTTTTGCCCACGGGTCATGTCGGTTTTGTAAGCAAAGACCTGTTCATCACATCTATCATTGGAGAATCGGCCTCAAATCTCACAATGCATTTCACCTTAAAGTGCCCGTATTACGGGTAATGAAAAGTTCATATTTTGGTTCTGGAAGTCCCCAACAACAGGTTAACATGCATGCAAGTTCAAAAAACACTTTCATTGTCTTATAATATGCATTTATTTTTTACCTTACTTGCTCAATGACTCCCAAACGATTTGCTCAACGATTAATTTTTCCAAACCCCTCCTTTGCGTGATGCTAATCTGGAATGATTGGTCCAAATTGATCTCATTTTTATTTCATCATGCCTGTAATGCCTGATAAAGCAGCGTTTGTGAGTGCAGTGCTGCTTGGGTACAGCGTTACCGGGGAAACAGCTATTTTTACTGCTCCAAAAGCAGCACCTAGTGGCAAAGAATGAATTTGCATTTTCATTCAGACCAAAACAAAAAGACCAACAAGTGGGTGGGCTGGGCAATATGCTAATGTTTCATGTTGACATCAACATGAAACTGCTTGGGATTCGTTTTAAAAATGACTCTTTCTTTTGAGAGACAATAACTTTATACATGGTGCACTTTCAGATTTAAAACTTTGCAGGATATTTTCATTCACTTAGAGCTGTGTTACACACTGCATGAAAGGGAATTTTCAAAAATCCGTAATAGGGGCACTTTAAGAACTAAAGGACAATTATTACAGCCACACTCAGCTCATGAATATCTATTAGTTTTGCTAATAATCATAATCCTCTGGGGCGTTTGTCAATTCTTATTTATTTTTGTTGACAACAGAGAGGACACGTCATAGAACCATCCGGGTTTTCTTAGTATCTCTGTAGATAAACTCCAAATGACTTTCCTCTGTGTAACTGTGTGGCTTAGCAACAACTGAAAGAATCCCTCTGTATTTAAAGAGGCCTTGTCTGTTTCTCTCAGTCTCAGCGTGTTCTGAGCTTGAGATCACTCTGATCAGGTCATGTTCAATTGGTTTCAGCAGATAAGAGTGTCCCAAATTGGGGTTCGAGACACGTTCAGTAATTCCCTCTAACAAGTTATGGAATGAATTGGAATAGTGCTTAGGAGATAGTCTCCTAAACTCACTCTAGTTAACATGAAATAAAAAAGCAAAAAAGATAGAGATGAAGAAAGTCTGATCCATACAATTATTATGTCATTATTTTTTCTAATAATGAGTAATAAAGAGAGAAAAGGTGTACCATCACCCTTTGTCAGTAGTTTATGGATAGCATTTTAGGGACAATGAATTGCATTCTTTTTTTCTTTTTTTTATATAAATACACTACAATTTACGAATTTTGGGCCGGTAAGATTTTTTTGAATGCTTTTTTTAATTTTTAATTTTTTAATTTAGTAATTGAAAGACAACTTTTTTAAATGAAGACTTCAAATGTGTGCTGTTTAATAATTCTGTGGAAACAAACTTTTCTTTAAATTTATTTATTTACAGGATTTTTTGGTAAATAGAAAAAAAAAAAAAAGCATTTATTTGAAACATTATACATGTCTTTAATGTGTATATACTGTGTGTGTGTGTGTGTGTGTGTGTGTGTGTGTGTGTGTGTATACCAACTGTTTCTCTAGTACAGAAATATATTTTTTTTCTCTTGAGGAAAAACAATCAAGTAATCTCCCATTGTTATGGGATTTAGTGGTTGTAGTAAAAATAAACAAAGGATCACGAGAACAAAGTAGCATCATCACACTCTTTCCTTTAATGAACATTAAACTCAGGCAAAGACAAAGGGACAACTGAGGACTTATAAAGGAACAAGAACAAAAGAGCAAACAAGATTTACATTTACATTTACGTATTTAGCAGATTCTTTTATCCAAAGCGACTTACATTGCATTCAAGTTACAGTTTTTACATTCAGCTCTTGCTTTCCCTGGGAAACGAACGGGGGACTCGGGAGGCCAAGGCGGGACAGGAGACTCGGGAGGCCAAGGCGGGACAGGAGACTCGGGAGGCCAAGGCGGGACAGGAGACTCGGGAGGCCAAGGCGGGACAGGAGACTCGGAAGGCCAAGGCGGGACAGGAGACGCGGGAGGCCAAGGCGGGACAGGAGACGCGGGAGGCCATGGCGGGACAGGAGACGCGGGAGGCCATGGCGGGACAGGAGACGCGGGAGGCCATGGCGGGACAGGAGACTCGGGAGGCCATGGCGGGACAGGAGACTCGGGAGGCCATGGCGGGTCAGGAGACTCGGGAGGCCATGGCGGATCAAGACACTCGGGCGGCCATGGCCCTATTATTTTGTTCAGGAGGCAATGGTGAATCAGGGAGCTCCGTGGCCTTGGCCCTTGGCCTGGCCACAAAGGCCGTGACTATATGGCCCCCCCCAAAAACATTTTTTTTGGGCGGTTCCCCTCTGGGAACAATTTAGGAGAAACAGGCTCTTGGGGGCGCTCTGGAAGCGCGGACTCTTGGGGGCGCTCGGGCAGCGCAGAGCTGGATGGGACCAGCGGAGACATAGGAGGGCGCTCTGGAAGCACGGACACTTGAAGGCGCTCTGGAGGCGCGGAGCTGGATGGAACCAGTGGAGACGTAGGAGACGCAGGAAGGCTGGACGGGACCAGCGGAGACTAAGGATAGCTGGACAAAACCAGCGGAGACAAAGGAGAGCTGGACGGGACCAGCGGAGACACAGGAGAGCTGGACGGGCCCAGTGCAGACGCAGGAGAGCTGGACAGGACCAGCGGAGACGCAGGAGGGCACTTGCGAGGAGCAGGTGCTGGAGGGCGCTCAGGCAGCACTAATTCTTGGGGGCGCTCTGTAAGCATAGGCACAGGAGGGACTGGCCCTGGAGAATCGGGCACTGGAGAGACTGGCTCTGGAGAAGTGGGCACTGGAGGGACTGGCTCTGGAGAAGCGAGCACTGGGGAATGCTGACTAAGAGCGGGCACTGGAAAGCTCTGGTGTGGAGCAGGCACAGGAGGGCGCTGTCGAGGAGCGGGCTCTGGGGAGAGGACAGGAGCCAGGAAATCAGGGGGTATAGCTGTGTACATAAGCTACAAATTAGGAACAGGCGGGTTTGGGAGAGCCACGGGTAGTGGCGTAAACCATGCTGCGGGCGGCGGCGGCACACTTTTCGCAACCATCATCGGCACGGGCGGAATCATCATCGCCGCGGGCGGCGGAACCATCTTCGTCGCGGGCGGCGGAACCATCATCGCCGCGGTCGGCGGCACACTCTTCGCCGCGAGCGGCGGAAGCAGACTGATGATCCCCGGACCTCCCTTGCGGGGAATCAAAATCAGCCGCCTCATCATCTTCTGTATGGGCCTGAGTTTCTGTTACGGGATTTAGTGGTTGTAGTAAAAATAAACAAAGGATCACGAGAACGAAGTAGCATCAACACACTCTTTTCTTTAATGAACATTAAACTCAGGCAGAGACAAAGGGAGAACTGAGGACTTATGAAGGAACAAGAACAAAAGAGAAAACAAGATGATTAATACCAAACAGGTGAATGGAATAAACGATGACTAACTAAACTAGGACAAGAAAAACCAAATAAGGGCAAACAGGAACTAAATGGAAACCGACACGTGACACCCATGTCTCCTCTGGAGATTCAGATCTGAGCAATATCTCAGACTGTGAGAATTTGGCAAGAATCTTGGCTCAAAACACCAAAGTCAGAAATTTTTGTATCAACTCAAATATGTCTCATCAAATTCTTTCCAGACTGAATCTGAGCTATACTATTAACATTCATTGTATGGATCACTGTTTTATATCAACAGTTTACTACAGCCACTTTTTAGAAATAACATCTCTGACAAACTGATACTTGAACCATAAATGAAACATAACTGAAAACTGTTTAGGTTTACTAAGCTAAGAAAGAGCAAGTCATCACACTCATATACACCACAAACAAACATCATAATCTCTCCTTTCTGCTGTCTGTGATGTAACACCTATGATATAAGAGTGCGTGAGCACCAACCACCTGTCAGAACGCATAGATCACACTGACATTAGTACTTCACTGAGCCTGCACTTCGCATTTAAAGAGTGACACATGGGAATATAAACATAAAGGAAACATGTCCCCTTTGTGTTAAGATTTATACAAATATCAGTTCATACACTTTCAATGAAATGTCAGTAACCCTCTCTAACTGTCTTTCTCTCAGTGTATAGTTCACATGTAGTTCCACTGTGTCATTTACCATGGAGAGCGCGGTGCTCCTCAGGGCTCTGCAGAGCTCTGGAGGCAGGGCAGGTGTCTCTGACTGGCCTCCTGTGATGGGAATGTTACATGCTCTCTCCTAATGGGAGCAATACCCCTCCTGGGACCCTGCTTCACAGCAGCAGCCTCCCCCTGAACCACAGAGTGGATGGGAAAGAATTTGAAGAGGTGTGAAAACAATTGGGAAGAAACGGGGTGTTGCAAAAAATACAAGGATCTGATCCATGCTGACTCAACATCTACCATAATGGATGAATGTCCAGTTGTTTTACATATTGCTTTAAAGAGCCATTTAAAAAAGCAATAAATTGATTCTATTGAAAATTATGGTAATTTAGAAAATTGTTGATTTTTTTTTAAACTACCCCTGTTACAAATATTAATTTAGATCTCTATGCATAACATGTTATTAACATTTATTATATTTATAAATATAATTATATTTATTCTTACAAAAATAACAGTTTTGTGTTGATAAATATGTCTGACTTTTCATGTAAAAAGTCATAGCTCTTTTTTTTAAAGAAAATGTTTTGGCTTTTTTTTTTGCCTTTATTATGATAGAATAGTTAGACAGGAAGTGAAGTGGGAGAGAGGGAAAGGTCCACAAGCCAGGACTTAAACTCAGGATGGTTGAAGTGCAATGGCGCTGTATGTCGGCTGCCCACTATAGGCTATCGGTGCCAAAAAATTCAACTTTTTGTTTTGCTTGTTATTGTTACTACTTGTATTCAGCTATTAAAATATTTCCATTTATTTTAATGTACAATTTTTTTTATAACAAAAATTGCCCTATAATTCAAATTCTCTGTGTGCTCTTAAAGGGAGAGTTCACTTCAAAAATAATATTGTTCCACAAAAGCAAGAAAGTCATACACGTTTGGCAGAATTTGACAATGTTTTCATTTTTTTTTTTTTTTTTGGGTGAACTATCCCTTTTAAGATTAACTCAAGAATCACTTCAATCCATTCAGTGGGTCAATTAGATTCAGATCAATTCACAAATATTGACTGTTTCATTGAAAGAATTGCGACAAATAATCCTTGGATTAGAAATCCAATAGTACATCAATCTTAGTCAGTTACCACAAAGTCTAGAAATCAAACTATCGAGTGGTTAGGATCCAGGCTACCCAACACAAGCAAGGGTAACCCAGGAACTGGAAAATTACTGAGATCACTTTTCTGGTCAGTCACCAATGCGTACCAGAGCAAACCACTTAAAAGACAAGTAATTGAAGAAGCATACAACACAATTGTTCCTCCTCTCATTACAGCAACCTTTTATTAGTGGGTTCTGATGCATTATTCTTTCCCTATTGTGTCTCATATCACCCAATACCATAAATCCTATGTAATCAGTGCAAGTTTCCCTATTGATGCCAGATCATCCATCTGCTTAAAGCACTTAATGGTCTGTAACAGTGAGTGCATGCAGCCTTGTGCTTTTTAGCATCCATGCACCTGGCAGCACTGGCAGATATTATCGAATCCCCTGGGGGGATCTGGCCTGTGTTTTTCCATGTCACTCGTATTTCTCCCATTCCTGCTCCAGCACCAGGGGAACGGCCTGTCACGTCATCGCCATTGAAGGGCTAATGCGAGACCAAGAGCAGGCCCCTAGGGCCAAAGTGTTGAGTCTTAGACACACCACCTGAATCTGGCGAACGCAATGCAATTGAAAAGATTGATTCCTGTGGCAACGCTCAATCCTGCTTCTGTTAATGCGGCTCGTAATGGAGGTGCTCCGTTCAGTGGCCCCCGGGCCAGCAGATACAAAAGCGCTCCATTAAGGTCGCCTACTCTTGAGCCAGTGTTTAATGCTAGCAGGAGAATGGCTAGTCTGGAGTAAGATGATATCCCTCTTAAGTCAATCATGACAAAGCAACGGTGGCCTGAGTCATCACTGAACCCGTGGGTGCTTAGGCGCTGTAGACTTTAGAGTGTAGACACTCACATTAGTTTATATACTTTGTAAACTAACAGCATCCAACGGTTTATATACATGCATCATGGGAGACAACAATTTTCATCACATGTAACAGTTCCACTACATCTCATTTTGTATTGTCTGTAGTAGAATTTGGCAGATAGACATGATGGTGGTGGAAATTATATAACATTGCAACAAGTATAGAAATAAAATAGCTTAAGGATAATTTCCCTTAAATAATAAATAAAAAAATTATATTAAATAATATTTTCAACATAATTTGACAACATTAGAGCTTGAATGCAGTGTTGTTATTGTGAACTAAAACTATTAAAAATAATTTCCATAATTTAAATAAATATTAGATGAAAAAACTTAACTCTTAATTGAAATAAGTTTGAACACTAAAATGACTAAATAAAGTATACTCAAATAAATTAAGGCTAATAGAAATGGAAAAAAAGGCACATAAAACAACAAAAAAAGTTAAATTGAACATATTAAAAAGTGAACATATAAAAATAAGTTATTATATTCATAAAAAAGTTAAATATTAATAAATGCTATAAACAATAGTAAAATAATTCACTGATGGAATTAATATCTAATAAATTAAAAGCACCATTCAGTGATATTAAAACACTTTTTTTCTTAGTTTTTTTATGGTTATATGTTTCAAATTTCTTGATTTAAATATTTTTATTCAGTCTCAGTTTTTGAAAAGCTTTTGACTGCCATACCAGTCATATATTTTTTAAATGACTGAATTAAATAAATATTAAAATGGTTTGTTTCAGTTTGTTTGGAACAGTTTCAAATCTGTTCAAATAGTTTGTAAAATGATGAAATGCACACACAAAATGCTTTTGATACTGCAAGCAGCAAAAATAAATGATGAAGACTTAAAAAGTTTTAAAAGAGCTCATAAACGCATAAAAATGCCTGAAGTTGAAGAAACACCCATACATCTGATACCATTACTGTACCATAGTACCATCTTGTTTCCAGACTCAGACTGCTTATAAAGTCACATTAATTTATTATTCTGTCAAGTGGTAGGAAAAAATGGGGTGAGTGTTAAAAATCAAGCAAGCTGTGCTGCACATGGCTCTTTATCTTTCCATTTTGCAAAGCCGTATTTTTCTTTGATCTGATATTCAAGCACCGTTCCCTTCGCTGTCTCTTCCCTCTCTCTCCTGTCCCTCCCTGCTCTCACATGGTTAGTCTTACTTTGCATATCTCACGCCTTCCTTTCCCTCCCTCATTTTCTCTGGTCTTCGTGTTGCCAGGGTTCACAGCTGCAGAGTACGTTCTGATAAAGACAGCCCGCTGAGCTGTAAAGAAGCGCCCATGGTCCCTGCTGCTCAGACTCAGCTTTGAAGCGAGTGCCGAACTGCCGTCCCTTCTGTGCGCAGAAGCCCAAAATACCAGACAAAATGGTGTAAACATTTAAAAACAAAACAGGGAAAGGTGGGGACAGCTTCACTGTCTTTTCTTCGTCTCTCTCCTGCTTTCCTGCATTTCCCTCCCTCTGTGTTTAACTGTCATTTGCATTTTATATAATGTCCTCCCACAGTTTATGGAATGCTATTTGAGAGATGCGACTATTGGGTGATTTCTACCTTGAGTCATGTCAATCTTGCCATGAGAACATTGTGTGAAAACAGGGGGCTTCTTTGTTGCCTTTTGACTCACCCTTAACGAACATTTAGTGTTCAGCTTGGAAATGGTCGAACAAAATTACATAAATAAACAGCATTAATGACACTTTAGTTCAAGCAATCAGATTGGATTATTTGCCTATGACCCCATTTACAATATAAAAGAAAATGATTCACACAATTTAAATTTCATCATTTACTCATGTCTTTCCAAACCAGTATGACTTTCTTTCTTCTGAAGAATGCTGTTAACCAGTTTTGACTTCCACTGTATGGACAAAATTCAGCTTTTTTCACACGACAAATGAAAGTCATTTGGAACGACGTGAGTGCGAGTGAATGACAGAACTATCCCTGGTGTGCTATTTTTGCTGGTGAACAGTATGGCTGTGCTGGTCTTTTCAGCAGAGGTGTTTGTATTTGAATATCTTGTCTTCTGTGTCTATTTTGGGAAAAAGAAATAGGAATGTGCTATTGTGGAGGACAGGCACATACGTTTTTTGACATTCAGATTTTTCTGTTTATTTACCAGGATCTGCTTGGCACAGATTTGCTCAGAGCAATTTGACTGAAGTTTTTTGGGTTAAGGAAAGCTGGTTTCATGCTTTGATGGAGTTGGATGCCTCCAAAAAATAATTTAGTCCTGATTTAAGTAGAAGAAGATGAAAAAGAAAAGCAAGAAGAGTAATGTGACACTGAGAGGGTCTGTTTTTGTGAAAACAGGTCAGGTTTATTTTCTCTGCAAAATGATATGCGAAAATGGTATTAAACTCACCAGAAGAGATGTTAACCAAGGCTGCATTTATTTGATCTAAAAAGCAGTAATACTGTAAAATATATTTATTTAAATGTAAAATGTAATTATGTGATGACAAAGCGGAATCATTACGCCAGTCTTCAGTGTCACGTGATCCGATCAGAAATCATTCTAATATGCTGATTTGCTGCTCAAGCATCATTTCTATAATTCACAAATTTGTATAATGACATGAGTATGCATGACGTATTACAATGTAAAAGTGGTTTGTGAGGAAACTTTTGGTGTCCCCGTAATTCATAAGGCTTCAAAAACATACTAAATTTAGTTTTTTTTTGAGGATCTAAAAATACAGTTTTTTTTTTGTGAGGGGTAGGTTTAGGTGTAGGACGATAGAAAATACATTTTGTACAGTATAAAAACCATTACGCCTATGGAGAGTCCCCATAAACCATAAAAACACACGTGTGCGCAAGTGTGTACATGTGTTTGTGTATCTCTGCTAAACCTTCATTTTGTCTACATTTATTATAGCATTGACTAAAAGTTACAAAACATGCAGCATGAATTTTTGCCAGTTCCATTCTTCTCTAGATGATTGCATAGGGTTTGTAGAAAACTGACAGAGAACCATCTCTGGTCATTTGACAGCTGACATCTGTATTCCTCTTCAAAAGCCTCACATTGACATAACCTATGCATGACAGTCCTTCCTCAAGTGCTAGAGGTTGCGTCATCTTACAGGCTGTGAGATAACAGAGGCTGATGAATGGCACTAACACTATCTGATGGCTCTACCTGCTTGTCCTTCTACCTTTTCTAGATGGCCATGGCAGCTTCAAAATGGCACTGTCTCATCCACAGCAAAATGGCTGTGTGACAGGGAGACACTGATTCTGATGGTCGGCTTGTCAAAAGATGGTTTTCAGTCTGTGTGGATACTCATTAGAACATGCCTTTTGCTAAATAATACAGCTAATGTGATGATGATCTCACAACAGAAGGGGTAGATGATGCTTGTGGTTTTCAATGGAGTCTTCAGGAATCAAAATAGTATTTTTCCAGTCGTCAGTACCCGAGGGCGGGTAATGAGAGAGTGCCTCTTTCATCTCCGGTTCAAGACATGATGAAAGTCTAGTACACCCAAAACACCATTATCTAGATACATACTCATTCCCAACCTTATGCTGGTAACCAGCTGGGTCTGTTCTTAAAGGGATAGTAAATTCTCACATGATTTACTAATGTTCTTCCAAACCTGTATGACTTTCTTTCTTCTGTCTTTTTCTCCGTCTTATTCTTTACCTTTAAATTTCACAGAAAAAAGTCATAAATGTTTTAGTTTCAGTTTACAGAATTTTCATTTTTGAGTGAACTGTCCCTTTAAGATTGACTGAAATTTTCCATAGTTTCTCCCACAGGATGTTGACCACAGCAATGTAACAAATGAAGGACAACAGAAGATTTTCCAGAGGCAGCACTGTTCATTTATTTCGTTGCTATGGTCACAAGGTGCTCCTCCTCACATGACCGCTACATTAGAGCGCACATGTTAGCATATCTGGAGGACTTTGATGTATATGATAGTAAACACAGTGCAGCTCATTATCAGGTTATGCAAGTGAGAAGATGAAAGGGTAAGCAGCAGGTGGTCCCGGGATGTTTTAATGGTCAGTCACGTGTGACTCATATTGGATGCCAGTGCTTGGTCCGGAGGCTGAAAATCACTTCCTTTTGTTCTCCCAGTAGGCTGAACAGAGGGGATTAACAGGCTCAGGACAGGGGGATGCTGCTTTGATATCTAAAGCTGTTACTTCTGTCTTCAGTCACTGTCGGCCCCCTGAGAAATTCTTGGTTCAATCGTTGTCATCTCTGCAAACTAGCCTACAGTAGTGGATACTCTGGGGCATAGCTGTGTATCCGCTGAAAATACTATCTTGTTTTGGGTTCACTTCAGTTTTGTGACTTAAAAGCTGAAGGTTATTTTCATAATGCCATATTTCATAAGGTAATGTCAGCATGTGCGTATATTTTCCCCAAACTGTGAAAACTAGTTTTTAGCTTTGATAACGCCAATCACAAGAAATCAAGGACAAACATTATTTTCAGATTAAATTATGTTATTATTTTGTTTTATTTTGCTTTTTGGATACTTTTTCTTTTTTTAGCTAATGCACTAATAATTAACCTAGGAAATAAGTAAATAAATAAATAAAAATAAAATAATAATAAAAATAAATTATACAAGACAATTTTCAGATACATGGCAAATGTATATGTGTATATATATATATATATATATATATATATATATATATATATATAGCAAAACAGTATAGAAAAAGATTAAGGTTTCATATTGTCTTAAAATATGTTGGATTACAGAATGATATATTTCTATGGGGGTTCTTGTATACTTTTATTTTAATATTTAGTAATAATATTTATTAATATTAATTATATTTATATTCATATATATTTGTAGCTAATGCACTAATGATTCAACTGAGGGAACAAAATGAGTAAGTAATGAGTAAGCAAATAAGTAAATAAATAAATAAGAAGTGATATACCTCATTGATGTGATAAGAATTTTCAGATACCTGGCAAATAAATACATACATACATGCATACGTTCAAAAACAATATAGAGTAAAACTCATAATTCATATGATATGCAATTGGTTATACTGATGCCTTTCTGTGGAGATTTTAATTTAATTTTAATTTTATTGAGCTGTACTGAGGTCAAGTGTCATGTTTGTTACCATATTTTAAAAATGACCCAATATTGGAAGTGATAACCATTTGCAACACTGTACATTACTAATGTGACACGGAGCTGACATAGGCTAATAGAGTTTAACTCCTTCAAACAAAAGCAAAGCTAGGCCTCCCTAAACAGTCCACAGCAAGTCATTACAATCAGCTCTCACTGGGGCTCAGTGATCTTGCTTTGTTAGCCCTAATAGTTGCCAGGAGACAATTAATCACCCGCTTAATCTTGCAGTGTTCTAAACCCTATTTATGCTGCAGTGACACAGAGAGCTAAAATCACACTGATGTTAAAAATAATTACAGAATGACTAAGTACAAATGTCAAGATTTTACCAGACATAACTTTATACCTAAGTAGCTTTTACTTGTAAACTGTTATAGTGTGGTATGTTTAATTTTGCATTTTCCTTATACATTTTTGCATTGAGCATTTCGTCACCCTAGAAAGCAGTTTTGATAAACCTGTATTTGTCAGGTTCCCTTCTTGTTTTGTTTTCTGGTGAGTGCGCAGCTTCGAGTGTGGGGTTTGGACACTCACGCTCCAGGTTTGATCTTGCTGTGGGAGTCTCGAGCTCGCTCGGGCCATGCGCTCCTCTGTCTGTGTGTGTGTGTGTGTTTTGTTTGGTTCGGGTTCGGCCGCCTGCTTTTTCGTTGTTTTGTTGCATGCAGCTAGTTCTTCGGCTGCGTACTTTTTCTTGTTTTGTCTTGTTCTGTGTTGCACGCAGCTTGTTTTTTTTTTTCACTGGCTGCATGCTTTAATTTTTTTGTCATGTTTCATCTCCTGTTTTGCACATGGCTAGTGATTTTTGTTTTGCTGGCCATGTGCTTGTGTTTTTGTTTTGTGTGAGCACATGGTTTGTCTTGATTGGTTCTATGTGCCATGTGCTCTCATGTCAATTGTCTTGACCCCACCCACCTTGTTTCCTGATTATTGGTTAAATTGCCCCACCTGTGTTATCTCCTTACCCTCCTCATTTGCCCCATTCATAATCTCTTTGTGTTTGCAGTTCTGTGCCAGTTTGTCGTCGAATGTTGTGTGTGCTTGGTGTCCTGTCCTGTCCTTTCCTGTCCTGTCCTGCCCTGCCCTGCTTTGTCTAGCGTTGTCCAGCCTTGTCCTGCCTTGCCAGTCTGTTTTTGTAATTTATTTCACTTTTTTTTATTAATAAAGCAGGTCAGTTGCTTGTTTTCTATTTCGGCTGTTCTTGAATAACCCCGCCCACACTGTAATCTCATTGGTCCAATAAACGAAATGTTCCCATTGGCTGCATTTGTGTCACATCATTAAGCTTCTTGGCTTTCAGTGATGACAGAGGAATAACTTCATAATACCTTCCATAACCTCCGTGTAAGCCTTGTCAGATTGTACCTAAGATGCAGTGTAACATTGCATTCGATCTTCGGTCCTGAGGAAAACAGTGAGGAAATATAATTAGGGATCCATTGTTTGTGTACAGGAATGTTGTCTTTGTGCTTGCTTGTAATTGTCTTTACAGCCATTGCGAGAATTCTTGAAAGTTTCCATAGCTGTCTATGATAAATGGACACATGCCAGTGGAGAGTTTAAATGTGCTTGTTTCACCTGCGAGGGCATTAGCTAATGATAATGAAGCCAGAATGGAACAAGAGACTCCATCCCTCCATCAGCGCCTGTTCCACCTCGCAATGAAACAAATGGCCCAGGACTCCTTCATCATGGCTCTGTCATTCCTCATTTCCTGTCAGGCACCTGCTCTCTCTTTGTACTGGTCGGGGGATGCAAGATCATTTATTCTCTGCTCATTGCATTCTTTTCTCCTTCATTCAGTACTTTGCCTCACTAATACGCATGTATTTACTGGACTGTATCACTTTGCATCTCCATTTATTCCGATCCCGTCTCCGTCCGGCTATATCAGCCTTGTTTATTTCATGCATAGTAATCTGCTGCACTTTTCCCTCTGCTAGTTTCTCTGCTCTCTTTCTCTCAATGACTCATATCTTTGTAGAGGAGGCAGAGCAATTGGGGGAGTGTGCTCCGCTGCGCAAAGCTCAAATGAAATGGCCCTTTATCAGCTGTGCACACTTATTCTCGCTCTGCCTGATGAGGCGCCTGTGGTAGACCCTCGACCCATCCCTTACCTAATGCTCTCTCAAAATTATCATTGAGCACAGACAAATGATTTGACCTTTCTTTATCTCCTTGTGCACAGTATATGTCTTCCTAACGAGAGCTGAAACATCTTCCTAGAGGAAAATGTTATTGCTCAGAGGTTGCTTTATCATAGCTCAGATGTTAACAATGTGACCCGAGCAAGTTCAAGGTGATTAAGCTACAAAGATAACTTTCATTAGTTGTTTTCCTATCCAACTGCAAAAGATATACATTAAAGTACTGTACATTAAAGTACATTAAAGTACACATCATATCTACTCTGATTGGCTGTAATTGAGTCACATTACACTTTACACTTTAGTGTTCTGGACTGGACAGTCATATTACTTGTTGCTGGAAACTTTTTACCTGGTTTTAATGTAGTGTTAGAGTTCTCAGGTATGTTTTTATATGTATGTGTATCCTTATTCCTTAGGAGAAATATAAATGGATACAATTTGGATACAATGAAACAGTTTTGTAAAGTAAGAATGCGTTGTTGTAAAATTATTAAGGATACACTGAAATCACAACTCTAGTCCATGCAATAAACTAAAAATGATTACATAATTATTTTAATGACTGAAAACTGAAACATGGCTGATACAACAACAACAACAACGACATCTACAACAACAATAATAATCACTTTAATGTAGTGTCATTTTTTTGTTGGATGTTAACTGTAATCACAATTTCCATAATATTAGCAACAATATTACAATTTTGGCAGATACTGATAAGCCAAAAGATATTTTCATGTTATTTTCATGTTATTTAAAAATATTAAATATTCTATATTATTTTATCTATTTTTAAAAGATTAAAGATTAACTGTGACATGACAGAAAATTAATTTGTAAATGTAAAAAAAGGATAATAAGCATATTATATTACATTTATATAAGAACATCTTCTGACTAGTAATATGGTACTGACATACTGTGCAGAGCTTGAATAATTTGGTATGTTAAGAATATGATGAGAAACCTTTGTGTTCTTTGACTATCTTGACAAATCTAAGCACAGTGTGAATTAAGCATTGTTAGGATCGCTTCTGAAAGTCTGAAGAAATCATATTTGAAAATACTGGAGCTGTACTCAGGAGAAATACATAAATGACATAAAAGTCTCCTTTTAATCTCATTGCTTACTAGGAGAAACAAATGAGATAAAAATAATCTCTTTGCGTTGTTCATTCTATTGTATCGCTTAACCTCCAGTCCCATTTTCTTGCCACTGTCTGCTCTGAATGTCCTTGTGTCCTCTGTTCCATGTTCTCCTTAATCACCTGTGTCAGATGTTCTGTCACTGAACTCATTGCACTATTGATTTTCTGTACCTCAGCAGTTAGTACCACCACTGTACACTCTCCGCCTCATAAATATTCATCCTCATGCTTTCAACATAGTCCAGACGGGCCTCCGCATCCTCTTAGCCAATTAGCCGACAGCTATTGGCCGAATTGAGATTATCTCCAAGAAACATGTAGACTGAGAGGAATTTACAGTATGGAGAATAATAAATCATGAGTTTGACTGCACTAACAAGAGATGATGCATCTGGGAAAGAGGAAAAATAAATTGTAGCACAGGTCGCGGCTATTGATTGAATGGCAGGAGCTGTGTGGTTGTTCATTACTCTTCCTGTTGTGTTTAATTCAATCAGGATGGTGCGGCGTTCCATGAATTATTTGTTGATTGGCACTATTCTTTTGAGAATTCTGAGAGTGACGGCTCACTGATTCCCTGGAGGTTTATATATTTGTTATTTTTATCTGAACTGAGAACATTTGAGGATTAACCTAGCTTCATGCTTAGCTACTAGCGCAGAATGTCAGACAAACTCAAATCCCAGTGACAAAGAGGTTTTCTGTTGCCCAAACACGCCAGATTTTCACATGACGCATTTAAATAAATAAACAAATCAAAGCAATGACATTAACAATTAAATACGGCAGAGACATCTCTGTATTTACATTTTTCACTACACGGACCCAATACATAGTAATGATGTGTCAACCCAATACCCAAAAATCCCCTGCGGTGCTCTGTCACTTAAAAGTTCAGCACACTGACAACCTTGCCACTCTTTACCAATCAATTAAAGTTACACACACACAAAATGTTTATGTTTAACTTGATAAAACACAGAAGCTTACCTTCCCCCAACCCAATTACCAGTCCAATATTATACCTCACGCTGCGTCTGGTGAGTCGGAGAACGATATAACTCTGCCAGCTCACTCCACAGGGTTTTAAATTACATTCCACCTGTCACCTGTTCCGGGTAGTTGAGGGCCACAATGTGAGGGCAAACAAAGTGGCATGAACCAGCAGGCAGCCAGGAACAGGCCTAAAATAGCGGCAAAGGGCACCGCTCTTGGGTTCTCACACACTAGCTCTTTGTGAGCTGCGTTTGTCTTGAGTTTGGACAGGCACGGAAGTATGTTTTTAATTTATTTATTTTCAGAAATCTGGCTCCGCTTCACTTGAGTCTCATTTAATTTCTGACACCTGTTTTATTTGCTTGTGTGATTTTATTTTATATTATTTTCCTGATTTTGTTCCTTTCTCTACCAGCCACTTGTCTGTAAACGTAGACGGCACATGTCCTCTTAGCTGATTTCCTTGATGTTTCTTTCTCTCTTTGTGTCTTTCACTCACTTCTCTCTTTATATCTCTGGCTTTGTGTAACTGAATTGCCCAACTACATCAATCGGCACTCGTAGACCAATCTCAACCCCTCGGTCTTGTACACACACACCATATATCTTAACCAATCCTATATCTAATGGAAAAATATGTTTTACAGGAGGATATCTGATGTTAATGTTAATAGACTAAAAGGCAGGATATCAACGTATGCCCAAATCAGATGTCTAGACTGTTTTTGGTCTTTGTTTATTTCTGCTGATTTTACTTTACTTCACCACTCACAAGGTTCTGCCAATAACATTGTAATTAGAGAGTAATCTCTATTAAATACAGCTTAAGCTTTATGAACAGTGGTAACTGTGCTGTCAGTTACCACGGAAGATAATTCTCCCATAGTTTGTAAAAGCAAAGAAAAGCATGTTTGTCCATTGTCCAAAATGCAGTCCATTGCTGTGAAATTATTAAATTACATATTTGCATGAGACTAGCGTTATAAAATCGCTTAGTAACGTTGTCTGTACAAAGTTAAATAATATTGTCAATTTGAGAACCTAGTAATTTAGGCATGATAAGGACAGGAAATATTCATGAAGCACTTTGTAATGGAGCAAATCCCATCAAATTTACCTTTGTAATGCAAAACTAGAGCGTCTTTCATCTCAGTCGTTTTTCTCCTAAAAACTTCATTGTTGTACAACAAGATTTAAATTTCTGCTTTTAAACTTGGTAGACTTTCAGTGTAAGTTTATTTGTTCATTTTCAGTTTATCTGACACGTCAGTTTTCTGTGACGATCGACAACATGCTACAGATGCCTCACAAAGAGGATCGAAGAAACAAAACAGCTATTTTAAATTGTAATAATATTTCACAATATTTCACTTTGGTTAAATACAGTCTTGGTGAACAATAAGAGACTTCTTTCAAAAACATTAAAATTGTTACAGTCAAAATACTGTTACTGTTCAAATTTTCAGTGTATGTTGATGGATGCAGTGGTGCTGGTCCATGATGAGCAGATTTAACTGAGAGGACATGAGATCTCATCAAGGCAGAAATAATTGACCCATGATTGTCCCTGTATCCATGTCATGGCAGCTCACAGTGCGGCCTCTCCACTAAATCATTTTAATTAAGAACCTTTACAAAATCAAATGCCTGAGAAGGAAAGGAATCGGGTGATGGGTCTTTCTCTTTCTCGCACATTTCATGAATGATAAGTGCAGGTGTTGAAGAGCTCTACCAATGTGACCCTCTCATTATGTCACGAGAGCTGATTTCCTCTGACGAATACATGAAAGGTCCCACTGCATGTCTGCATCTCTTCACACCATTGTGCATTCGTTATTCATCCCTCCAAGGTAAAAGCCAGTGTCTCATCCCACAATGACAAGCGTTACCTGGTGATTAATTCAATTGGTTGACACATCAAGGTTAAATGTTTAGTCACTGTCCATCTCATGTGAATTTGACGGTGACAGGATATTTTAATGTCGATTACATTTGCATGTTCATACATACCTTTCAGAATTCAAAACTCTGACAATAATACAAAAGAACTGACTTTGTGTAGACCTGCTTTATCATATTAGACACCGCAATATCATAAAAAATATTTTCCTTGCTCGTTTAATAGTTTTACTGCATGTAGAAAATATAATGAAATTTTAAGAACCGAATCTTCTTTACCAGTCCAAAAATCCACCTATTAAAATGTTTATTTAAATATTAATTTCTGAGTAATTTAACAGTAATTAATTGTGCAGTCTTAGCGTCAACTATATAGGACTTGACAGTACCTGCAACCCATATGTGAGTGCAGCAAAGCACTGTTTTACATGTGACAAGGGGATTTGCATAAAAGTCTTAGAAGCATATAGTTGTAAATCCAACCATTTAATTGTACGGGTTAGAAAAATGGTCAAGCAAAATTTATGAAATTATGACTGTTTAGCACAAAAAACCCTTGACTAACATTGTTAAACAGACATTTGTTTGAGGAGACCCTGAAAACAGTGTTTATTTTTTCCCCCCATTAAATTTATGTATTTTGTCATATTAAATTTCATGTTACTGAAAAGTACGATTTGAACGTACTGTACTGGATGTCCTTTGTCTATTTACAAGATTGGCTGTTCAGTGGATTCAGATATTCAAAGTACTAACCAAATGTGTTGTCTGACAAGTATTGGGGTCTCCACATCAATAATGAACAGAAAATTTGACTTAAATGCCAGGGACATGCATGGAAGGATGGCTAGGACTTTTTTTGTTGTTGTTGCTCTGAGTAAAAAATGCAGCTTGAGATAGAGTATACATATTATATATATATAAAAAGTGGTCTTTAAAGGGATAGCTTACCCCAAAATGAAAATATATAAAAACCTGTATGAGTTTATTTTCCTTCTTTTATGAAAGATTTTATTTATTTATTTATGTTTGTTTCCATACATTGAGAGTCACTGGCATTCAGTTTTGTATTGGAGCCCACTGACTTTCATTGTATGGATGAAAAGAATGTTGAAACATTCTTAAAAATGCTTCTTTTGTACTCTGCAGAAAAGTCAAACAGGTTTCAAATGATATGAGGGTGAGTAAATGAGCACCAAAGTTTTATTTACTTTTTTTTTTTTTTTGTGAACGATCCCCTTTAAGCACATGTCTAAAAAATATATCATTATTGTCTAGAGAACATTTGGTCCAAACTAGTTTTTGCATACTTTCAAAGTTATTTACTTCATATAAAATGACTTGACTGGTGATTTCACCAGTAGGCAGCTCACTCAAGGGATCCTTCTCTGATTGGCTCTTAATGGAAGTTACATTTCTCATTCAATTTCAAGGGTTCTTCATTTTGGTGTGATTTTCATTATTGTCTCTTTACCACCTCTTACTCTCCCTCACTCTCTGCCTCTAACCATTAAAGCTCAATAAAGTTCACCCTTGTGCGCTTAATTAATTTACGCTGAATAAAAACAATATGCCTCTAATATCCTTTGCTCTGATCTCAATCACATCAGGGATTAAATACGTCCTATTTTTATGCCTGAATGAAACATCTAAATCACAGAGTCAGTGTTAATCAAACTCTGCCTTTCGAGAATGTCTTTTAATGCATGGATAGATTAAATGTTATACTGTATTATCAGGTGTCTTGGGGTGAAGAAATGCAGAGATAAGCTGAATTCAACCCAGCTATTAGATATTATATCTAATATATATTAAAGAATAACACTGTTAATGATAAATGAAAGTTTAATGGATGCTGGAGGACAGCTGGAAATTGACAGTGTCATTATGACATTGACCGCTCTGATCAAAGTGGCTATTGCACAAAAAATAAAAAAATAAATAAAAAAGACACTTTGGTGACCCAAGTATGTGAACGCAGTCTTATCTGACTGGAATAACACACAGACATTGTTACCCTGGCTACCTCTTTCTGTACTATTACAAGTTAATGATCAACATGGTTTTAGTGCTTGTGGACGTCCTAATGACCAATTAATGCTGTATTAGAGGCTTTAGAGGGTGTGTTTACTGGATATCTGTGTGTATGTGTGTGTGTAATTGGATGTGAAAGAAGGCTATTAAAATCAAACATATAACACACACCTCTCAGTGAGGTGCAATCAGTTCAGCAGGTACAAGTTCTGCTTCTAATCTTTGGTCTGCTGAATTTCTATTCCTTCGTAAGACTGTTGTACTGTTGGGTAATAGGGGAACTGCGATCCAGTAAAATCTGCTTGAATCCAGTTACTGAGGGCTAGTCAGAATAGCTATTCCTAAAATAAGGGGTTTTAGTCAGTGGAATCCTGCTCAAAAGACCAGCATGCAGTCCGTGGTGGTCCAGGTTTGCACTGATTAGTCCAGGTTTCTTGCTGCGTGACCAAAATATCCACACGGTTTACCTGCATTATTCTGCCAATATATGTATTCAAAATGTCTTTCAAATAACATTTCCTTATAATAATTTTTATCCATGTTCACCATTTTCCATTTAAAGAGGCCTTTATTCTGAAAAAGAGTACAATTACCTGAATGCACTGCATTATTAGTAATTTAATCAAATCTTTCATTTATATTCATGACCTTAGACAAGAAGGTGAAGAATGAATTGCAAAGGTCACCTTTGTGAATTTCAGGCTGCTTTTGCTTGTCTGTATACTGATTTATGTTCTTTTTTTCCAAGCTCCTCCTCACTACAAAAATGTGTCCTTGACGTCTTATAAGCATAGCTGCCTGTTATGTTGTGCTGTAGACTTCAGATATGTGAGAATGTAAATAATTATTACAAATGGCAAGATATTATAAATATATACAATTGATATACAATGCATATTACATGATGCATACATAATTAGAACATGAACAATTTCAGATTCATACTGTATCTGATGTGGTCACTTATTCATTCGTTCATTATACTGACATACTGGTGCATGAGCAAAAACATACTGGTGCATTACGCATGTAACCATGGTTCCCTGAAGGGAACGAGACACTGTGTTGAAAACTCTAGGGGTACTCCACCAGCGTGACCGTGCTCTGAATCACGTGTGTAATCTGTCCAATGAGTGGGCGAGACGTCATAGGCGGGTGACGTCACCGACCGGGAAGCATAAAAGCAGGTGCGGTGGAACCGGCTTCAGCTTCTAGGAATGAAGCAACTACTCGCAGGGATGCCGGAAGTATGGCCTCGAGACGCAGAGTCTCGTTTCCTTCAGGGAACCATGGTTACATGCATAACCTGAGACATTCCCTTCCAGGAACTCGAGCTGCGTCAAAAACGCTAGGGGAACGAGATGCCAGACTTCCAGGTCCCTGCCCTGTGTGTATCTCTCAGGAGCACGACGAGGGCGAGAGAACGGAAAGAGCCTGGAGTGGCCTGCATGTCTAGGCCATAAAATCTTACAAAGGTGAGGGGCGTGGACCCTCCCGTAGCGTTGCAGATGTCCTGAATAGGAACACCTGCCAGAAAGGCCTTGGAGGCCGCCATACTTCGGGTGGAGTGAGCCTTGACCCCAAAGGCAAGGGGAGACCAGAGGACTCATAAGCGATAATAATGGCATCCACAATCCACCGACTAAGAGTCTGTTTAGAGGCAGGCAGACCCCTCTTAGGAGGACCGACGCATACCAGAAGTTGTTCCGTCCTTCTCCACAGGGCAGCTCTGTGGACGTATGCGTCCAGTGCTCACACCGGACAAATACAATTAAGCTTCCGTTTGTCGTGCTTCCTGAAGGGAGGAGGACTGAAGGCCTGCAGCATGACAGGCCATGGTGTAGATGAGGGGACTTTTGGGACATACCCCGCTCGAGGGTACAGAAATGCTTTGGCCAGACCGGGCGCAAAGTCGAGATAGGAAGGGGCCACTGAGAGGGCCTGTAAATCCCCAACTCTCTTTAGAGAAGATATCGCCAGGAGGAAGGTAGTCTTGATAGTTAGAAGGCGATTGGAGATCTCCTCAATAGGATTGAATGGAGGCCTACAGAGAGCTTCTAACAGCACAGCCAAGTCCCACGTGGGGACACGTGAACGTCCTGGTGGCCTCAGCCTCGGCACACCGCGGAGTAAACGTGTAACAAGGGGGTGCTTGCCCACTGACTGGCCACCGAGAGGGGCGTGGTAGGCCGATAAAGCCGCCATATAAACCCCCAGGGTGGAGTGGGCTAACCCTGCGGAGAAACGAGCCTGCAAGAACTCCAGCACTGTACCAATCGGGCAAACTAGGTCGAGCTGGTGGTCTCCAAACCATGAAGTGAAAAGTTTCCACTTCAGGACATACAGTTTCCTCGTAGAGGGAGCTCTGGACTGGAGGATGGTCCCAGCAACCTCGTTTGAGAGACTGGAAGCTATGAGCTGTGCCCCCTCAGAGACCACACCCACAGCTTCCACAGCTCTAGGCGAGGGTGGACGATAGTGCCCCCCGCCTGTGAAAGGAGATCTCTCCTGACGGGAATCTCCCATGGAGCGCCGTCGAGGAGACAAATCAGGGCCGAGAACCATACTCGGCCTGGTCAGAATGGGGCTACTAGTAGCAGACGGACCCCATCCCGGTGCACTCTCGCCAGGGTTCCCGGAAGCAGAGCGATTGGGGGGAAAGGTGTACAGACGAAGCCTCTGCCAAGTCTGTACCATAGTCTGTAAAGTAAAAAAAGTTGTGACGTATTGTCAAGTATGGTGACCCATACTCGAAATTGGTGCTCTGCGTTTAACCCATCCAAGTGCACACACACAGTAGTGAACAAATCCACACACACACACACACACACACACACACACACACACCATGAACACACACCCGGAACAGTGGGCAGCCATTTATGCTGCGGCGCCCGGGGAGCAGTTGTGGGTTCGGTGCCTTGCTCAAGGGCACCTCAGTCGTGGTATTGAGGGTGGAGAGAGTGCTGGACATTCACTCCCCCCACCTACAATTCCTGCCGGCCGGAGACTCGAACCCGCAACCTTTCGATTACGAGTCCGACTCTCTAACCATTAGGCCACGACTTCCTGTACCTGTGGAGCAGGAGGAACTAGAAAGAAACCGAGGGGACATTGCGAGGTCTCCTGAGTCGCAAAGAGGTCCACCTGTGCCTGGCCAAACACTCTCCATATCTGCTTCACCACCACGAGGTGAAGCATCCATTCCCCGGGCCTCGGCTCCTGTTTCGACAGGATGTCTGCTCCCATATTGAGATACTCAGGAATGTAGACGACCCTCAGCGAGCGAAGTCTGTCCTGGGACCACACAAGGATCTGGTCCGTCAGCTTGTACAAGGGGCACGAACGCAGACATCCCTGGTGGTTGATGTAAGAGACCACCACTGTGTTGTTGGTGCGCACCAACACATGGTGATCTCTCAGGTCTGGGAGAAAGTGTTTGAGTGCTCGAAACATGGCCAGCATCTCCGGGCAGTTGACGTGCCACGTGAGATGGCGACCACTCCACAGACCGCGAGCAGGGTGGCCATCCATAACTGCTCCCCAACCGGTGAGGAATGCGTCCGCCACTAGCGTTACACAGCGACAAGGAGCTCCCAGCACCGGGCCCTGAGAAAAGAACCAAGGTTGTCTCCACATGTCTAAGGCACATAGACATCGCCGCGTGACCTTGATCATGCAAAGTGGGTTTCCCCTTGGGGAGAACCCCTTGGTTCTGAGCCACCACGGTAGGGGTCTCATGTACAGCAGGCCAATAGGTATCACGTTGGACGCAGCTGCCATCAGACCCAGCAGTTTTGGAAACTGCTGGACAGTGAGTAACTGGCCTTCTCTCACTCTCATGACTGACATAAGGATTAACTCGATCCGAGCAGGGAACATGCGTGCCTGCATTGTGGTCGAATCCCACACCATGCCTAGATAAATGGTTCCCTGTACTGGAGAAAGCACACTTTTCTTGGCATTCAGTCTCAACCCCAGCGCTTTCATGTGTGCGAAAACGTCATCTCGATGTCGAATCGCCAGTTGCTCTGATTGAGCTAAGATCAACCAATCTTCGATGTAATTGAGTATGCGGATGCCCTGGAGTCGCTGGGGAGCCAGAGCAGCATCCACACTCTTCGTAAAAGTGTGGGGTGAGAGTGCAAGGCCGAAGGGAAGAACCCGATTTTGGTAAGCTTTGCCCCCAAAAGCAAACCTCAGGAACTTGCTGTGAGTGGGAAGGATGGAGACATGGAAGTATTCGTCCTTTAGATCGATCGTGACAAACCAGTACTCGGACCTGATCTGAGATACGACCTGCTTGATGGTAAGCATTTTGAACTTCAGTCGCATGACTGAGCGGTTCAACTGACACAGATCTAAAATAGGATGCAACCCTCCATCCTTCTTTGGAACTATGAAGGACTGGCTGTAGAACCCGGACTCCCTTTCGTGAGGAGGGACCACCTTGATGGCCTCCTTCCTCAAGAGAGTGTTTACTTCTTGTTCCATAACCAGAACTTGCTCGGGGCACACCAGTGTGAGAATCACCCCGTTGAATGGTGGCGGCGGGGGTGCCGAACTGCATGCGATAGCCTCTTTCTACAGTATGCAGGACCCATTGAGACACATTTGGCAGTAGTTTCCACACTGCCAAATAGTCTACTAAGGGAACCAGTCTCTTGAGACTGGCCTCTGGTGTACTCAGAGCTGCTAGCTCGGTGTCCTAAAGCGGAGAACCAGCAGGAGACGGCCGAACTAGCTGCTCTAGAGGCCCCCGAAGGGGCGGCGAGCTCCTCAGCTTCGCTACGTTTCCGGGCGGAAATAACTGAGGGGAGCGCTCGCTGGAGACCGCTGCGCCCTGGAACTCTGGCATGGTTAGCAGACTGATCTCCCGAGGGCACTGAAGAGGGACGGACACAATGTAATGCGATGTAACCCGCTTGTCTCCTGAGGGGCCTGCCCTTGTAAGACTGTCTTCTAATTTTAGCACATTGCAAACAATAATTATTAAAATAAGTATTTGTGTATTTATAGTAAAATATCTACACATCCCCCAAAGTAAATTGTATAAGATGCTAATACTTATTTTCATAAAGTGATACATTTAGTTGAATTAAATTGCATAAGATATTGCATAAGATATTAAGGGATTGTTTTAAGCATGCTTCTTACATTACTTTGTGATATTTATGTTCAAAAACATTGCCAGTGGGGTAAGAAAAATAAACTTAACCAAATACATATTATCAAAAATGAAAGTTAAAATAATCTCAAGCAAACTTATCTTGTTTTTAAGAGAATTAGATATTTGTATTTAAAGATTGCACAACATGAAGTAGCTATACAGCTCTATAGTTTTTTTTTTTTGTTGTTGCATACATCAATAGGGAAATAGTGGAAATAAAGTCTATTAATATTCCTGAACACATCCTAAGTCAGGTAATATTCCCATTTTCATAATTGCAACATTTTTGCATCAAACTTGCACCCTTAAATGACAATAACCAATTCTTCCTGCTATGCTTAAGCCTCCTATAACTAACATCATATCACAACGATTCCTCTTGAAAAGAGAACAGTGTGAGAGACCATTCATTGGAGACTAACAAGAACTGAGTCGTCATCATGATCGCACACTTCCCACAGAACACCTCAGAATGGTATGAATGGAAAAAATTACTCATGAGCTAGTCCAATTTTTAAATACTGCAGACATGCATTGTAGCTATTATTGCTGGTCCAAAAATGGTGAGCTCTTTCAGAGATGTGAAGAGAGTACAGGCTTTGAAGGAGGTACAAACTAAAAAGCAGTTAGGGGGAAAGGGGTGCGTGAAAGGGAACAAAGACAGGTCTTATACAACTCACTTTCCAGCTGAAATGAACAGTAGTGACATTAAAACACCAAAATTGTTTATACTTTTTTCACACAAATTCAGGCAGATTTTCAATGAATAAAAACCTATTTTTGTGTGGTTTCTTGCACAATATTATTATATAAACTCAAAACATTATCTTTGGCTTTTCTAACATAAGTAAACTTGCTTGGTAGCTCACCTGGTACAGCACTGCACTTGTGATACAGAGCACTCTGGTACTAGTCCCTGGGCACGAGTCATGACACTCGATAAAAGAACTGTAGAAGCAAGCTAAAAAGTCATTGTTGCTTCAGTAAATGCATTTTTATCTCACATTTGCTTTTATTAACACAATAATAGGTGGTTATGTTCATTTCAGTATTTTTATTTTATTTACAAGGTTATATGTTTTTGAACAGCCGTTACCCTCAGTGAAGTTATCAGCACACTTGACCTGACCTCTTCTCAAAGGCACTGCTGATTTGTCACATATCAAAAGGTTTAGCTGTACATTGGTCATTTTCAAGACACTTGTAAGGTTATGTAATTATCACTTTCGCATATTATACCAGCTTGAGGCCATTGTCCCTCATCTCCTGCTGGCACCCTGCACCCGCAAAAGAAGAAACTAGTTGGAGATGGAGGCTTTATTGCCTGTCCTTTCTTTTGTTTGTGACCAAAACTGTAATTGATTTTAACTAAGAAAACACCTTGAATGTTATCACATCAGGGTAATTCTATGAACAATCACACGGTCTAATAACCTGCAAAGACTATACACACGATGAAGTAAATAATATCACTGTTTCTTAATGCTCCTTATCGGGCCTATAAGTCAGTTCAGAGTATTATGCTATTTATCTTGAGCTAACCATAAAAATGATCTAAGATCAGCTTGCAGCATTTCACCCCAAGCAGTGTGTAGACACATCTCTGCTGTTGTTAAAAATAGGATCAACATGAAGTACATATTTAGTACTACATTTTTGATGTAATTTCACTACATTGAGTGTTGTTAAAGCATGCCGCAGATAGGAAATCCTTCAGAAATTGCCCTTAGATAAATATATGGAAAATTGTAAAGGACTAGATCCATATTTAGATATTTTTATGGGCCCTTTTATAACATCCTGGAAAATGTTTAAATGTTTCTTCAAGCATGATATTTTGAATCTGGATTTTTGATAAACAAGTAAAAAAAAAAAGCCACAGGTACACAACAATACCATTGCAAAAAATGATTTTATATATATATATATATATATATATATATACACATACATACATACATACATACATACATACACACATATATATATATATATATATATATACATATACACACACATACAGTGTGTATATATATATATATATATATATATATATATATATATATATATATATATATATATATATATATATATATATATATACACACACACACACTGCCCTCCAAAAGTTTGGAAACGCCCTAGAAAAGTGGCATTTTGGACAATATTGGCACGAATCCTTTTTAATTTGTGATAATTTTGCACTGATAAGGGACAACACAAACTACGAATACATATTTTATTACATAAACAGTTTATACATAGAAACAACTTCAATTTTCGGTTCATCATATATCCACCATTAGCAGCTATTACAGCTCTGCATAATCTGGGCATCCGAGCTGTCAGTTTATTCAAACATTGGCTTTGAATTGGCAATCAATTGTTAAAGCTGCATTATTAAGGTTTTCGATGATAATGTCAAGCCACTTTAATGTATTTGCAGCAAAAAAATTATAAGGATTTATGCGGATATCGCCCAAAATCACACTTTGCCAGGGATGTTTCCAAACTTTTGGAGGGCAGTGTATATACTGTATGAATGTATGTATTTATGTGTATATATATATATATATATATATATATATATGCACACCATCTCTGTGTAGTTCACAGAAGACAATGTGCCATCTCTGAGACAGTCTGTACCTGTTTCGTTCAGGCCCCACCCTCCTTCCTCTCACCATGGCAACCAAGAAAAACAGAATGGATACCTGTCGCTTGGCAACATGGCCTGGTATCTCGAAGCCACAAGCTGCTGGAACAGAGAGCAGATTAGCAGAGAAAGTGTGATAGCTGCCAACAAACAGCGACATTAACACTCAATGCATGTGGGTGGGTGTGTGTGTGTGAACGTGGGTATGCGAGATACTCAGGCACAAACACACAGCCGCACTTACACACGCGGTTAAGTACCAGCAATCACTTGTGTGTAAAGTGAATTTGCACTTTTTTAAAATATATACCTCAGCTGAACCCTTCAGCCTGTCTCTAAGCGGTGCTTTCCAGTCGCTATGATCAGGTTCATACTAAATGCATTAGTTTCCATTTCAAGCTGCCTTGGGGTGACAGTAACTTGACATGCAGCTAGTGTTTGATTTATGGGCCTTGTGTCTGAATAAACATAGTGTTCGGTGTGTATGTGGCTGGGATGTTTGATTATACTGCTGGACCTGTGTAGATGTTTTACAAGTAAAATGCACTGAGTGGATGCCTGATTTAGCTAGTTTGCAGCTGTGATCTATTTTAGGAATATGAGCTTACAGTAGAACTCATTTTTAGTAACTATTTTTTTTTCTCAAGTAAAATGATCTGATCTTAAAATAGAATTTTCCTTCCAACCTTCAACATATCAGGTGAACACAAACCCTCAGACTGTCTTAATCGACTCTCCCCAACCCTTTTCTAATTATTTTCAGAATGACTGATTGTTTTCTGCTTTTTCCTAAATACACCAAATGATGTGCTGTCGCCTCCGGTCCTTATATGGTTCATATTTCTTGCACTTGATTTATGTCATTTCACATTGTTGTTCTTCTAGTGTTGACAAATCTTTGCTATTGACTTGAAGTTTGATTTACATGCACAAGCTTGAATTTTCATTATTAAATGGGCCTCTTATACTAGTTGCATAAGGCTACCAGTTACATATTGGCTAACTGATTTCAATTTTTTTCGGCACAGGGTAGCCTACTTTTTTTTTAGTGTTATCATCCATTTATGATCTATGGGGGATTGTATTTGTTTAGATAGCCTTTAACCTTTAGATAAAAGAAACAGTTCAGTTCTTAAACAGTTCTTCGAGTCACTGAGATACACAGTGACTATCTGTTGATAGTAGATCAACATGGGAATAGGAATGGCAAATATGACTTAATGTCTTTTTTTTTATCAGATAAGGTGAGTGGAAAGAGAGATGTTTCACCTCAAACATTACATTTTTTTATGTCAAATAAATTTTAAACTCACTGGCAAAGAAAGACACTTCAATAATTTACACTACTGGTCAAAAGTTTGGTGTTTTATGTTTTTGAAAGAAGTCTCTTATTCTCACCAAGGCTGCATTTATTAGATCAAAATAAAGTAAAACAGTTATCAAATTTCATTACAATTAAGACAATTGTTTACTATTTAAATATTTTTATTCCTGTGATGCAAAGCTGAATTTTCAGCAGCCTTTACTCCAGTCTTAAGTTTCACATGATCCTTCAGAAATCATTCTAATATGAAATCATCTATAAAAATGTCTTATTATGATCAGTGTTAAAAATAGTTGCTTTTGTGGGAAAAAAGTTCAAAAGAATGGAATATAAATATTTATTATAAATATTTCTTTACTGTCACTTTTGATCAATTTAATGTATCCTTGCTAGACTAAAGTATTCATTTCAAGAATCTTCAAAAAAAAAAAAAAAAAAAAACATGAGAAAAGCATCGCTATTTCAAGATATCTCTTAATATCACCCAAAACTGCTTGACTGTTGAACTAATGAGCTAAAATTGACACTAAAACATATATTTTATATTTATGGTATGGCATGTTTTTCCTGATTACACAATCATTTATGAGCCATAGACTACTATAATACTTGGAAATATATCAAAACAATATATCTCAAATATATCAAAACACCAAAGCAAACAGGCAGGAAGGATTTGTCATTTCGGTGCAATCACACCTCTAATCCCTCAATCTTCAGGGCTATAACATATCATCAGTTGACAATCTTTTATTGACATGCTTTTCCAAACAATTGCTTTCAGATGCTAGCTATGATGCGTTTGTCTAGAACTACATTTCCAATTAGATTATAGACAGATATCTGCTTTCTATTGAAATAAAACTTGCGGGGAATATTGAAATTATATAGATATACTGTACCTAAAAATGTTTGTGAGCACATGTGAAATACATGCATATGCTAATGCTTAATGCATATATGAAATAATTTTCCAAATTCTTGTACAGTATGTAACTTTGCGGCCTGAATGATGCAAACAGAGAAAGCTCCATGTACTGTATGTGGATACACACACACATGCTGAAATGAAGACGTCTCCCACACAACCCTCTCGCTATTTTCCTTTCATCACCTATCACATTCTTAACATCCTGCCAAGCCTTGTCATTTCCATACTGGCTTCCTGTCAACGTGTCATTCTTAGACTTCCCCCACCATACCATCTGCCAGACATAGTTCCCCATCCTAAGCGAAACTGGCGCCCATTGAAGAAAGATGGCCTGAACATTTCCTGTCATCCTTCCCAGTCTGTGAGTCTGCATACTGCCCTTAAAGAAAGTGTATCACCCCTTAACATGGCACAGATCTGTAGCTATTTTCTGTTGCACCTGCACTTGAAGGTGTTGAAAAGATACAATATTTTTAAGGTGTCCTTGTTGCACGTTACATGTACTTACTATTATAATAACAATAAATTACGTGCAAATAACCCTAAACCAAACCCTAATCCTAAACCTAACATAGTTAGGAAATAGTAAGAAAAGGAAATAGTAAGAAAATGTAGTTAATTAACATTATTCAGTACTTAAATGTACGCTGCCCTCTAAAAGTTCGGAAACGCCCTAGAAAAGTAGGATTTTGGACAATATTGGCACTGATAAGGGACAACACAAACTACGAAAACATATTTTATTACATAAACAGTTTATACATAGAAAAAACTTAACTTTTTGATTCATCAAAATATCCACCATTAGCAGCTATTACAGCTCTGCATAATCTGGGCATCTGAGCTGTTAGTTTATTCAAACACTGGCTTTGAATTGGCAATCAATTGTTAAAGCTGCATTATTAAGGTGTGCTGACCCAAAAATATTTTAAAAACCTGGGCCAAGTTTAAACCAGTAACCAGGCATCACAGCTGTCAAAGGGGCATGTCTGACTTTGATATATGTATATATTGCCATTATTATGTTTTATTGCTGGTCTTCAATGATAATGTCAAGTTACTTTAATGTATTTGCAGCAAAAAATTATAAGGATTTATGCTGATATCGTCTAAAACCACACTTTGCAAGGGGTGTTTCCAAACTTTTGGAGGGCAGTGTATACTTACACCATAACAAGGACACCTTAAAATAAATGTGCAGTTTAATGTGCAGAGACCATTGTAAGTAACCTATTTGAACACCACATAGCAACACCCTGGCAACCACCCATCATTGTGTCGGCATGTTTTGTGCAGGAAAGCACTCACATTTTCTTCAGAATATCAAAAAATCCAGTTCGTTCACACAAAAGAGCTCTGTGCATAGCTAATGTGAATTTAGATTGAAGAAAAAGAGATCATTCTCTTTGAAGTGCATTTCAACTTCTACTGCTCTCTGAGGACATGATCGGGCCTTGTTAAAGCAAGAAGGCGGCAAACAAAAGGGATGATGGGAGATAATGTTTTGGCACTGGATTTTCTTCAGGCAGTCACAGCGTTTGTGTCTTAAATATATCTTTTGGTTTTCTCTTTTCCATTTCTTGTTTTATTATAGCTCTCTCGTCTGCGTCCCAGATGAGAGAGGACACATTTAAAACGGTTTCCACTCTCATTAAATCATGTAACAAGCCAGATTTTTTGGCTTATTACATTGTGTCTATAATAAAGTGAAAGCTCTAAGGTCTTTGTGTGCCATACTGAAGTGTTCTCCTGCTTATTTGTGAGGAGTTTTGTCCGTGTGTCTCCCTCTCAAGATACTCTTTCCTCTTTTGCTATTCACACTCTCCCTCTCTCAAACACTTTTCAGTTCGCTGTCACACCCTCGCACAGCTCCACTTGGCTTCTTACAGAAAAGAGCACTCTCTACCCATCCTGGGCTGCGTCTAGCTGCCTGTTCACAAACTGCCATCTTCTCTCTTAAGGGCCTGATGTTTTAACATCATTTGCTTAATCCCAGATTATTATTATTATTATTATTTTTTTTATCACTTATTCAAGCTAACAAGATAACATATTTGGTAAATTAAAAAAAATATTAATATATAAATTTTCATGTTAATATTATTTAACTACACTAGTTAATCTGAACTAACAATGAGCATTATTTTATTTTATTTTTTTGGGATAATGTAAATTTAAAAATGTATTAATAGATTAAAAAAAGAGGTATCTGTTACCATTAACATTATTAATATAATGTAACATAATGATGTAAAAATATATTGCTAATTGATAGCTAATGCATTATCTAACATTAACAAATGATACCTTATTATAAAATGTCACCAATTATAATTATGAATAATAAATAAAAAATAGTAGTTATAAAAATTAAATCACTAGTTTAAAAAAAACATTGAGCTAACTAAAAAAATATAATAATTCAACCTATCACAGTCAACTTAAGTTAACAACTAGCAATTTACAACCTCAAAAACTTCAGTTCATCTAATGTGTAAAAGGCAGTCTATTGAATTTTAAAAGATCTGTCACATTTATGATGATAAATATTAAATCCAGAAGTTGCAAAAAGAGGCACATAATTCTCAAGCATGGTGATGATCAATAAATGTTAATTCAGTAAAAATATGAACTCTGAATTATGACAGCTGACAGTGGCAACAGCAGCAGCAGTATAAATTAAGCCAGAAAAATTTAAAATAATGATATTTGATATAAAGCTGCAATGCATAAATGTTTATAGCAGTATACTAATCATTCCAGACAGAGCAACAATGAATTTTGTGAACAAGGTGTAATCTGTAATAATTAGAAAGAGGGTGTGTTTAGACTGAAAAATAACGATAATGGCTTAATTCCAAAACTCAAATGCTCTGTTTAACATCTGGTTAAACTCAATTGCAGGTGGTTAATGAATAAGACTGAGGTCAACTGTTTAGTGAATATGCCACTGAATGTTGTTTGCATTGGTGTGGCTAATGACATTTATGAATAATGGAAAGTCTTTACTGTCCTACTGCTTTAAGGATGGCAGAATTGAGTTCATTTGTATTAAAGTATTAGTCATTCTGATGATTAATGTTCTGTTCTCTCTCTCACACAACCCTTACTTACACGCTCATGCTTTAACACCATGATTTATTCTCTTCTCACATTTGCTCACTCACAAACTCACAGACTGTTTTCTCTCTCTCTCTCTCTGTCATGTGGGTGTGCTTCTTTTTGTGTCTGCTGTATCAGTGCAGCTCTCTCTCTCTCTCTCTAGCTCACTCTCTAGGCTATAATCAGCAGTGTGTGGGGGCCGTCCCCATAGTTCTCCCAGGGCTCTAGGGGCCAGTGACAGAGCTTTGTGTTTTAGAAAGAACGAGAGGGAACGAGAGAAAGACCTGGGCATTCAGCTTGGTAATTATGTTGCCAAAGTGCCACGCAACTTGCTGTGGTACAGCACTAATAAATTGCCTGCTGTCTGCATTTTACTTTTCTCCACCCTCTGTTTTTAGAAAGAGACGAGGTGGAAAAATGGCAAAACAACAAGTTGTCTGTGTCTCTATGTCCTTTTTGTTTTCTGCTGTTATGGCCCATCAGTGTTTGGATATCATAGAAATGCAAAAACATATATAGAAGTCCATCTCACCTGCCTAAACTATCAGATTTGGCAACACAACAGACACAATTTATGTTTTATCTTGCCCTTGGCAAAAAAGATTCCACACTTTGATTCTCAGACCGAGTCGATCTTGGACCTGAAGGCACAAAACTACAAGGCCCCTGAAGGCAACAACACAATGGCATTTTGGTTTTAAAACAAAACACAACAGCAACAACCTTCTTTTGTTCTTTTTTAGCATTGTTTTCTGAAATGTGCCCACATTAAAGCAGATTATTTAAATGTTTCTTTAAAAAAAGAAGCCTCTTGTGCTCACCAAGTCTGCATTTATTTGACCAAAAATAAAAACATTGTGAAATATTATTGCATTTAAATTTAAATTTAGTCATTTAGCAGACGCTTTAATCCAAAGCGATTTACAAATGAGGACAATAGAAGCAATCAAATGAAGAACTGAATTTAGGTAAAGGGGTGTAGAGCCAGAGGTGGTTTTGTAGGCAAACATTAATGCCTTGAATTTAATGCGAGCAGCAGTTGGTAGCCAGTGCAAATTGATGAATAGAGGTGTGACATGCATTCTTTTCGGCTCATTAAAGATTAATCTTGCAGCGGCATTTTGGATTAATTGTAGAGGTTTGATGGAATTGGCTGGAAGACCTGCCAAGAGAGCATTGCAGTAGTCAATTCTGGACAGAACAAGAGCTTGAAAAAGGAGTTGTGTTGCATGTTATGCAAGAAAGGGCCTGATCTTCTTGATGTTGAATAAAGCAAATCTGCAGGACCGAGCAGTTTTAGCAATGTGGTCTGAGAAAGTCATCTGATCATCAATCATAACTCCAAGGTTTCTGGCTGTTTTTGAAGGAGTTAAGGTTGATGAGCCTAACTGGAAGGTGAAATTGTGATGAAGTGATGGGTTTGCTGAAACTACAAGCAGTTCTGCCTTAGCTAGGTTGAGTTGAAGGTGATGGTCCTTCATCCAGCAAGGAACCATGCCTATTAGACAAGCTGAGATGCGAGCAGCTATCGTCGGATCATCAGGATGGAATGAGAGGTAGAGTGGAGTGTCATCAGCATAGCAGTGATATGAAAAGCCATGTTTCTATATATATATATATATATATATATATATATATATATATATATATATATATATATATATATATATATATATATATATATATATATATATATATATATATATTCATATATAGCTAAATTTTCAGCAGTTCCAAAGAAAAATATAAAACGTTTGTAAAATTATAAATGTCAAGTTAAGTCAAAATTATTTACATAACCCTTTTCACATTGTTTCATGGCAGCTTTACAGAATATCATTTTTTTTTTTGTGATGTAATTTTTGGTATAGTATTATTTTTGTATTCCATCTGAGCTATTAATATATATGTGAGGCCTTCCACATATGTGGATTATGTGTATGTGTGTGTATGTATACATATAATCTGTTTCTTTTAGAGGGGTTTTGTTAATACACACACTCATATGTTATTTATATAATGAATAACATATTACAAACTATAGAAAAAGAATTGGGTTGGCAAATTATATGCCCTGTCCTCCAGCTAGTGATAGGTAGAAACCATCCTGGCTGAAAAACATTGCCGCTGTCGAATGCTTCATGCAAATCCATGGAGGCGGGAAATGCAACAAAAACATTTGAGAATAAATGATAATGACAAATATACTTTATGTTAGTCTCATATGCATGTGTGTAAACATTTGGAGTTAGTTTTACACTAAAATGTGATATTCCTCCATGTCGGGCATGTGATTATTCATCGCTGGAATGCAAATGTCAACATCGTCATAGGATGTAATCATCCTGATCTACAATTTACATCTCTTCATCCATCCATTCATACTCAAGGTAGAGTAGAGTATTCACCTGTGTAGACTAATTATGCCAAATCCACATGCAAAATGCCATGTATGTCCTCTTACTAAACTATTATGGTTGATATGTGCTCACTGCTCTGTGTGTGTGTGTGTGTGCATGTTTATGAGGACACAAATTTGTATAATGACATGGGTATGACAGAGGTATTACAATATGAAGGTGGTTTATGAGGACACTGCCTATGTCCCCGTAATTCAAAAGGCTTAAAAAACATACTAAATGGTGTTTTTTTGAAAATCTAAAAATGCACAAAGTCTCCTGTGAGGGCTAAGTTTAGGTGTAGGGTTGGTGTAGGGCAGTAGCACACACAGTTTGTTCAGTATAAAAACCATTACGCCTATGGAGAGTCCCCAAAAACCAACGTGTGTGTGTGTGTGTGTGTGTGATTTACAAGTATGTGTTTATGTCTGAGCTCACAAATGTCCCCCTAAGGATAGTAAAACCTAAAATGTGCAGCCAAATAGATTAATAAACATATTCAATAATGTCTTAATGAAAATGTAAAATCGCAGAAAGGTTTCTGTGGGGGTTAAGGGATGGAAGATTTAATTGCCTCAATATCAAAAACATATCTGTCAATGGAGATGTCACACACTGACTGCAGTAACTAACTTCAGTTGCATATGAGAATGATTTCTGAAGGATCATGTGACACTGAAGATTGGAATAGTGGCTACTGAAAATTCAGCTATGCCATCATAGAAATAAATTATATTTTAATACATCTTAAAGTAGAAAATATTTGTTAAATTCTAATAATATTTAACAATATATTATAAATAAATGCAGATTTTGTGACCTTGTAAAAGTCTATAATAGCTTTAAAGTCGATATTTTATAAATATACATGCCAATAAAATAAACTTGAAATAGCCTCAGTAAAATGACACAATTTTTAAACTAAAAAGAAATAAAGAAATAATCAGAGGTGTCAAGTAACGAAGTACAAATACTTCGTTACCTTACTTAAGTAGAAATTTTGGGTATCTATACTTTACTGGAGTAATTATTTTTCAGCCGACTTTTTACTTCTACTCCTTACATTTTCACGCAATTGTCTGTATTTTCTACTCCTTACATTTTAAAAATAGCCTCGTTACTCCTATTTCATTTCGGCTCGTTTTCATTCCGGCTTGTCATCATCATGGGCGTTGCTAGGCCATTTTTAGGGGGGCTTTAGCCCCCCTAAATTTACCCCTAAAAATCTTGTGATTCTTCCCCTTTAAATTTCAAACGGCAGCAGACTTCGGCTCCTCCCCATCTTTCTGCGCGTTCTTCAATCCACACACTGCGGTGGCGCAGAGGAGAGGACAAGGTGTGTGTTTATCGATAGATTGTTATAATATCTACATCTGTGCAGTTCTTTGTCTTAAATACAGTTTACAAAAAGTCATGGGAGAGCAATCGGTTTCCAATCTTCTGTAAAGTTTTCGCTGCATTCACCACTCATCACACCACAGCTGTTTCCTTCAGCGAAAGCCCTTAACACATTATACGCATACTTTATAAAACGATCACGTTATTGCTATTTTCATTTGAAAATTTAGCTTTCAATATAGAACTTAATATTACAGTGCATGTGGCATTAACTACCATACAGTTATGCATAGAAGTGATTAAAGACAGTGACAGACAGCACTCATTTTAATTGCATATCAGAGTGATTGCCAGAGATTGAAACATTGTGTGTCCTTCTCACAGACTGCTTCAGTTTTTTTTATTTTTTTACTTTTAAAAGTTAATCACAGCACCCACATAGTTTAATCCATTGTCCAGCCTTATAGCTGTGTTGTTTATATTGCTAATATGGATAGTCAGTGTAAGTTTAAAGTGATATGATGTTTTATGTTTACAATTTTCTGTTTGTACTTGAGCATAGAAAAGATTTGTACTAGTAATGCAAACAGTAACATTTTTGGTTTGTACAGTAAACAGGTGTGTGTGTGTGTGTGTGTGTGTGTGAGATCAGGTAGACTTGTATTTGGCTTGTACTCGGATGTTATACCCATCTATGCAATACAGTGGAATACTGCAATAAGTTTAGTATACCATCCTACCCTATTAATACATTTTTTTGTAAATATTTATTTATTTTTTATTATTATACCATCATTGAAAAAATGAAAATCCTAGCATCGCCCTTGGTCATCGCTCAAAAAAAAAAAAAAAAAACCTATCCAGATAAATCGCGCCATCCGGATAGAGTGAATTGTGGTTGGATGAGAATATAAACCTATACCATTCCGACACCCTATTGGTTTGCACGCGATCCATCGAACCTGCACATGACACAAATCACGTCACACTCAAAAAAGATTATTTCTTAAAAGTTATTATTTCTCCACTACTGGCTCATTTATCAAACGGGTGCTTTCTCTTCGTCCGTTGCCCTCACAGATTCCTGCAGCTAAGCTTGGATGTACATTTACATTCCAATAAAGGTTATTGATGACATGCCTCTGAAGTTTGACTTTTTGCACCATTACAATACTTACAGGCAACTAGTCATCATATCTTCCGCTCCATGAAACACGTTAATGCTCAGTAGTACACATATATGGTTTTTTAATGTATTTGCATTGTACTAAAATGTGTTCATTTTCAGTGGGCACATATCCGGCTGAAACAGGTAGCCTAGTGCATCCCACATTTTTCAACATTAACATTTTAATATAACATTATAGTCATTATGGCCTTTAGAAAAATGTTTTTTTTTGAGGAGGTGGGGTAGTGCACAATAGGCCCCTGTGCCGCGGCCTAAGCTTTTGTCCTTAATGGCATTTTTTTTTCCTTCCATTACTTTTACTTTTATACTTTAAGTAGTTTTGAAACCAGTACGTTTACACTTTTACTTGAGTAAAAAACTTGAGTTTATACTTCAACTTCTACAGAAGTCTTTTTAAACCCTAGTATCTATACTTCTACTTGAGTAATGAATGTGAATACTTTTGACACCACTGGAAATAATAATGACAAAGTTACCAAGCAATGAAAGTATTTAGTCAGTATTGGCCAGCACTCATTCACTCAAAACAGTAAGTGACGTGATAGTCAGCAATCTTAACATGGTAAATGGTATCCTATTCCAAACATAACTCAGTCACCAGCACCTTACTGCTGCTTGTACATGTATTGTGCATCATCATGAATGCCTGGTGTCAATTAGATGTGTTTGCTAATGGGAGCAGTTCTGGGAGCTCATAGTCACACTTGTAAACAGTAGCAGCACAGGAGTAGTGGTAATCAGCTGTAATCTGAGTGCCAGCTGTTCCTGCAAGTTGCTGTCTGACTGAGCAGAACTATTTAGGATCTGTACTTGCCAACTTGTGAGACGGTGAGAGATCTTTTGGACAGACCAGCACAGCTGTCAAAACTATTCATCAAGGTTTCAAAGGGCAACTAGAAATACTTCTTATTTACGGTTTACACTGTAGAAAAAAAAGGCTGTGGATTCCACTGGAGGTAGTTATAATGGCAGCTACTCTGTGTATTATCCTAAATCTGTATTCTCTCTTTCTTTTTGCTGTCAGTTAACTGTATACATATAGGCACATTAGAGTTAATTAAAGAGAAACCAGTCCTTTGCTCTTCCAGAAATGTATTATTAATTCAAGAGCAATGCTATAGCTCAGAGGGTAATGTGAGAGGTCAAACGTGTGTCTTTCAATGACAACTGTACAGGCCAACCTCCCCTAAATATGTGGGTTTCTCTAAAATTAACATAAAACGGGAACCAGGGAAACAGATAGGCAATATACGCAAAGGAAATAAATCAAAACCAAAAAAGGCTATAATCCTTACAATAGCAGATGTGTTTCTAATTCATCCTAAACTGGACTTCGTTTACTGTATATAACAGCAGAACTGAGAAATGTGCAGTGGTTCAACATAGGACCTCTATCCAGTCTAAGTTTAGAGGCCGTCTATTTATAATTACAATATATGCCTGTATTTAATGTTGTTACATTTATGAAGTCACACAAGCAAGACAGAAAGCAGAAACAAATCAGAATGGGATATTTTGATTTGTTCTGTGAATGTAGCAGTAAAAGACAATTTTTCACCTTGTTGCAGGGTTGTCCTCCAGAATGCCAAATACTAAGCCTTTGCGCCTTTGCAAAGTTTATAAAGGAACACTAGTTGAAAAGCATACAATTGAATACCAATGCACCCACACTTGCAACAGAAACCTTGGAGTTAGACAACTCCTTGCAAATGAGCATTTGTTCCAAAAAAGCCCTGTTAATTGCATGTAAAAAGCACAAATGCCATGTGAATGAAAAGACTAGCTTTATCGGTCACTGCACAACGTGTCTGTCAACACCTGATTGTCTCTAAAAATTTGCACTCAACAGAGTTTGGTGCATGCCAGTTGCAAACATACATATAAACCTGCAATACTGTCTGGCAGGATGCCTGAGGGTTCTGTTTTATGTCTTAGCTGCTGTGAGATCAGTACACGTGGAAGGCTTCGCATACGCATTACATTTGACTTAACGAACAGTAATGGGAATTCATTAACCTTTATGAAAGCAGGCAATTATTATTGAGCATATTTATTAATTTAACATTTGCAGTTGCAGTAATTATGTAGCTACTGCAGCTTCTATATTTTTAATAATCTTCATATAACAGGGCTTGAATTTTAGTTACAAAAGGACTTCATCCAAGTTCTCATGACTGACACATCACTTTACGCAATATTCTTTTCTCAGATCTTTTGATAGTGCATCACTCATTGCATCTCAATGCTGCTCTAGATACAGCAGAGCTGGAGTCTTTAGTCAGTTTTTAGTATGTTGAGGTTATAGATTTCAGCTCTCCTGCTGCTTCATTTAGCTCAACCAAACTCTAAGATTTCATAATCAATCAAACATCCATCGTCTTCCTACAACCTTCTAGCTGTCTGTTCCTCTGCTCCCACAGTGTTTGAATGGTTTTATATATATTGTGATATACTGTATGAGTGGGATATTGCTTTTATACTGCATGACATTTTTATAAACAAGACTTTAATATTAAGTAACTTCTGTTTCAGACTCAATATTCCCAGTTGCATCGGAAATAGTTCCAAACAAAGCCACAGCATAGCTGTCACACATATCCGAACAACACAGTAATGGCATTTCACACGAAACTATGTTTTTCATCAAATCAATGATTAAAAATGTGACCCTGGACCACAAAACCAGTCATAAGGGTACATTTTTATACATAAAGATTTATACATCTGAATACACTTATACAAAGCTAAATAAATCAACTTTCCATTGATGTATGGTTTGTTAGGATATGACAATATTTGGCCGAGATACAACTATTTGAAATCTGGAATCTGAGAGTACAAATAAATCTAAATATTTAGAAATGTATTGTTGTCCAAATTAAGTCCTTAGTAATGCATATTACTAATCAAAAATTACATTTTGATATATTTACAGTAGGAAAATTTCTAAATATCTTGATGGAGCATGATCTTTACTTAATATCCTGATTTTTGGCATAAAAGAAAAATGTATAATTTTGACCCATACAATGTATTGTTGGCTATTGTCACAAATATACCCCAGCGACTTGAGACTGGTTTTGTGGTCCAAGGTCACAAGTACTTACGTTGCGACCATTTAAAAAATATGTTCTACAGTATTTACAGTAGTATGAATGTGTGTAGCATGAAGTGAAGTGACATTCAGCCAAGTATGGTGACCCATACTCGGAATTCGTGCTCTGCATTTAACCCATCCAACGTGCACACACACACACAGCAGTGAACACACACACACCGTGAACATACACCCGGAGCAGTGGGCAGCCATGCTATTGGATGTCTTGTTATTTTATTCATCAAGGTCCCTGTGGTTCTTTCTCCCTGTAGCAAGATGTCTGCTTAGCAGAGACTGTTGACATGCAGCATTTTCAAGATCTGAGATCTCTTCTTGCTTGTCTGTTCTGAGTTCTCTTGTACTGAAGCATCCAGAAACATTCATGTGACTTCATTGAGGTATTGCAGTTCAGTTAATGCAAATGTAAATTGCTCTGTATCTTAATTACTAATTCGTTCTCATTAATACAATTAGAAAATGAAATCTGCTCAAGCATTACATTATTCCGAGTCACTATAATGACAAAATAGTCCCTTGTATTTATGTATCATCAGTTGGACATAAATAAAACAAGTTATTGCTGAATAGTGATCTTACCTTGAGAATACATAACAGTTCTCTTTTTATCAAGCTCACTATAAAAGTATTGCAATAGTGCTGTATCGGAGAACAATTTTAGTTTTTAAAGACTTCCTCAATCACTCCTCCACTCAGATCATGAATTGAGGCTTCATACCAGCTTAATGTCAGTTATGCTTTATTTGAAGCATTTATCAGCACTGCATGCTAGATTTGAGAGAATGGCGACCTGGTGGCACTGGTACTTTTAGACAGTTACAATCACGAACATTTAAAATGCATTTAATAGTCTATGTATTTAGCAGACACTTTTATTCAAAGCAATTTTCAGTGAATTCAAGATATACATTCAATCGAACATGCTACAGAAGCTCATTACTGAAAAATAAGTGCACACATAACACACATACTGGCAAAATGTAAACCTTGAATGCACTTTTATATAAAAGTGTCTGTTAAATTCATACCAGTAAATGAGCATATTTCATGAAGAAGCAGTTCACTTAGATGCTCTGGAATTCTTGCCCATTTTACTTACTGTTTTTGCAACCTGTCATACAGATTAATGCAACTTTCATCATGGGTCTGGGTCTGGAACTCCCCAGTCTAGTTGGCTATTCAAAAGTGAAAAATTATATAATCTTGTTAAATAACATTTTTGAAAAAGTTACTTGATAGCCCCCAGGCCAAGTGTTGACAAAGTAAAGCTTTTTATCTCAAATTCAGGGGGAATTAAATGTATTTTGTAAAATTAATAAAGTCTACAAGGGAGAAAAAGCCACAGGCAAGGTAGCGGAGATAAAGAAGTCATTAAAATCAGTCTATGTGAAACCATACAGATAAAGCAGCAGTATCTGCTAGCTGTTATGCTAATGTTCCTGTAATGAGCAACTAGCATGTTACATTGTCAGCTTAACTTTTATTAGCACAAAACTGACAGTGTAAAGGGTGCAACTTCTTGCCTTTAAGAAGAATATGTGTGCGCTGAGAATCAAGACTGAAAAAAAAAGAAAGAAAAATATTAGCACTTTTATATAGCTAATTGTGCTCAGCTGGAAAAATAGGGTTACAAAAATATATTATAAAATAAATGCATAAGACTAAAATTAGTTGGCCTATAGACATGAAAAGTATTTAAAATTTGCATTAAAAACTTCAGATTTTCATTCCACTTAATCTCATAAAGAAGAAACAAATGCCATTTTACAGAGATCTCACATGTGATTTTCGTTCTGTTGCTTAAGGCACTTTGACTGAGCCGATTAAACCATAAAAACAAGTGAACTATTACACATTGTGCTTCCATTATATTTTTTAATTTGTAAAACAAACTCATTAAACAATAAACTTTGATAATATATCTAGTCTAGCCATAAAACAATACACATTAGAGCTTTACAACCATGAGTGCTGTGTTTGAAGCCTTAGATAATTGAAAAAGTTGTAGGCCTATGCAATTCCAGATTAGTGGTGTAGCATCAAGTTCTCATTAAAAAGATATATAGGAAAGAAAATAAGAAAGAAGGAAAAGACAGACACAGTGAACCGAATATCAAAATAATAATTCCAGCTTATCTTCTATTAGGCTACTTGATGAATGTGTCAGCAAGAGAGAAAGAGAGAGATGTGTAGTGGATTAATGCGGTTTAGTCAACTTCAGTGGTGACTTCATCTCTAGCAACCATTGAATTTTACATTTGACCGTAAAAGTAAACAACATCATCATATTGTCTCGTAAACAAGATTTCTAGTGTTTATGTTCCCCATCTGTTGTGTCATATATCTTTCTATTCAATCGCATAGAGATTTGCAAACCACTTTAGGTGAGAGTGTTTTATCCATCTCAGGGGTCCTGCATTAATCACCCTCATCTTTTATTTTACATCGGTAATGTTTCATCACAGCAAAAGCAGGTATATTTATTAACACTCATGTGGAAGAGGTTGTTAGTGGTCATTTGCATCATTCATTACAGAGTAACTAAAATTGACAGGAGGTTGCAGAGAAAACATGAGTCAATCTCATATACTGAATACAACAGTGCAGACGTGACACTGCTCATGTACACACCAGATTTCAATATTTTAAAAGCAGTTTATCAACTGAACCATCTGGGATACCAGCCTGACTGTTTTTCACCTTTATTTGTATTGACAGTTAGTGATGGCTACCCAATAAATAAGTAAATGTGAACATAAAAAATAAAGTAAAAGACAAAACAAAACAAAAGGGTCTGTACAAGATACTGAAAAAGTTTGCGAATGGAAAATGCTCCCCTCTTGTTGGTCTGGGACTAAAAATAAAGATTTTAAAGATGTTTTAAATGAATATTGCAGTATAAAAGTCCTTGTAACAACCTTGGATGTACCCCCACATCTGTGGGGATATGTATTATTATTATTATGTATTATGTGTTATTATTACTAACACACACACACACACAATATAAAATAATTTTTATACATATAGTTATTTATTATTGACCTATTTTATATATTTTTATAAAAAACTTTATTTATTTATTTGTGCTTCTTACTTTTTAAGATACTTGTTCTGTTTTTTGTATTTTCTTTCGAATTCTTTGCAATAATAATAATAATAATCAAAGTCCTTCTAGAACATATTTGCTACCATTGATAATTGAGTTGCAAGATGGAGATATGATGGTAGCACCGGTGGACTAATACAGAGCACTGCCATGGAAATATTAGAGCCCTATTGTATAATGAAATAATACATCTCTTTTCATGTTCTCTCCATCCTTTCTTCACACCCTGTCGTTCTTTCTCGAAAGCTGTTCTGCTGACATCTTTATGTTGTTGTCTTGAGTATATGATTAGTAGCTTTTCTCTCCCGCTCCCTCCGCTTTATTATAGCATGAAAATGAACTTGCAGCTCATTGCTCTATTTTAAATGCCACAGTCATGGATAAATCTGCTCCCATTCACAACCCTGTGAAATATTAAACACAAAGAGAGAGGGAGAGGGGCGCCCATCAGCCGAAGGATCAATAATTGCACCTCAGCACGAAGCAATAAATATTAGATTGGTGAGAATATGATTATGACTTTGTAGCCCTAAGAGATGATTTAATGACTGCTGATGGATAAAGGCAACACATTCCATTCTCTTTGTCATGCATGATGTCTCTTTTTTTATCTTTCTTTTCTCTCTGAAGCCAGGCTTCAGAATACGTGCAGTCTGAAGTCAAAGCATGTTTGTGCTTGTACTGGGTCTATAAGTGAAACGTGGAATAATGTTGGGCTTTAGATTCAATGCTTGTTTTTGTTTCATCATTCACACTTTCAGATCTGAATCGTGTTATTTTGACTCTGCTCGCCTTTTTCTGCTGTATAAAAAAATCTCAGAATTGCGAAATGAATTTGATTATAACATCTAATACAATGAAAAGGGACGAGAAACTGAATTTCATCCAATGAAGAAAACTGTTATACAAATGGTTATGCAAAGATGTTCAGTAAATATGAATATATACAAATAAATAGGCTACAGTATGTAATACAACTCTCATTGATGGCATATTGATTTGTAATTTTTTTTTAACTACACAGTGCAGTGGCCCTTAAAATTAGTCCAAAATTAATTTGTGTTAATTACAATAAATACACTCACCTAAAGGATTATTAGGAACACCTGTTCAATTTCTCATTAATGCAATTATCTAATCAACCAATCACATGGCAGTTGCTTCAATGCATTTAGGGGTGTGGTCCTGGTCAAGACAATCTCCTGAACTCCAAACTGAATGTCAGAATGGGAAAGAAAGGTGATTTAAGCAATTTTGAGCGTGGCATGGTTGTTGGTGCCAGACGGGCCGGTCTGAGTATTTCACAATCTGCTCAGTTACTGGGATTTTCACGCACAACCATTTCTAGGGTTTACAAAGAATGGTGTGAAAAGGGAAAAACATCCAGTATGCGGCAGTCCTGTGGGCGAAAATGCCTTGTTGATGCTAGAGGTCAGAGGAGAATGGGCCGACTGATTCAAGCTGATAGAAGAGCAACTTTGACTGAAATAACCACTCGTTACAACCGAGGTATGCAGCAAAGCATTTGTGAAGCCACAACACGCACAACCTTGAGGCGGATGGGCTACAACAGCAGAAGACCCCACCGGGTACCACTCATCTCCACTACAAATAGGAAAAAGAGGCTACAATTTGCACGAGCTCACCAAAATTGGACGGTTGAAGACTGGAAAAATGTTGCCTGGTCTGATGAGTCTCGATTTCTGTTGAGACATTCAGATGGTAGAGTCAGAATTTGGCGTAAACAGAATGAGAACATGGATCCATCATGCCTTGTTACCTCTCTGCAGGCTGGTGGTGGTGGTGTAATGGTGTGGGGGATGTTTTCTTGGCACACTTTAGGCCCCTTAGTGCCAATTGGGCATCGTTTAAATGCCACGGCCTACCTGAGCATTGTTTCTGACCATGTCCATCCCTTTATGACCACCATGTACCCATCCTCTGATGGCTACTTCCAGCAGGATAATGCACCATGTCACAAAGCTCGAATCCTTTCAAATTGGTTTCTTGAACATGACAATGAGTTCACTGTACTAAAATGGCCCCCACAGTCACCAGATCTCAACCCAATAGAGCATGTTTGGGATGTGGTGGAACGGGAGCTTCGTGCCCTGGATGTACATCCCACAAATCTCCATCAACTGCAAGATGCTATCCAATCAATATGGGCCAACATTTCTAAAGAATGCTTTCAGCACCTTGTTGAATCAATGCCACATAGAATTAAGGCAGTTCTGAAGGCGAAAGGGGGTCAAACACAGTATTAGTATGGTGTTCCTAATAATCCTTTAGGTGAGTGTATATACATTTTCAAAAAGAAACTTGCTTTAAAAGTGAAATTAGCTCTGAGAAAATGTCTAGCAGCATTTGTTGGGAGATGCAACTTGGTTTAGTATTTTCCAATGCATTCATATTTTGGAGGGCTACTGTATACAACTTTGATACACTATAACCTATATACTGTACTTGTATTTAGTTAATGTTCAGAGGAAAATAGCAGAAATATCAAACAGGGAATGTACAAATTCACCAAACATACATTCACTTAATGCAATGCAAAGCATTACATAGTCTGCAAAGCAAAATGTTTTTAATAAGCATTAATTGAAAGCTCATCACAATCACAGTGTTTAAATGGCTACATTCTTCAGACATCTATCAAAAGGTCAGAACAGAGCAGACAAAACAGATTCCTAGTAGGCTTGTGGAAAGTGTTTAAAGGTACCTTAAAGCATTGTTGAGAGTATGTGTGAAATGCTCAGGCCTCCAGTGAGTTTGATAACAGAGCTGGAGAAAACATCGCTAGCACAAGGGAGTTCTGTTAACTCTAATTACTTTTGTTTCATTGCATCTTAAAAATTTTAACAGCTGCTGTTAAGTCAATAACTATTTTATTCTATGCTTTTGTCAGTGGCGGCGCAAGGGCTGGGCTAGACGGGGCTATAGGCCCATCAGAAACTTGCTTAGCCCCGGCACAACCCCACCAAGGATTTCCAAATGATTCTCCTGTTTTTTAACTCTCCGTGTCACTCTCATTAACATAGAAAAATAAACATTAAAATAAAAAAAAGTGCTTAATATGTGGCCTATAAACAATTGATATTAGGGGGAGGGGTGAAGCAAATCAAGCAATCAGTGCACAAACTTTGCGCAAGATGGTGAACGTCAATTCACTACAGAGAAAGTGAAAGTAAAAAAAAAACCTGACGGCTAACGCTGCATTAACGGCTCATATTCTCTCTGAAAAAGACGAGAGACGAATCGACTCTAACATATGCTGATAACGGTATATAACTGTCTTAAATTATTCCCTTAATATTCCTCCTGTGGCTCGTATAATGAAAAACATGAGAAGAAACGTATTTCGCGTTAAACAGGTTGTTTTTGAAAATCAGTGCGTGAAATAAAGCTGCTCTGAATTGTCATTGATGACTGAAGTGTCAATCATTTTATTTATAGGCCTATAATTCATTGTATAAATTAATAGACCTGTTTTAAAAAATCTTTAAAAACATTTTCATCAGTGATGAGCTATGAAATTATTGCGGGGCAATAATTATTTTAATTGAATAATAATAATTATTTTAATTTAATAATAAATGTAATCTAATAATAATAATAGGCCTAATAATAAGAAGAATGTAACAGAAGATTAATTTATATTGCCCATTTTTAAGCGTATCTCTGGCTATCATCGACACATGATACCATGCAAATCAGCACGGGGAGCTTATCACCCGCAATGTGTGCCCATGTGGAAATGTAAAATAATAATAATAATATTTTTTTTTGTTAGAGTTTTATTGAATTGAAAAAAATAAAAAAATCCCAACTTTTCTCTTTTCTATATTCGTTCATAAATTATATTACTTTGTAAGTGTCATTTTTGGCAGCTGGCATTAGTATATCACTAATAACAGTGGCATATGAGAAGAAGGCACAGAAAAAAGTAGCATATATTAAAATAAAAAATAAAAAAATACCTTTGGAACTTTCTGCCTCTTTTTCGAAGCTGCTGTGTATAAAAAACTGATAGCTAAAGTAATTTAATTCGTTTTTTAGCACCCCCTCTGAACTGTTAAGCCCCCCCTTAGCACCCCCAACAAACAAATCCTGGAGCCGCCACTGGCTTTTGTTGAAACTCAAATAACTTTGTTGCATTTCTCATGAGCAGATTTTATGTCTTTCTCTTTGTTGTTTTTCTTTCACAGACAGTAACTTTGTGCTGGGGAACGCTCAGGTCCAGTCTCTGTACCCCATCGTGTATTGTTCTGATGGCTTCTGTGAACTCACTGGCTTTGCCCGTGCAGAACTGATGCAGAAGAGCTGTGCGTGTCATTTCCTGTATGGGTCGGAGACCAGTGATAAGCTGATGGCACAGATCCAGGGTGCACTGGATGAAAGGCGGGAGTTTAAGGCAGAACTGGTCTTCTACAAAAAAGGAGGTAGGAGACTCTTCATTAATTATATGCATTTGTCTCCTGCTCCAAAAGCAAATGACCAGGGATTCATTCCAATTCCCATAATATCTATCCTAGTATTAGTCCTAAAACTTACTATATGGGATATTGGGCTACACTTATTTTAAGGTGTGCTTGTTACAGTGTAATTATACATATAAGTATACATGTACTTACTATAGGGTGAGGGTTAGGATGAGGGTTTGCTTTAGGGTTAGTAGCATGCAATTATGCATTATTTATTTTTATTATAACAGTAATTACATGTAACATGTAACAAGGACACTGTAAAATAAAGTGTTAACGGATATTGCATGCCAAAAATGCCTGAATGGTATGCTATTTTTCCCCATAAACAGTTATTTAATTATTTATTATTGAACATATAAAGAAAAAAAAAAAAGAAAAAAAAAAAAAATAATATATATATATATATATATATATATATATATATATATATATATATATATATATATATATATATATATAAAATATACATTTGATTAATAATAAATTATATTATTATTAATGATTTAATTATCAATTATTATTGTTAATAATAATAATAATAATAATAATTGCATTAAGACTTAAATGTGACATACCTACATTCCGAAAAGAAGAAGATGTTGAAGCAATTAAATCACTATAGTTATGCTGTGGATAAGGACATCAAATCAAAGTCAAGTCAAGTCAGATTGAGCTTTTTTGTTATTCCGCTACATATGGGGACATACAGGGGAACGAAATGTCGTGCCTCGCAGGACCACGGTGCTACATAAATACAGACATACAACAATGAAGTAAAAAACACTATAAACCTATACACAACTAACCTACTGACAGATTTTAACTAAGTATACTATATATAAATATTTACCCTATACAAACTAAAAAATAGAAGATAAAAAATACAAACTATATGAATGCTTCACATAAATACTGTACATGTGCAAAGAGAAACATTTTGAGTCAAGCAGCTGGTTGGGGAACAGTGCAGGATGATTTGTAGTGCATGAGCATGTAAACATACATATATTGCTGAGTCTTTTGTGGGATTGTGTACACGCAGCAGTGTGTGTAAAGTGTCTAGTGCACATAGAGGAGAGTGTGTTACTACAGGTGGTTTGTACAGGCCCACTCACCTGTGTGTAGCACACTTCGAATTGCACAAAAACAGTTCCATACAGCAGAACTTTAAAATCAATTAATCAGAAATAAATTTTGTATGTACTGAATCAATTAGAGTGAATCAATAACGCAGGCATAGCTGCAGGCGATAATGAAATGAATCAAAACAGTGGGGTGATGAAGGGATAAAAATGAAAGAACAGAACCAAGTGGCATATAGAAAAAGATGTTTTAAATTTAATCAACCCAAGATTTTCTTCCGATCTTGAGGAAATGGATTATTTGTATTATTATACAGCTTTCTGGAACAGTTTGTTGAACTGGTCGATTCTGCTATTAAATCTTGTATAACTGACTGTAAGGAAAATGATTTCCAACATAGCTGTGCTACAGTAGATTTCTTCCATTGTCTAATAAAATAATTGAACCTCAAATCGATATTTCATGTGCGTTTACTTATCTAGTAAGTAGCAGTGTAATAAGGGAGATCAAGTAAGTATGTAATGTACATTATCCCTTACTTATTGAGATGGTTAGACATTTGAGTGCTTGCCATTTTTATGGATAATAAAATGTAAAAATTGAATAAATGCAACCTGATCTTATATTAAACAGATCTGAAAGGAACACATCTACAGTGGCTCACTTTAAAAGTAAGCTGTCCTCACAGTAGATGCCCAAACAAATACAATTTCAGTCCAGACTACATACATAGTTGAACAAATTAACTTTAAATGCCTGCCGTGTTCTTTAATGTGTCTGGAGCATAGATTACGATAACATCATAATTGAGCAGCTTTCTGTCTTTTCTCTCCCTCACCAATTTCCTTGAAAATAACATGATATGCCTTTAAACTAGCCTTGAATAAACAATGCATCAGAGTTGATGGTGATTTCTGATGGCTTGATTTGTTCCATGTTGAACATGATACACAGAAAGAGCGCAGCGTGTCATGTAGTTAATGCCATCCACGCTTTTACCCATCTGCGGTCAAGAGAACACAATTCCATCTGTGTACCAGGAAACCACTGTGAATTGCTGTGAACAGACAGCGCAGACCTCTCTGTCAAACCCTATCAGACACCAGAACAAGTGGAGAGAATTTGGCAGATATTTGGAGCAAAATATTCTCGAAACGGCAGCGCTGACAACCGATTTCTCACCTGATTCACTTCAATTTAGCATTCGTGCAACATTCATCAGAGAAAATTTGCCCCCTGCAGCCTGAATTCACAGAGTCCAATTCATTCATTTGGCTGGTTTGTAAGAGATACCCAGGAGCTGTTTGTTGTCTTATCAAAGAGAATAGGCTTTGTGCGTATTCTTTCCAGTTTGTAAGGTTTGATTGTGGATTGTCTGAACAAGCCACTGCAGTCCCAAACAGAACTCTGAATGCTTCCTCCATCACGTCGCCTCTGTGCATCAGCCACAACAATGCTGCCACTTTTGTCACTGAGTCAAAGGACTTCTAAACATTGGCACTTGCCGAACATGTCTCACACACCTCTCGTGGCCTCCAGGTTCAGGTTGAGGTTGTACATGGTTCAAAAGGAATAAAAGATCATAGCTGTAAGACTACTGTAAATTCCCTCTGTTGCACGGCTGCCATGTAGCATTGAGACACTGTCAGTCCTCTGTAAGATAAAGAGCCTTAACAAACTGTCAAATGCAGATTCAATTATCACTTTGACATGAATTAAATCATTAAAAAATAATAATATATTTTTTTAAAGTGGTGAAATAACATTATAGAATTAAATTGTCTTATTAAACATTTAAAGGACTGCTTTGTTTTTTTGTTTTGTAATTTTATTATTATGTCCTTTATATATTATACTTAATCCATGTATTCTAACTTTTTTTTATACTGACATTAGCATTGCCTTTGGCGATCATGATTTCAGATTCGATAACTTCCCAGCTCCGTCTCACACTCTCCGCAATGCACAAACATGCACAAAGTGCTATAATGCGTTTACAGTAGCGTGACAATGTAGACAGTTTAGCTGTTTTAAGTGCAGCTTTTCCAGGAACTTTTTCTCATTCATTCTAGTGAATCGACTCATCCTGAATGGTTCTTTCTCATGCACTAATATTAATACCCAACGCTATCTCACGACCAATTCGTACGTATTTTAAAAGGTGGCTAATTCATACGACGTCACTCATATGATTTTGTATGATTTGTCTAAACCCCAGTGACAGGTAGGTTCAGGGGCGGGGTTAGGTGTAGGTCATTCGCACAAATTCATACGAATTAGCAAACTTGTAAAATATGTATGAAATGCCGTGAGATCAGGCTGGAATACCCAAGACATGTCACTCACATAGTTTTGAATGGGAAAAATTGCAACGCTCAATATGGCCACTCTATCGAACGAAGCCCCACCTTCTGAGCAAAAGAGCCAATCCCTAATCGGTAAAGTCTGCACGTCACTTCAGCTGCTGTCAGAAGTCCCGGTTGCTATAAAAACAGTAAGTGTTCTGAGACGTGCGCTTAGGACTGCGCATGCGCTCTGGCTGATCTAGCCTGAGAAATAAGCTTTTTTAACGGTATTTGAGCACAATAAACAACATTTATGATACAGTTGTTGTCAGATTCCATTGGTGAGTTCAAATATTGAATTTAATCATAAGCTTGGCGAACAGTTTTGGAGAATTTGATGTTTCCCCATTCAAAAAGATAGGAGTTGCACTTGCATGCCCAAGAGGCGTTTCAAAGATGGCCACCGTGCGACATGACTTGCCTTAATAATACATAAATAGCATGAGAGAGATTTATCTTCATTGTTAGACACTTATTTTCATATAATGCTCTTTATTTAATATGAAATTATAAGTAACATCATTTTTCCCCCATGACTTCTTGGACGATTTCAAGACAAACATTGACAACAAGACAAACTTTGATGTCATCTGTTCAAAACTGCTGAAAATTATACTATTTTAAGTTGAGTGATATTTGTATCTCCCCTATTGCAATACTCAACTGTGTTTTTTTTTTTTTAGATGTTTTGAGATAAAAACAAATCTGTGGTTCGTTTATGTGTGTCACACCATAGAACAGAAATAGTAGTTATTAAATAAATTAGTTCTATTTAATTTTGAACATGTCAAAGGAGAAAGAAAGTTTAATTTTGATACAAACAAAATCAACATGTTTTTTAAACAAAAACAAAATATAATTTCCATCAACAAAATTCAGTCTCTTAATCAATCAGTATGTTACTGAAACTCTTCTAGCCCCCCGCTGCATGTGCGGCACAACTAAAAATGATCGATATTCAAACTATATTCATTAAGATGTGAATTAAGTTTTTTAAACTATATGGCTACTCTTTTTAAGGCATCATTTGGATTCTATTTACTTTCTGCATTGTTCTCTTAGGATTTCCTCCCTTCTGTGTGGACCCCTGTTCATTTTCTCTATATATTTCTGTGTCCTCTCTCTTCCACTAACTTCTCTCCCTCAATTTTTTCTGTCTCAAAAACAAAGTATAACATTTTATACTTATTTTCATGACACTTTATAACAGTGCAAGTTTTCTGTAAAAACTAAAAATAATTTAATGTCATTATTGCATTTAAGAAGACTGGAAATTATCAAAAAAGAATAAAAAGTAGTTTAATCTTATTTAATTAATTAAAATGCTTTTTAAATAGACCTTGTCCTCTGGTGTGACATCTTTGTACTGTGGTGTGACAGTACAGGCGTCACACCAGAGGACATTTTCTGTCACACCATAGGACATTTCAGCCTTTTTCTGTCAATTAATGACCTTGCTATTCAAAGCTAACCTGTCATTAGCGGTAAGCAAGACACATTTGCAAGATTTTCCATGATTTTGTAGTTTAACATGCAGTTTTTAATTAAAAAATATAATTTAGGGGTGTCACACCAAAGGACAACAAAACGTAATACTTTTGTAGTGGTTCCAAAAAAGTTAAATATTTGAACAATTCTGAGACAAAATTGCCCATGTGCACATGTCATGGGCTTCACAGGAGGCTTCAGTAACACGACCATGAATGGAGTCCTTCAACTAATTAAAGTTTTCTCTGGAATTGGCCGATTTAATATCAGGAAATGGTGTCACAACAGAGGACATGGTTTTCAGAGACAAAATGTATCAAGTTCCTACACTTTCAAAAATATAAGGATGAAAAAAAATGATTGACATTTACTAAAATAGACACTTGTACAATTATAATTGTACAACAATTACAGGTATTTATTAAAATTTTTATGCTTTTCTTTTTCATTTATAAAAGTAATTTATTGAACCATGCTTGTGACAGTCACACCATAGGACAATTTTTTGAGATTTGTAAAACATTCTTGTAAAATTGTAAACAAAAAATCTAATAACACTGCAACTTTTATAACAACAGGTCCACGTTGGACAAAGAAATGTTTAACCATTTACTGCATTTTAAATAACGACAATATTAATTATATTCATTTTTATCTTGTGGGACAGTGAAAATGCCATATCACATCAACAACCCATATATGAAATTCACAGGAAATGCCTAATAGTTTGGTTCTTGCTGTTATTTACTGCGGCATTGACTGTATAACCCTGTTGTGTTTTATTATTGCTGTACACTCGCAGTCAAAACGGCCATTTAATTGCAAACTGTGGCAGTTTAAATTCAAAACCATTCTTTCAAAACAGCAATAAATAGTAAACACAGTTGCTTTAAGATACAATGCAGTTAATTTAGTGTATTAAATAGCTCGTATGTGAGGTTTAAGAATGATACCTGACCCTTATTGGCCAATAATCATCATAACAACCTTCAATCTATTGTGCAGTCAAACTAATGGCCGTTTAATCATTCATTGTCGATCTTAGCTGTTCACCACATGTGGCACAAATCAGTTTATAGTGTTTACCTATTGTCAGCGGCACATGCTTTTATTCATAGGTTGGCATGTTGCTGTTCTTAGACCTTATTAAGTGGTTTGTTTGTTTTGAACGCATTGCTCATTGTGTTATATGGCCTATGGTCTCTGACCACTGGTTCAATGAAATGTATTCTTTTCTTTTTGAAATTTACTTCTCTTGACTCAAGCTGTGCCTAATGAAAGGGCTTGGTAATTCTCCCTCACACGCGCACACACACACACATCACACATCACACACACACACACACACACACACACAGAACTGTGTATCATTAGGGACTCCAACCTCCAACCAAGCATGTTCTACCTCTTTCTTTCCGTTTCCCTCCGTCTCGATTTAATGAGGCATGTTATGATACTGTGGCATAATGTTGAGCAGCTGCAGAACGTCAAGGAACCTGCATTTGTGCACACAAATACACACAGACACAAAACAGGGAATTCTGTGCTCAGCAGTCAAGACATGTTCTGCTCACCTGTCAAAAGTCTACTTTTATAAACTTTTGATTTACAATACATAAAAGAAAAGCAGTACATGGATGTATAGATGTTATTGACAAACATCAGTGGAAACTTGGATAGATGGAGAATTTCATTTCTGGGAAGGCCAAATGCTCAGAAACACAAATCAGACCACTCAGGAAGAAAAAGACAGGATATGAACATGTTATGAAGAGATGATTTAGTTTTGTTTAATCATGTTTGTGTCACGTTGAACGCTGTCTTTGTTCGCATTTTGGGCGAAGAAATCAAAGATTAGAGAGATAAGGAACTATACACATCTAAAAATGACATTAGCTAAATATAACAACAAATGTGTGCTTTTTTCTTTTGCAACAAGTATTATTATTAGCAGAGAAAGTAACACATTTTCTGAATGCCTATTATTTTATTATTGAGGCTGTCTTTAATAAAAATACATAAAATATTTCAAAACATTTAGATATTTTTTTTTAACCATTTCAACTTGCTTCAAAAATTAATTTGTTTACATAATTGAAGTGTAGAGCGCTCCCAAACTTCAGACAACTTGCTTTGTTTTGCATTGCTCATTCTGTGATCTCCACCATTGTCTAATGTGTTTTTCTCATTGAGATTTTTTTTTCTGCAATGCTATGTGATGTCAGTGATGGATATTCTCTGTGATGAACATAAAGACTAACTAATCGATAATTAAATGAATTGCTGGCAATTTTCTATATCAGTTTCATCAATTAGTTATTGCAGCCCTAGATTCAATTGCTAAAATCTAATGGATTCATATGAGATGCTCCTGCCAGACAGGATACGAAGCACTTTAGATGACAGTGACTTTGAGATGTCCTTCTGCTGCTTTTGCTATTTACTAAGTCTAGAGCTGCAAAAAGGTTTTTGTTGTTGTCCCCCCAACCCCCCCCATATTTTAAATTTAACTCAAGGTACAAATATGGACTCATGGGAAATGAAGGCAGTACAACCAACTGAGCAACTTCTGATAAAAGCTAGTTCTGATTTAGACTAAAACTAATAATAAGAAAAGGTCCTATCAAGCCTTTTATGGATCTATATACAGGTGCATCTCAAAAAATTTGAATATCGTGAAAAAGTAAATTTTTTTCTTGTAACTTATTTCAAAAAGTGAAACTTGCATATATTTTAGATGCATTACATGTAAAGTAAAACATTTCAAATGTTTTTTTTTTTTACTTTGATTAGAGTTTACAGCTCATGAAAGTCAAAAATTCCAGTATCTCAAAATATTAGAATATTTCCTAAGATCATTCAAAAAAAGGATTTACAAAATAGAAAAGTTTAAGTTCTTTAAAGTATGTTCATTTCTGCACTCAATACTTGGTCGGGGCTCACTGATGGCACAAATTCCAGCATCAGTGAGGTGTGGCAGGAAAGCAGTCAGCCTGTGGCACAGCTGAGACACTATTGATCCTTCAGCTCGTCTGGATTGTTGGATTGACTGTTTCTCATCTTTCTCTTGAAAATATCTCATAGATTCCACATGGGGTTCAGGTCAGGCATGTTGGCCAATCAAGCACAGTAATATCATGGTCAGCAAACCACTTGGAAGTGGTTTTGGCAGTGTGGGCAGGTGCTAAAGTCCTGCTGGAAAAGGAAATCAGCATCTCCATAAAGCTTGTCAGCAGATGGAAGCATAAAGTAATCTAAAATCTCCTGGTAGACGGCTGCATTGACTTTGGACTTGATAAAACACAATGGACCAACACCAGCAGACGTCACGACACCCCAAATCATCACTGACTTCAGAAACTTCACACTGGACTTCAAGCAGCTTGGATTCTGTGCCTCTCCAGTCTTCCTCCAGACTCCAGACCTGGATTTCCAAATGAAAAGCAAAATTTACTTTTGTCTGAAAAGAGGACTTTGGACCACTGAGCAACAGTCCAGTTCTTTTTCTCCTTAGCCCAGGTAAGATGCTTCTGACAATGTTTCTGTTTCAGAAGTGGCTTGGTGGCCTTTTCCTGAAGATGTCTGAGCGTGGTGACTCTTGATGCACTGACTCCAGCTTCAGTTCACTCCTTGTGAATCTCTCCCAAGTGTTTGAATCGGCTTTTTCTTGTCAGTATTCTCAAGCTTGCAGTCATCCCTGTTGCTTGTGAATATTTTCCTACCCAATTTCTTCCTTCCAGTCAACTTTGCATTTAATATGCTTTGATACAACACTCCTTGAACAGCCACCCCTTTCAGTGATGACCCTCTGTGATTAACCCTCCTTGTGGAGGGTGTCAATGATCGTCTTCTGGACCTTTGCCAAGTCAGCAGTGTTCCCCATTATTGTGGTTTCAAAGAACAAGAGATACCCAGAATTGATACTCTATGGATGGTCATTTATTGAAACTCAAAAATGTAAATATTATAATATTTTCAGATACTATTTTTTGACTTTCATTAGCTGTAAGCTCTAATATAAAAAAAAACTTTTGAAGTGTTTTACTTTACGTGTAATGAAACTAAAATATATGAAAGTTTCACTTTTCGAAATATATTTTTTTCACCATATTCAAATTTTCTGAGATGCACCTGTATATAATACATTTTAAACATAATGCCTGGTCTAAATATAAGTCTTAGTAAATGCCTGTCAATAAATGTGTATCAATATTGAATGTTCATTTTGAATGTTAATTCTGACGGCTATTATGGTTATTTTGTTTTTACAGGAACTCAGTTCTGGTGTCTTCTGGATATTGTGCCCATTAAGAATGAGAAGGGAGAGGTGGTGCTCTTTCTAGTATCACACAAGGACATAACAGACAATAAGAAAGTCCAAGATGAAGAACAGAGCCCAGAAAGAGGTGAGATATTATTATTGATTATCGGTAGATTCTATTATTGGATATATCGAAGATGACAGCAAAGGTAATCTAGGTAAAATAAGGGCAATTAAACTACTGTATATATATATTAAACATATTTTTAAATACATATAATCTTTTGCGTTCTCTCACAACACGCACTTAAACTTCATATTTAAAAACACTAATAATTATTATACTTATAAAAATTTGTTATTATTATAATTATTAAAATGTATTGAGTTTAAAAATATAGAATTTATAGTAGTAATCAGCCATATTTTTATCCGTGGATCCCTAATTTTTATTTTCTCATTCTTTAGTAAACCCTCTTTGTACTGGTGGTTTACAGAAAACATTACATTGATTCTTACATAATTGCTTGTTGATCCAGTCTCTCAGATACCTCCAGTAATGAGGGTAACCTTTCAAAATGCAATACAAACACATTTGTATTTTTGTTGTGTAGAACAAAGAACAATGATGAAAAGAGAGAAAAGCAAGAGAGTCATAATGTGTAGAAAAAAAAATAGCTGTATACAGTAAGGTGCAGAGGCAAAGTGCTCTATAACAAAGGCAGAACGGTTTCAAAAGAGTGAATTATCCTTTTATAAGTACAGCAACGCTTTCAGCCTCATACGGGATGCTCTACAAAGCTTATTACGAAATTATAATTCTTATTTCCTTTTAATTCCACTAATATTCACACACACACTTCAAAACACCTGGTCTAGTCAATGTCATACATTGCAAGCTTATCCTGTCCTCTGTTTCTCATTCCCTCTCTCTCGTTCTTGGCTACAGAATGGTGTGTTTTGGATGCCTCTATACAGGCCAGCAGCATCTCATGTGGTGCTCGCTGTTACAGTAATCCTGACACCTCCCCTCCCCAGAGAGAAAGAGAGAATGGTAGACTGATAAAGAGAGATGAAAAGACACACACAAGACACAGGGAGGGCCGGGAAGAAAGCTTGGCTCAGAGGTGTGAAGCTCCCTTTAGTGGCCTGAGCTTGAGCCAAAGCACGGTTACTGTTCAATGATGTCAACTCATTAAATGTGAATAACTGGAATCAAGTTAAAGGATAGAGAGTTACATTCTTAATTATGTTGACTAGGCCAAATATTGTTTAAAAATGCATGGTTGGATTAATATAATAAAGGGAAAAATGCCATTAAATAAAATAAAAAAAGATGGAATGAGGATTTTGAAAGAGCAAGAAATAAACTGCAAGAAATAATCTTATACAAGAAGCTGACAGATGGCACTCTCCAAATTAGTCATGTAAACTAAAGTCATCAATTAAAATCAACACTTCAGTGAAGGGTAGGCTGACGGGAATGTGCTAGTTAGCAAATGAGAAGGGAGCAGATCTCCTTTAATGTCTTTCCCTATTTTATTTTCTCATCAAAACAGATAATATAGGCTACACTGTCAAAAGTGTGTCAGAAGGGTCAGTAAGATATAGAGATATTTAGGGGTTCAAGTGCGTAGCGATGGAACCCTATTGTAATTGTTAGAATGGCCAAGGATCAGCAATCTTTATGTAAAACTGACCAGGCAGACCAAACCGTAAGTCGTAGAGATCGGCCTGACAGGGCCAACAATGATCAAAAGTGCGAAATCACTCATAACTCTAAACCGTTTGTCACATGCTCAATTGTCTTATGACGTCGGAGTCCTTGGCTGATGCTGGACAAAACACAAATTTTCTGGTATTTTAGAAAAACCTACTTTTGCGAACTAGTCCTAAGTTTTTTTTCGCACGATTGGAACCAAACCTGTGCAGGAAGATTCTCTGGGGAGGGATTATCAATAATTATCAAAAAAGTTAAACTTTCGACTTTCCGACGCAAAGGGATGCCAAAACGTTTGAAATGGGCAGGGCCTCTTTTAAAAAAACGGCTATAACTTTTGATCGAAATGAGATATCTTTGCCAAACTCAGAACACGTATGTAAGAGCTGAATCTGAGGTCACATGAAAAAAAAGTTGTGGAGCTTGGCCACTTGGTGACACTATAAGAGGGGAAAGAACATAAAAATGTCTACAACTAAGCAATTGTTTGTCCTGTCAACATGAAAGTTGGTATGCACGGTTTTGGTCCAAAGTGCCACAAGTGTCTATAAGGACATTTGTGTATCTCAAAATACATGGCCGCCATAGGCATTTGAGCACCTATTAGACAAGGTTAACGGAGGTCAATCGCCAAAAATTTTGGTGAGCCTGTTTGACTCGCAACACTAAAGGGAAATCGACAGACAGACAGAAATATTGCATCTTTCAAGGGCGTAAACGATTGTACATTGTGCAAATTTTCACACATAGGGCCAACTTGCGATACTCAAATCATACGATAGACATTCTCATTCCGAACAACTTTGCCTCTAGGACTGTGGCTGTTAATCAAATCGTTTGTTAAATGATTGAGAAGATGTAAAAACTTTTTTTGCGAACTGGTCCTAGGTTCTTAACTCAATCTTGAAAAAAAAACTCTACTGTACAATCCTCTGGACTCTCTAGGTCAATAATTATCAAAAAAAAAAAAAATAATTGCTATTAAAAGCTATAAATGTCATATTTATTTTTTTAAATAAAAAAAACGTCAATTTTCTATGGTAAATTACCTGGATTTTCCAAAATGCATTTTAATAATTGATTTAGGTGGTTACAGGCTTGCTAAATAATGTAATGTCTTTTTTTCATATGTGCTTAATGCCTTAAAGTGCTTGAACCCCAGTAATCAGTGCTTGCCGCTATATTTTACTTTATTTTTATTTTACTTAAACAAATACAGATTTGGTGAGCATTTACGCTACTTTTGAACAGTAGTGTACCGTATAAGTGATAATTAAATAATTAGTTCTTATTTATTATTTCTGGTTTGGCTGTACAAATAATTTTTACTGAAAATATACTGTTGTTATTTGTGATGTTTTTGTTGTATGGAGGGTTATGGATAAAAAATTAAGCTAGAATTTTCTAATCACTGAAGTGAAGTAATGGTGGAAATCTGTGTTTTACTGATGCACAGTAAATCTACATGTGTTTTTTTTTTCTGGAATAACTGGATGTTATTTAGTGTTGAGCCAAGCAATTCAGAAATGAAATTAACTAAAATGATATATGGCTGTTCTCTGCTCAGACGAGGAGACGGGGCTGGAGGTACACAAGGTCACACAGCCACCAGGCTTCAATGCCAACCGGAGACGCAGCAGAGCTGTGCTTTACCAACTGTCTGGACACCTGCAGAAGCAAGACAAGAGCAAACTCAAGATCAACAATGTAAGACCCAGTTAGACACTCACATTCTTATAATTCAGACTTAAGAACTTAAGAATATTTCAAGTACAAACATTGTTGTGGGAAATACAAAGGAAATACAAAAATGACCTTGTAAAGATAAATATATAACAATATGCTGTGTTCAGCAATGAGACAAAGTGTAATGGAGTTGAGGCGGAAGTCGAAGTAGCGATCGAATCTATTGGGTTAAATGGTCGTTTGCGGATTGCAGTTTGCTGGTAATTTTTCAACAACTCGCTCTGATAAGCGAAAGCTGCTTGGAGCTGAGAAACCTCCACTGGATTCATTGGAGGCAAAGTATTCTGTAATAGAGTTGAGGCGGAAGCTGAAGTAGAATGCATATGCAGGGTTTATTAAACAGTTCCACAAATACAAGCTCAGTGTCAGCAAGGCAAGCGGTGAGGTCGATACACAAGGAGGCAGTCCAAACAGGCAAAAGTGCAATCCAAAAGAGAAGTCAAGAGAAACAGGAAAACCGGTCATACACAGGAGAACTAGACAGTGACACAAACGCTTGATAAGGCAGAGTAAACTGGCAATACTTCGCAAAGATGCAATGTGGGGACCAGGTTAATATGGCCGCCAAACAGGAAGTAACTGCAGAGGAAGAGCTCACAGTCAAAACTCAGGAGAGGGCGCCCTCTGCTGGTGTGGTGTTACAGAACCCCCCTCTCTAAGGAGCGACTCCTCGCGCTCTACGTGGACGTCCCCGTGGTCGTGGCGCTGGACGGTTGGGCCTGGCTCGATAAAATTCCTCTATGAGTGACGGGTCCAGAATGTCATAAGCAGGTATCCATGATCTCTCCTCTGGTCCGTAGCCTTCCTAGTCCACCAAGTATTCAAGCCGACCTCCTCTACGCCTTGAGTCCAGCAGCAGATTCACCCTATAAGATGGCGATCTGTAAATGTCCAGCGGAGGTGGTGGCTCTTGGGACTCAGCGTTGGGGTCGGCATTCAGGTGGACCGGTTTGAGGAGCGAGACATGAAAAGATGAAGTGATGCAGTAGTTTATCAGGTAGCTCAAGCTGATATGTGACCTCATTTATTTGTTTTAAAATTTTGAATGGGCCAACATACCTTGGCCTGAGCTTCCTGCTCGGTAGAGGTAGCTTGATCTCCCTGGTGGAGAGCCAGACCCTTTGTCCCGGTTGGTAGCGAGGATGTGGATGCCTTCTTCGGTTGGCCTGGAATTCTTGTACTTGTACAGCTCTTTGAAGATGAACATGAGTGCTGTCCCACACCCTTTCGCTATGACGTATCCAGTCATCAACTGTTGGAACAGATGAGGGTTTGCCAGACCATGGGAACAAAGGGGGTTGATATCCGAGCACACATTGAAAGGGGGTGAGTCCTGTAGAGGCATGAGTGACGGAATTTTGAGCGTATTCCGCCCATGGTAGGAATTCCTCCCACCGGTTTTGTTCCAGTTTATGTAATCTGATATCTCTCTATTCATTGCTGGCCACCAGAAAGCGTTGGGGATCAATTTGATGGTACGAGAGATACCTGGATGGCCTGATTGATGGATGTATGGATCCATTGCATGACCCGCTGTCGTAGTACCTGGGGAACATATTGCTTGTTGGGTGAGCACCTGGCAGGCAGAGGATCTTGTTGTGTGGTCCTTTGAATTTCCTCCATGATGTCCCAGTTTACAGGGGCAATAATGACTGAGGGAGGCAAGATAGGTTCTGGTGAATGTTCTTGGAAGGGAGGATCATGGCGCCTGGAGAGGACATCTGCTTTACTATTCTTGCTTCCTGGATGATATGTGACAGTAAACTGGAATCTTGAGAAGAATAATGACCATCTGGCCTGACGTGGATTTAGTTTTTTGTCACTTTTTACATACTCAAGGTTTTTGTGATCTGTGAAAACATGAAATGGATGAATGGCTCCCTCCAGCCAATGTCTCCACTCTTACATTTACATTTATTCATTTAGCTGACGCTTTTATCCAAAGCGACTTACAATTGCTATATATGTCAGAGGTCGCACGCCTCTGGAGCAACTAGGGGTTAAGTGTCTTGCTCAGGGACACATTGGTGTCTCACAGTGGATTCGAACCCGGGTCTCTCACACCAAAGGCATGTGTCTTATCCACTGCGCCATCACCACTCTTCTATTGCAGCTTTCATGGGCAGTAACTCCTTGTTATCAACATCATAGTTCCCTCAGCAGAAGTAAGTTTCCTTGAAAAGAAAGCACATGGATACAACTTAGCTGGTTGACCATGACGTTGTGATAGTACTTCCCCAATTCCACAGTCTGAAGCATCCACCTCCAGTACAAATGGCAGGTTAGGGTCAGGGTGTTTCAAGATAGGGGCCGAAGTGAAGCTTGATTTGAGTTTTGTGAAAGCGGTGGTGGCTTCGTTTGACCATCTCAACTTGGATGGTTTCCCCTTCAGGAGAGACCTCAATGGTGATACAATCATGCTGTAGTTTCTGATGAAACGGCGATAGAAGTTCGCAAAACCTAGAAATCGTTGAAGTTCCTTAATTGTTGATGGCTGAGGCCACTCCGTAACTGCCTGAATCTTGGAATTATCCATCTCGACTCCATGATGACTTATGTGATATCCTAAGAAAGTGGTGTGCTGTACATGGAATTCACATTTCTCTGCTTTCACAAAGAGCTGGTGTTCTTGAAGACGAGAGAGAGGATGGTTCGAACATGTTCAATGTGTTCATCTTCAGACTTGGAATATATAAGGATGTCATCTATGTAGGCAATCACATACTGGTTCAATATGTCCCTGAAGATTTCATTGATAAATGACTGGAACACAGCTGGGGCGTTGGCTAGCCCAAATGACATCACCAAGTACTCATAATGACCTTCCGTGGTGAGAAAAGCTATCTTCCACTCATCCCCTTCTTTGATGCGAATGAGATTATAAGCACTCCTCAAGTCTAGCTTGGTGTAAATCTTAGCCTCTCGAAGCTGTTCTAATGCGGCAGGAACAAGTGGAAGAGGATAGCGGAATTTTACAGTAACATTGTTGAGACCTCGGTAATCAGTGCAAGGTCGTAGACCTCCATCCTTCTTCTCAACGAAGAAGAACCCCGCTGCTGCTGGAGAAGTAGAGGGCCTAATAAAACCAAGGTTCAAAGCCTCTTCAATATAATCTTCCATAGCCTTGGATTCATGGCGTGATAGTGGATATACCTTACTCTTGGGTGGCATGGCATTGGGCAGAAGATCGATGGTGCAATCTCAGGGACGGTGAGGTGGGAGCTGTGAAGCTTTGCTCTTGCTGAACACATCTGAAAAGTCCTGATAGTAGGCAGGGATTTTAAAACTGGAGGCAGAAGCTGGATCTTCAGCAGATGTTGTGAGACATGGTTGAGGCATATTGACAGGCATGCAATGGTTTTGACAAAATTCAGACCAGTGAGTCAATTCTCCATTATTCCAGGATAATACAGGATCGTGAGTGGATAGCCAGGGGTATCCTAGGATGATTTCATATCGGGTTGAATTAATGATATAGAAAGAAATGCTTTCTCTGTGGAACAATCCAACCTGTAACTGAGCAGGTGCGGTTTGTCTGGTAACACCTCCCTCAATGGGTTTATTGTTGACATCAGTGATGCAAATGGTGGGCACACAAGGTAGTGTGGTTAAACTGTACTTCTTGACCATATCCTTGTTGATCAGATTCAAGGCAGCACCGGAGTCAATCAACGCTGTCAAAGTAATGGGACCATCTTTAGTAGTTAGCCGAACAGGAATGAGAAATGACTTTGAGATTGGTAGACAGAATTGATCAACACTCACCCGGCTGGTAGCAGAGACAAACCTCCGGGCTTTGTGTGGGCACTTGACGTTAAGATGGCCTGTTTCACCACAGTAGTAGCACAGATTCTGTTGGCGGCGTCGAGTTCTATCCTCATCAGATAAATCAGCATAATTTATTTGCATGGGCTCTTGGTGATCAGAGGGTGCAGTGAGAGAGTTAAAAAATGGCTGTCGAGTGGATTTTCTCTTGGGTGTGTTTCTCAGGAAATTATCAATCTTGATGGCCATGGTGATGAATGCAGAAAATGTTAAGTTCTCACCCTTGCAGGCTAACTCAGCCTGAAGCTCCAAATTTAAACTCTGTTTGAACAAAGCCTTCAATGAAACATCATCATTCCATCCACTTTGAGCGGCAAGAGTTCTAAATTCAATGTCAAAATCTGCAGCCGTGCAGTTGCCTTGTGACATGTGAAGCAATTGCATAGAAATATTCTTGCCCCCCTCAGGATATTCAAATACTTCACTTAGTTGTTGTAACAGATACTCAAAAGACGATCGAAATCGTGAATCCGTCTCTGAAACCTCTGAAGCCCAATCAATCGCTTTGCCAGATAACAAAGACATTAGGAATGTGAATTTACTTCCCTCAGAAGAAAACTGATCTCTTTGGCTTTCCACATAGATACAGACTTGACGAATAAGCCCACGACATTGTCCTGCTGAACCATCAAACTTATCTGGCAACGCCAGTCTTATCGTTGATGTGGAGGGCGAGGGAAGCGATTGAATGTAGTGGGTTAAATGGTAATTTGCAGATTGCAGTTTGTTGAGTTGTTCCTGGTAATTTTTCAACAACTCGCTCTGATAAGCGAAAGCTGCTTGGAGCTGAGAAACCTCCGCTGGATTCATTGGAGGCAAAGTATTCTGTAATGGAGTTGAGGCGGAAGCCGAAGTAGAATCCATATGCAGGGTTTATTAAACAGTTCCACAAATCCAAGCTCAGTGTCAGCAAGACAAGCGGTGAGGTCGATACAAAAGGAGGCAGTCCAAACAGGCAAAAGTGCAATCCAAAAGAGAAGTTAAGAGAAACAGGAAAACTGGTCATACACAGGAGCACTAGACAGTGATACAAATGCTTGGTAAGGCAGGGTAAACTGGCAACACTTCGCAAAGATGCAATGTGGTGGCCGCCAAACAGGAAGTAACTGCAGAGGAAGAGCTCACAGTCAAAACTCAGGCAAGAGCTCCCTCTGCTGCCGTGGTGTTACACAAAGTCATTTACTGCTTCTAAAATAAGTTGGATTAGTTCTTTAATTCACCGTGAGGTGAACACAGCATACTGTTTATGAAGATCAAAAAATCAAATAAACATTTCTGAACATTGCTATCATTTAGAACATGTTCGGTGAGAAGCCGCCCATCCCAGAGTACAAAGTGGCAGCCATTCAGAAGAGCCGTTTCATTCTCCTCCATTACGGCACCTTCAAAGCTGGCTGGGATTGGCTCATCTTGTTAGCCACCTTTTATGTAGCAGTTACTGTGCCCTACAATGTCTGTTTCACCGTCGTCGGTGGGCGGGATGAGGTTTCAACCCCTAGAAGTCCACCGAGTGTGAGCGACATCTTGGTGGAAATCCTTTTCATGTTAGGTAAGGCTCAACCTACAGTCCTATATATTTTTTTGCTCTTAGTTTATTTTTGTAATTAGTTTAGTGAAAAGAAGTAGTTCTATATTCTAATATTAAATGTCTTTTGATACCAATACCTGCTAATAAAGTACCCAGACTCGTAGCACACCGTTCTATTATTTTTCAGGTGTACGTCTACATTTCTGAGTCAGACAGTCTTTTATGTCACAGAGGTAATATACGGCCAGATACCTTTCAATTACTTAGAGCTGGTAAAATATTCTAGACTTTACTAAGTAAACATTACAATCTAGCATTTCTAAAGCCTCAAAATTGTGAGGGCAAAGCTAAAAAGATTTTGAAGGACAGTTCAGCAAATAGCAAAGCTAAAGATGTGTTATATATTTCAGAAATAATTTTGAAGGCCCACTGTCAAATTAATTTATTAGTAAAGTCAGATTCCTGTCTGTCACTGCTGAAGGATACAGGTGAAGAATATACTCATATACAGACCCACTAGATAAAACATCAGAATTATAGCCATTACCTTTATATTAGAATTCCACAGTGAGGATAAGCGCTGCTTAAGAGAAAATACAATTGGTGTTAAGTAGTGTTCAATGGCAGAATCTCTTACTGCTTATTCCACAGAATTTCATAACACAGAGCAACTATTTGTATCATCAAAACATTTGCAAAAAGCTCCTAAATAAAAATGTTGCTTTTATCTGCTTTTCTATGCTTAAGCAATTTACTAAACTTTTTAAGTACTATTTGCTGTAATTGCAACTTCTATTAAATAGCATTATAGTCACTACAACCCAGACCAATTTTTTATAACCTTTCACTGAACCAGGTAATGAATATAATAGTTTTAATGTGATATAGTAATAAATAAATATTTGTTATCTAATTTTACTAAAATTATTTTTCTTTATATTCCTATGACAGATATTTTGTTAAACTTTCGCACCACATTTGTGAGCACATCAGGCCAGGTGGTGTATGATGCGCGCTCTATCTGTGTGCATTATGTCACCACCTGGCTCTTTGTGGACCTGATTGCTGCGCTACCTTTTGACCTGTTATATGCCTTCAATGTCAGTGTGGTAAGTGTTAAATTTGTTCATTTTGAAGATAATTTTATGCCAGCTGTTTCTTCGCAACCTTATAAACCTATATATTTTTGTTTTCAGAGGTTTTAATGGACCTCACACAGAGCTTTGTGGGACACCACATTTCATATGATATTGGGCATGCCATCTTAAATAATTATTATTCTATGATTTTCTTTTGAACTATATATTCAATATCTGTTTGTTTAGTACTTTGGAGTTCATCTGCTGAAAACAGTTCGATTGTTACGGCTTCTACGCTTGCTGCAAAAACTGGAGCGCTACTCTCAGTACAGCGCAGTGGTACTGACATTACTTATGTCCATGTTCGCCTTGCTGGCACATTGGATGGCCTGTGTCTGGTATATCATTGGCCGCAACGAGATTGAGAACAACAGCCCTGGTTCCTGGGACATTGGTGAGTGCCATATCTTCAAACTGTCAACATAACAGTACAAACCTTTCAAGTTTAAATGAATTCAAACAGATTCTTTAGGTCTTCTAACAAGTTTTGAATAAAAGTAAAGTAAAGTAAAGAATGCAAAGTTTATGACTTATACTGTCTGAGCTGAACTAGAAATTACCCTCAAAATGGTATAAACTCCTCTCTCTCTCTAAACTAATCTCTACTAGATGTTTTATGAAACCACATACTCTAAGTGAAATAAAAAATTCCATAACAACAACAACAAAAATAGGGCAGTTATCATATTAGCATAAGTACTGCTGTCTAACAGATCTAAATTGGACAGACCCCATCTCATTTATTTTCACATGTGAAAGAGTCTCATACACGAGGATCATTATTAAATATGTCTGTCCAATAATATTCTCATTACATTGAAAATGTACAACAACCTTTTTATGTGCCTTACAAAAAGGCTTCCTATTACAAATATCTTGCATTTGTGCTTTGTACAGGTGCAAATGACTTTTCAAGTTAGATAGACACATGAGAAAAAGGCCAGACATAATGCGTTTTGTTAGAAGGACAGAACAATCTGTCTGTCACGGTGCACACAGCAGGGAGGACACAGGAACACGCTGACGAGGATGTAACTCAAAAATATGTCTTTAATGAAGACATCAAGACATTGCAAGGCAGACACAGACAGAAACACCGGGGAGTAATGAGTAGACCAGACAAAATCAAACTGAACAGACAGGACTATAAATACACAGGTAAATCATAGATAATGAGACGAACACGGCTGGACAAGAATTAACTAATGATTACATATAACAAGGACAGGAAACAAACCAAATATGGACACAAGAGGCAGGAATACATGACAGACACGACAGAGGACTGACACTCTCTGGTTCTGCGAACAGCACACTTATGAGACAGTCTCTGATTTAAGACATTCTCTTCACATCATTCAAGTGTGTGTCACGTCTGAACAAACATTTTTTTACATTTTTTCATGAACAGGAAAATTACTGCATCAGTCTGATTTGGAAATGAAGCTCTCTCTCAATCTCCCATGTGCTAGACTCCACATGAATAAGAAAAAAAGACCAAGGGTAAAAGAAAAATGCTGTGAGAAAAGAGTGCATGATGACATTGATATGATATTGACAGCATGAATCACATAGGAACTGATTTATCGAAGGTCATCCGTCTTTTTCTTGACCAAGATAAACTAGGAAAAATATAAATTAATTTTATAGAAAATTTAGTTCTGGTCCTCTAATTTGATTTGACTTTTTACTGAATCTTTCTCCAGGTTACATATTTACAGCAGTAGATGGCAACAAGTGCCTTTACGAGAGTCATTGAATCATTCACTGAACCCATTCGTACAGGAACAAAACAAGTGATGGTCTTTATGTGCGAATTGAGTCATTTAATCATTTGAAGAGTTCAGATGCAAAAGCCTCTAAGTGCCATCTGAAATTTTCATCTAAAATGAGCATTTTTATCAGGCTCCTATGTTTAGGTTCAGTAATTTTACTCTAACGACAATATATAGGTCCTTTTCTATGCAATTAAAGTGAAATAACTGAACATAAATATAGGAGCCTGATAAAAATGCTCATTTTAGATCAAAATGTCAGACGGCACTTAGAGGCTTTTGCATCTGTACTCTTCATTTACACTCAAGCCTAAAATGTGGAAGTGTCCAACCTATTCACACATACTATTTGAGCAGTTGTCCATAGAAAATCGCCTGCAGTCTAACACCATCTGTCATATCTAATGAAATTGATTCTGATTTGCATCAGCATCAGCAGTATACTGAGGCACATCTAACTGACCACTATTTCTTCACTGGCTACTGGCCAGTGATTTCAATTACATCCACATGTTCTCCTTAAAAGCAGGGATACTACTCCAATATCCAGTCTTTCCTGGTGTGCCAACATTACCCACCATTCCCTCACCCAGTTTTACATTGCCCAGCCATTAAATATTAAGCACATGAGGCTGTTGTTACATGTCTAATTTTGCTAGTGGAAATGGACGTTTGTAGCATTCTGCACATCAGATGGAATACATTAGCATGGAAATACAAGACACATCCAAAGTTTAATGAGACTCAAATGTGTAACAGTTCAGCTTTCAAATGGCAAATGTAGAATTTGGAAGCGTACCAGATTTACAAGAACTTGTTTTATATCTGGTGAGTTCCAGTATCAGATTGTATCAGCTCAGTATCAGCTCTTTACTGCTATTATTATTTGCCTTTGTGAGGCAGTGTTATTGATGAAAATGAAATATTGAAGTAGCTTTGAGCAGTGCTGTCTATCTGTATTGGAAATGGGGCCATAAAAGGTTGTAAATGGATTGGACTTTTGCCGTATCAATAATGAAAGTTTTCTGTGAGGGTTCCTCCAGGAGCTGATTGAACTCTCGTTGCTCTGTGCCTCCCTCTTCATATTTTTTTCCTCCATATCGCTCACTTCACTGGCCTCACCTCAGCAGAACACTGTTCTTTTTAATGGCTAGCTGCCCAGCAGACCTTGAGAGACTAGACAGGATTTTCAAGTTGGCTGTAAAAAGCATACTGTCAAATCAGTCAAAACTCTTGATTCTTTCTCAAGTGGTTTGGAAGAGAACAGAGATCCCCCGCTGTGAGAATGTATTTTCCTTTCAGTCATTGCAGTCATTTTAATATCCTCTTCTTGCACATCAATCTCCCTTACCTTCCTCATTTAGCACTGATTCCTACATTGCTGCTTGAGTATCCTGTACAACCCCCTTTATTTAACCCATAACCCTAGCTAACACTATCTTGAAGGAAACTTTTCCCATTCTACTTGACTTTTCTTGCTGCTCAAAGAGCTATCTTTACTTTTGTCACCTATGTCATTACCCATGGGCTTCTCTTTGGCTCTCTTTTTATGCCATGAATAAATAATGTGCACCTCATACCCATATCAAACATATAGCTTGTTTTCTGACATTAGATATATTAGATATTCAAATGTATCTTTCTTGTGTACTTGTCCCTTTTTCTTCCTGCAGTGATTTACAACCCAAGGTAGTCTTTGCGGTTTGAGAGACCATTTTTCCATTCATCATTCATTTTCTATTCAGATATTTCTCCTAAGTAAACAGCAGGATATGTAAAGTATATTGTTTCTCAAGCCTGCTCCATCAGAGGCATTACTGGTATAAATTAATCTTCCGCAGTGCTCTTTGCTAGTATTGCATGCACATTTGTACTATTCATTCTAGACACCGTAAGCTTGTCAAGCACTGGCTGATGGCTGTTTTTCATAAATAATTATGCACTCTGTCATCAAGTGCAACTGAATTGTCAAAAACACAATTTTTTACTTAACACAAATAATGTGGCAGAAAAGCTTGCATAAATCTCAGTAGTGACTGGAGTAAACACTCTCACTAATACATACCAGCTTCACCAAGCCAGTCGAGACATCCACAGCTTACACACACACACACACACACATACGCAAATATTACCCTTTGATGCCTTTGAATGTAAATAATGTATATAATAATGCTAAATGTTAATGTGAATGCAGCTATTATTCAGCATTTAATCATGGCTTTGAGTTTGGGGCAATTGTCACATTTATTTTGAACTAAAAAACTGAAAAATGTAATCTTGAAAATGTGTGAAGAACATTATTTCATTAAAATTAAACAGTTGAAGATAAAATCTAGTTATTTAAAATATTCACAATGTAGGTCCTTTAAATGTACATTATTCCTGCTATCTAAAGCCATTAGCACCGTATAAAAGTGAAAATTATTGTGTAATATTATCAAGTATTAAAGCAATTATATTATTACTTTGAGGTGTGCTCTCGTTTGAGATACAGTGGGTTAATACCATTTGTGTAATGGGGCAATTATAACACTGATTCTGACACCAGTTCAATATTATTATCAAATCTTTCTCAATGTAAATATGTTAATGGAGCTATTACATAGTACTGGAAGTTGTAGTAATTTTATATACTCTTTTACCTGGTCAAAGATTTTAGAAAGCAAAAGTGAAAGCGAAAGGGAAATGGAGCTGTATTCTTCTGCATTCTACTCTTAGGAAGCAGATCTCTATAGGTGTCCAGCATATATGAAGGACACTTTTCTGCCTATTAGCACATGCAGACACATTACAGACAACAAAGGGAAGACTTTGGATGTGTTTATATGTCAGGAAAGGAATGACCCAGGTTTCTGGTGTATGTGTGCATGAGAAAGGTCATGTAAACTGAAGCTGCTCGCTGTGTAAATGAAAAAAGTGAGTGTTTGTTTGTGTATTTGGGAAGGAGGTTTTGTCATGTGTGATTGTGTATCAAACTTTCCCCGACAACTGCTGGCAAAAGGTTCTCTGGCACTTTCCCCTCAATCTCATTCCCTTGCTGATCTTTCACACTTCCTTCTGTCTCTGTGTCAGTTTTTCTGGTTCTCTCGAAAAATAGAGTTTCTAATGCCACATATAGTACCTCTACTACCTCCAAACTAGACACCTACAGACAAACAAGCAGGGAGAGAAGAGAGAGAGAGAAAAGAAAATGTACAGAACCAGTCCCACAGGGAACAAAAGTAGAGTCTCCAGGAAAAAGTTCAGCCTACTGCAAACCAAATGATATTCAAAATGCTTCAGATTCAGCACCATGGACAGTTCTGACAGTGACCTAAGAACCCTGGACAGTAGCCATGCACTCACTGAAAAAGTTTTTGGAGTTATAACCTCATTGTATTTTGGCTAGATATAGTGCCAAACACAAATGGAAAAAAATCGATTATTAGAATAATCACCAAATTATGAACATTATAGACAATTTCACAGGTCAAAACATATGCCAATTGAGTAAATTTTCTCTCTTTCTCATAGGCTGGTTGCATGAGCTGGGTAAACGTCTGGGCACCCCCTATTTTCTGTCCCCTCTTGCATCCCTCATTCCTGATTCGCTGCGCCCCACCATCTTGGATGGATTGGTGGTCAATTCAAGCCAGTGGAACAGCACTGATCTGGTGGGACATGAGTCTGTGTGGAACTCGAGCCAATGGAACACAACGGGAGCAGGGCCGGTGGGCACTTCAAATGCAGGACAGACTGGAGCCGTACTGGGAGGCGGGCCCTCGATTCGGAGTTCATATGTGACATCACTGTACTTCGCTTTAAGTAGTCTGACCAGTGTGGGCTTTGGCAATGTCTCAGCTAATACTGACTCGGAGAAGATCTTCTCTATTTGCACCATGCTGATTGGAGGTAAATGCAAGAAAACATGGTTACAAGTTTTTAAATGATTTTGAGTTTTAGATTCATAATACTTTACTACACGGATGACCAGATTTGTGTGAATGTCATGTGTACTGGGACAAGTGTATGTGTGCCCCTCTGGTAGAATCCCACTCTTGTTTCCTTAATCGTTGTGTTAAAGACATGGTTTAATAACTTCTCTTAGCTTGGGGGGATCCAAATGTTCCCTCTGTTATCTTTCCCACCCCCACCAGACATAAATACTCAAAGAGATGATTTAGTCTCCTCAAGCAGTGATGATTTAACACTTAAAATAAGATGGTTCCACCATCCCACAGTGTAAATTGATGTGTTTGTTTATATGGAATAGCACAAATTTGGGATAGACTGAAAAAAATATCAGCTAATTTTAACAAAACAAAAGGGAGCACTCATGATTACCCATTTCAACCCTAAAATTACAGATGGGACTCCCTTGAATTGTGTACACTACAGATACACATGCAAAAGAAGGTTACAAGTAGGGCTGTATACCTTGGAGAACCTGGCGATACGATACATACCTCGATACACAGGTCACGATTCGATACGTACCTCGATACAGAGCTGTCTCGATACGATTTGATACAATGTGACACGATTCGATACGATTCAATAAAAATACATGGGCCAGAGCCAATTAGTTAATGCTGAACACATTTACTCAACAAACAGAACTCTGCATTTTTCTTCAATTTATTGAAGACAAAAGTGCATTATAACAAAGTGCATTTTGCTTAAATATTTGCAACTTTAAGTGCTCTGATTAATTGTACACAAATTGTATTAATCTGGAAATTACCACAAGTCAACATTTAACTTTCCAAGGGTACAGTCTGAGCTCACACAAGCACAAAATCTTCTTATTATTATTCTTAACTTCTTATTAAATCTTCTTATAATTCTTTTTTGTGACACCATGTACTGCCATAACATATTTCACTATGAAATCACTTAAATGCTACATCTTGTTTTAACATTTTCCATGAGTTTTTTGAAACTCGCGGGCGCCGCTGCGCCCCCTAATGGCCGGGCGGAGTATCGATACTAAGGGCTAGAATATCGATACTGTATCTTTTTTTATTATATCGGTATGTATCTAAGAATCGATATTTTGAGCACACCCCTAGTTACAAGACTGCAAGTCCACAAAAAGTGCATTAATGACTGCATTTTCCCCAAGGTCTAAACTTCCTATTGACTTCTTGAATTTCCCTAAGGACTGCATTCTTCATAAGATAAGACACAGAGGTGCATTTGCTTTATTGGAGTAGTTTTTAGTAAACCATCTGACCTCATTTACTTTTAAACTACATTTCCCACAGGGCTCCATTCTTAGAGCACCAACATTTTCTTTGACCATGTTATTCATTAAGCTTAGCTACTTATTGACTATGTCTACCTTCAACACATTTCCTCAGGGGAAGGTAAGGTTTATTGACCATCGTTTTATTGACCATCATTTACCAATTTATGTTAATGGACAACATTCTATTTGTCTTATGACATGTTGCTTTCATGTTTAATTGCAAAACAAGTTACTTGAAAGTTTTAATTCAGTGTGTCTTAATTTGTCAGGTTCAAAACCTTAGTGTTGGAATATTTGTGTGGATTTTTGACATCCTTTATACCTCCTAACCTGTTTAACTCTTATAAGGCGGCGGCTTACGTTGTCCACTCTTAGCCGTTTTCTTTTAACCTGACTGTCGGGATTCGACTGCCATTGGAGCAGCTTGTTATCTGCTGAGACAGCTGTAATGATTTTTCAGCTGCATGTGTCCCGTGTGGGTTTGAGGGAGATGTTGTGACAGAGGACCGAATTTTAAGGCATGTCCTCTGGGCCATGAAGAGAGAGACACAGGCTTCATTGCACTTAAGAGGGCCAAATGAGGATGGCTGAATCCATGCACACTCACATACATGCACACTGAATCAATCTGTCACCAAATCCTACCACTAAGGGCCATTACTGTCCCAGCCAGCTGACAGCTGGGCTCCTACCCACACACAGAGATCATGTACACTGAGGGTTTTTGGGGAACACTGACATGCCTAAAAATTATCATAATTACATCAAACAAGTAAGCATATTTATTATATTAACCAGACTACAACATGATGTGTACCACCCATCCTAGAGGAATCCTTTACTTCTCAGACATTACACTTTCATAGCTTAAGCTTGCTAAACTCAGCTTAGTTTAGCTTTTTTTTTAGCTTAGACTTAATTAACTTCTTGGTTATGCTTAATTTAATGGGATGGTTCACCCCAAAATGACAATTCTGCCTACATGACTCTAAATATGTAAAACATAAAGATGATATTTATTTTCCATACAAAGTCCATATGATAAAATTCAGTTGGGACCAAATTTGCTATGGACCCAATTGATTTTGGACAAAAACCAACATTACAAAATATCTTTTAAATCATACACAAGATGAGAGTGAGTGATAAGCCTTTTTTTTGAAGTGCCTCTATTTATGAAAGGAGGTATAAAATTCATGTGGCAACCACTGCTCAGATAATCTGGTATTGGAATAATTTGATGAGAAATGTTTGAGATCATATTGGCTTCACAGTTTGAGGCCACACTGAAACTCAAGAATAAATAAAACGTCTCCATATAGTCTCAATCCTGTCTCGAAGAGACAATTCAGCTAGAGAACTCATTTCTTCTTCCAACAGGAATAAGGTGGTTGAAACAGGTTTTATTAGCTTTTAATAATTCTGTTGCCCTATTTCACCTGATTTGAAGATTTTCATGGATTTCATCACAAAGCTCATCCAAGCACTCAAAAGGCACATAACTCAGGTGCAGCCACTTATGTTGAGCACAGTTCTTGAACAGAAGAGCGGCATGCAATTTCCACAACAATTTATGTAGACTTCAATTAGCACTCCATGAGTACTCTCCAATCCTTCTTGATTGTTTACACTCATGTTGGCAAAGCTCACAATGTTAAATAAATAGATGATATAGAGATAGGTGGAGTGAAAACAGTTGCACTGAACATGATGTATGCAGAGGGAACTAAACTGAAAAGGATTTGCATTGCAAACCATTAGCATCCAGTCCACTGACACTGAGATCAAGCAATAGAAAGAAAACAGGCTGGAGCAAGATGTTAAAACTGATCCACTTCTCACTAAATGACTAAACATTAACTCCTGATAAAATCTGGCTTGGGTGATAGGATCGCAAGTGGCCATCATACAGATTGGATATTGCATTTGAATGCATCCTAATGTACAACATAGAAGGAAAGTCCATCATTGCAACGGATCACAGCACAACAATGTCATTGTTCAAATTAATTATGTATTTCACCTGTAATGTTTGTTTATTGTGTTTTTCTCCAGCACTCATGCACGCTGCGGTCTTCGGTAATGTGACGGCCATTATCCAGAGAATGTACTCGCGCCGCTCACTCTATCACACTCGTACCAAAGACCTCAAAGACTTCATCCGCGTGCATCGACTTCCCAAGGCCCTCGCGCAGCGCATGCTGGAGTGCTTTCAGACGACATGGTCGGTCAACAATGGCATCGATGTCAGCGAGGTAGTACTTTTACATGTACTTTCAATAATTTGTGTGCACAAATGAATTAATTGTCAAAACAAGTTCACAATTTATAAATCATGTGCAAACAATTGTACGGCAGATAATATGCTCAGTCATGTAGGGCTTTGAATTGCTGTTCTGATCTACTCCTTGAACACTTGTTGGGTTTTCTTGGTTTCTTGATGCTGAGAGGATGTTAACTGACCACAAATGAAAAAGAGAAAGAAAAAAGTACACTACTTATGGAAAGTGCCAAGAATTTAACAAGTTCAACAAGTGTCAGAGCTACTATTTGTTGAACTTGTTAAATTATTGGCACTTTCCATAAGTAGTGTACTTTTTTCTTTCTCTTTTTCATTTGTGGTCAGTTAACATTCAGAAGCTGTTGATGATCTTCAACCTCAGGAGGTCAAACTATTTTATGAGTTGATTAATTTTCAGTTAATTTTCTATGGGGTTTGCGATTTTCTGCTGACAAAGTTTTAAAATTTTGTAACAGCAATAGACATTATACAAACATCAAAATTAAATATACAGAATTCATTAAATATAAAATTGGATTTTTAAGGAATGATGATGTTATATGACACAGAAATGTACTGTATTTAGAATGTGCCTCTTCTGTGGTGCACTCTATCAAAGCAATACATACCTCTTTTGATGAAAAAAAAGAAGAAGAAAAAAAAAAAAAAAGAAAAAAAAAAAAAAAAATATATATATATATATATATATATATATATATATATATACAGTATATATATGTAATTAAAGATATAACCGTTTGACCTGCTCTGGCAATAAGTAAGTAAATGAATAAGGCAACAAAAAATCCTATTGATCCTATTTTGATAGTAAAATAAAAAAAATAATTATTGAGTACAGAGTAGCATGTTATTTTAAAATATCTTATTAACTTGGCTACTTTGGCAAAATTCATTCGATATTCCATGACCTCCAGGAGAAAATGTTTTTAACATTTACAGACAATGCATTTTGCATTTATCATTTATCTATGTTTTATCTCCCATTGGACCCGTAGCCTTACAGGCCAAAATATAGGAAATCTTATTAGCACTTGTAATTAAATATTATGCTCATAGTATTATATTTTATGTAATTTTAGCTCCTTTTCTTTATAACAGTTGATTCCAATTATTGGCCTTCTTGCTATCACTGGTGTGATTTGATGCATCTGTCTAAGATTAAAGCATATTATCCTTTTTTATTCTCTTTTCACTTCACCATGCTCTCTTTCTATCTCTCATTCTGTTTCATTATCCCTCATATCTTTTATCATTTGATTTTCTCTTTCCATTCATCTCATCTGTAACTCTGATCTGCTCATAAACAAGAGATTCCATCTTAAGTTCACAATGTATTTAATGAGCCCAATTCAAAACTCTCGTTACATAACTCATAACTGTCTCTTTGCTTTGATATCAATATACCCTCCCATTAAAGTCAAAGTAGAAGACTGATCTACAGTTTCTTTGCAGCACTTGTTTCCTTAAAGATCAACCGTAAATTGAATGTTTTTATGCTTTTCAAGAATGAGAAGTAAAAGTAAGTGTAAGTACTTCAAATAAAAGATTTCTTTGTCCTCTCCCAGCTTCTGAAAGACTTCCCAGATGAACTGCGGGCTGACATTGCCATGCACCTGAATAAAGAGCTGCTCCAGCTGCCTCTTTTTGAATCGGCCAGTCGAGGGTGTCTGCGCTCGCTGTCGCTCATCATCAAAACCTCCTTCTGTGCTCCAGGAGAGTTCCTCATTCGCCAGGGTGACGCTCTGCAGGCCATCTACTTTGTCTGCTCAGGCTCCATGGAAGTGCTCAAGGACAACACTGTGCTGGCTATACTGGGTAAGATTACACACAAACAGTAGGGTTCAGGAGATAATATAGGGTAATTCTACATTTTCCCTTGTCATCTCAATAGGAAAATGTGTCCAAATTTACCTGAATTCACACACACACACAAACACACACACACACACACACACACACACACACACACACACACACACACATGTTGGTTTTTGTGGTTTATGGGAACTCTCCATAGGCGTAATGGTTTTTATACTGAAGAAACTGTGTGTGCTACTGCCCTACACCAACCCTACACCTAAACTTAGCCCTCACAGGAGACTTTGTGCATTTAGATTTTCAAAAAAACACCATTTAGTATGTTTTTTTAAGCCTTTTGAATTACGGGGACATAGGCAGTGTTCTCATAAACCACCTTCATATTGTAATACCTCTGTCATACCCATGTCATTATACAAATTTGTGCCCTCATAAACCACATAAACATGCACACACACACACACATAATCAAATTGTATATTGCGTTTTAAACAAGTTTTAAACACTACGGCAGCTGGCTTATAAAAAAACTGATTACAATTCCATTAGGTGCCACTAAAATGACCCACTTTTTATTAAAACTTTTCTGATTAAGGTTACCAGGTAAAATATGTGGTGTTAACTGTGGAAAACTGAAAATAAACAAATCAATTACATTCAGACTCAAAAGCCATTTCAAGCACTGTACAGCTTGTGCAAATGCATTTCTGTCAGTCATGGTGGCTTATTCAATGGCTCCTATATTACAATTTCACAGCAATTTCAATGTCCATTTAAATTCCTCCTACCTGCCACTATTAATTGTGCTTCCTGTGTGATTTTGAGACAGGCCAATACGATAAAAATTGCCCACACATGCACACACACTATCCATTAATATCATTGTATAATTTCTGACATAATTCAGACATTAAAAATGAGCAAAATAATGGCTTTTTTAAAGCACCTTAACACACATACACACACACTTGTTCAACAAATCTCATCCTCCCACTATCTAGTTCTAATTGTTTCGAGGGAGGATTCTCATATCATTTTCAAGTCTATTGAACAGTAACTATCCCCCTCCCCCCATTATACACACACACAGTTGGCGCATTGGCTTCATTTTCTCATCAACTGTCTCACTTTGTTATGCATATTAATGCATATATTATCTGCAAGATTCAGCTACTGTTGATGATTAGGTTACGTGTGGTTTCTCTAATGTGCTTGCCAATACATGACATGCCAAAACATAGTGAGCTGCCTGTCTCAGCAGCTACCTTCTAAATGTGTGGTTACATTTACCATTGTTCAGTGATTTTCACCTGCAGAAAACAGTAATTTCAGTCGGAATCTGTGCAGCCAGGAGCTTCACGCAAGTGTGAAAAAGTTCCCCACACAGATTTTTACTTGTATTCAAGTTGGTAACGCAAATTCACACTTACCAACATAATGCTGCTTGGTTTAAAAGTGACTTCTGTGCTCATGCATTGCTACACCATTGACAATGGGCCTTTTTGCTACAAAATTACGCAGCAATTTTGCTAATGTGTTACCACATCTTAAAGTGATAGTTCATGCAAAAATATTAATTCTGTCATTAATTACTCACCCTCGTGTCGTTCCAAACCCATAAGACCTTTGTTCATCTTTGTAACATAAATTAAAATATTTTTTATGAAATCCGAGAGCTTTCTGATCCTCCATATTTTAACGATGTCCTTACTATGTTTCTGTGCCTTGACTGTGGTAGTTCCCTTACTGTCTATGCAGGGTCCGAAAGCTTAATTGTGTTCTGAAGGTGAACAAAAGTCTTACAGGTTTGAAACGACATGAAGGTGAGTAATTAACGACAGAATTTCCTTTTTGGGTGAACTATCCCTATAAGGCAGCATTCTAATGGAAATAGAACCTCATAAGTGACAGACATGCTCAACATGAAGGTTTTAAATTCAGGATGTAGATTTTACACTACCTGGTTTTTATCATCCAAAATAAAATAAAATTAAATTAATGTAATATTACCATGAACTGTACAGGCCCAACAATATGCAATATTATTAACACACAAAATGCTCAAAGCACACAGGAGGCTCGTCGACTCACACAGTTTGAGATGTTGGAGTTTAGCATGTTGCTAAGCTAACAACACAATACTAGTATAGTATAGAACATAAAAAATACATGCCACATACCCAAATTGGGTAAAATAGTCAATTTTATTTGGATTAAACATTCTTTTAATGTAATATTTTAAAATTAATTAAATGAAACATTTATAATCTTTGCTTCTCTTAACTGGTACAACTTGTAAAGGATATGTGGATATGTGCCTTTAAATTTGTCCAAAACAGCATATCTTAGAAGGGAGCATACATTTCAGCTTGCAAATATCCCTTGAAATGCTTTCTCAGTATAGGCAGCTCTCTAGGATTTTTATAACAGCATCTGAGACCTACAAATTCCTCATTTTTTCCCATTGGCTATGTTGCGTTTGACCAGTTGACTAACCTAAGAACATCTTTGCCCAGAGCTGATATAAATATGAATTCTGCATCTTGACATTACCTTCTACTTTCATGCTGTAAGAGACATTAGCAATCCAGCTCACATGTATTTGAGTCTGTAATTGCTATTCAATCTGTCGTTCCCACACTTACATGCGCATTCCTAACATACTCTCCAGTCCCGTACTTATATGAAGAAAAATGTTGACACACAAACATATAAAATGGCAATCTGATGCACATAGAAATTTTCAGGAAAATATAGTGTAGCCACTCAAATTTGAGTCAAGCATGATTTAACACTGAAATATGTTCTGTTGAAATCTTTGGAAATATGTGAATATCTCTCCATGCACTGCACTAGAAAAGGTCAGTGCTTTTTATGGTATTGTAGGGCTTAATGAGCTCAGCAAGCAGCCCAGATGTGAAACCCAGTAGTATTCATGAGAATTCATGATTTTATGACCTATTGTGTCCTACAGCGAGGCCCTTAGCCTACTAGTTGCTGCAGTAACTGCCCTGTAAGTTACATTTGATGACAAATAACAATGGAATCAGAGATAACTGCCATGTAAATGTCTTTTTTCTTCTGTGAATCACATGATCTTCTACAGTATACTGTGAGGACATCTATTAGATAAATACTCAATATGTTAATGAAGCAGAAATGCAATGACACCTTGTCACACTTTTCACTCAATATACATCTCAATATTTCTTCATTTTTGAAAAGGTTGTTTTATATGTGTACAAAGAGATATTGTACATTTCAGCTATTACTGTCCTGAAAAAAAAACAACATAAGCATAACACGTGTTGGGCTCAGTTAACCTGTCATATTGAGACTGATTTGAGAATAGTATATTTCAAATATTAATTGAATATAGCAAGATTGTGAAACATCAAAATGGAAAAATACTAAAATAACACAAAAAATAATCTAATGTATGACTGTCTATTTTTAACTAGATATTTGAAGTCATTGTGGCAACTAACCCCAGTCTATATTCAAATTGTCTGATTTCATTAACAAAAAATCTGTGCCTCGTGAAATGGCATGAATTGAAATATAAACCAACAGATAAAATTATGGTTCTGAAAGTAGCCACAACAGATGCATACATTAGTGATAAATAGCCTTTACTGCTATTCCTAATGACTTATTTTACATAGGACTGTGTATCATAAAGCAGTAATCAGTTCACTTTACAAGCCCATGGATAAAAATGTACTAATACACACATGTATATAATAATATGAATAACAGGGGGAAAAACAAGTAAATGGAAGAAAAAAATTAAAGAAAAGCCCAGGGTTTTATTTCAATTGGAAATCATTGCCATAAACCGAGTCTGGGGTTAATTTAATTTAAAAAAAGTGATCACTTCTCAGCTTCATCTGAAAGGATTCATGGGAGCTGTACACAGCACAGTGGCCTCCCAAAAACCTTGCTGGGAAGCTTCTAGATTCAAGATAACAGCAGGCGAAACAGCCTTCAGCTGTTGGCAGAAGGAATCTTGATAAGCTGCTGGGATAAGAAAGCATCTCCTAACCTAAATATGAATGATAGCTAAAATACATATTTGCATATGCCTTATTTATTTATTTTTTACTTTGCAGTGTTTAACAGCAGTAGTTCTCTCCAAAATGAATTTTGTCATTATACACTCACCCTTGTTCCAAACCTGATGAAACAAAAAAGATATTCTGGGATAAGAATGGGATAAGATTTTGATTTGTAGAAGATGCAAATGTCAAATGAATATGTATTTTAGACTCAGAAACTGTACACAGTGTTTGTTGCTGCACAAACATACACAGGAACAGGGAGAACCTCCTTCATTTCTTCATAATCCAAGGATTTCTTCATAATCCTTATCTAATGTGATGCACCAGAGCATATAGGCCAGTGTAATGAACAAATGCTGTCCTGTTTGAGATGTATCAATGCAGTGCTGTCACAAACATCATCCATGTGCCTTTGAGGGTATTAGGACTGGATTTCAATTAACTCATTCTTTCTGTAATTTCTCTCTGCCTCGTTGTGTTCTTTTAGTTTAGTCACCCAGGACCCTCTTTGCCAGAGCCTTTCCTTTCAGTTTGTGTCTCCTGTTGCTTTTTTTTTTTTTAAGAAGACTGCAAGACCGCAGCTGTGACCATAGATGGACTATGAAACTTTTACTGTTTTTCTCCTTTCATCTGAGCGTGGAGCAGCTGTTCAACACACATCCTCACACTTTGTTTCTTAGACCCTTCATATGAGCCAGACCTTTTAAAAAAAATTTGGTTGGAATATTGAAAATGCATGCTGTGCTTTGTACCGAATTATACTATTTCTAGAAGATAACATAATCCATATATGACAAGGTGCCTTAAAAGCTGCTTCATACCAAAGGACAAAAAATAATTCAGATGCTTACAGTTTTCCATCATAAATAAACTATTTGTCATATCCGAACCCCCTCTTGTACATTGACCTTTTGAGAGCCTTTATTTCCAGATTAACTGTAGGCACAGTAAACGATGAACCAGAGCTCTCGCCGAGCTAAAGGTTCTTATGTGTGTGTGTGTGTGTGTGTGTGTGTGTATGTGGGTCTCTTTATCTCCAAATGCCTGAACTCTATTGCTCTGATCAAATCAAATATTGGCATGCAGCTAACCCACATCCACCTCTCTCTCGCACACTTAATAATTGATGGTCAATGCATTATTAAAGTGCTTTGACTATTAATGCAGACTGACACATGAAGGTAAGAACCATCTCCACACACATGGAAAATAATGTGGGAGGGAATGAATCAAGGAATGGGAAGAAGAACATGCCGTACAGAGGAAATAAACATAATACAGACAAATTTTTAATATTAAAGCTATGTTCCAAAACCTAGTGAGCTGCTTACCTAGTGTTTTATATAATATACAATGCTATGCAATGATTAATCGCATCCAAAATAAAGGTTTTTGTGTACATAATATATGTGTTTATATATATATGTACTGTGTATATTTATAATGTATATATAAATACACACACATGCATATATGTATTTCAGAAAAAAAATTATGCTTATATATTAAATATATTTATATATAATATATTTATATGTAATATAAATTCTGTAAATATAAATATATACATGTAAATACATCTAAATATTTTCAAAATATGTACTGTATGTGTGGCATATATATATATATATATATATATACATACATACATACATGATAAATAAACACAGCACACACACATATATTATATAAACAAAAACGTTTAATTTGGATACAATTAATCATGATTAATCATTGCCCAGCACTACAGTTTTTAGCGTTAGAAAGAAGTATTTTCACCAAGGCATTTATTTGAACAAAAAATACAGTGAAAACAGTAATATTGTCAAATAATAATACATTTTTTTATATATTAAAATGTTATTTATTGATGTGATATACAGGTATGTGTGTGTGTGTGTGTGTGTGTGTGTGTGTGTGTGTGTGAATGGACCATTAGACCAGGAGATATACAACCTTTAAGATTGAACTATTATGTCTTGAAAGGAAGAGGAAAAGCAGAGCTGTGAATGAATTCACACACACACATATTCAGGTACACATTATATAGCCTGCCTGTGCCCCATGCACGTCCACTCACTGTCACCGAGAGACTGTTTGGTTCAGTGTTTGGAGGATCTGCGTTTGATGTTGCACCACCTGCACACACGCAAAGTAATGGCACTTTCCTGTGGCGTTATTGATCTGACAGCTTGACCCGAGGATCCACAGGAGGCTCCGGAGAATACTGAGAGAGAGAGAGAGAATGAGAGACAAACGGATAGACAGCCAGGAAAACAGAGAGACAGCACGAGAAAAAGGCACCGAGCAAATTGGCAATGATTGATAAAAAATGAAAGCTTAAAATACAAGCGAACGATTAGTATAGACAGATAGCAATAAACACTTATTCTTGGAACCAGACCAATAAATACACATGCAGACACACAGACGTCTCTGAGCTGCAGTTGGAGTGGGAGTGATTGTCATTGTCTTAATTAAAGTTGTGACATGAAATAACTTCCTCCACCTAGACTCATGTCACCTCCCAATGAGATTACACGTGTTATTGCACTGTAGAACTACAGTCTGTCAAGGCTGTGAGGAGAACGAGAGACTGAATCGGAGAGAGCAGATATAGAGACAAGGATGGAAGGAAACAGAGAGATGGAGAGAGAGTTTCCTGTTAATGTTCTTTCACATGGCTTATGTCAGTGTTGCCTGATGCATTGATCTCCATGGATTGAATGTTTGAATGATTGAACGCTAGTCAAGCTCTGTAATGTGGTGCTTAAAGTTCAAACACTTTCAACTTTTATCCCTTTTCCCACTGACCTTTCAAAGTTCAGTCAATGATTGCCTTCAGTGACAGGTGATTCATGTGTGCATTTGCATATCTAATGATGTCTTCTAGAGACCAAAGCCACAAGAAATATTTATAATATAATCTTGAATAACTCTTTTCATTCATGTATATTTACAGTATTGTTAGCAAAATAATCCTGTTAATTGTATTTTTAAACAACTTTAAATTTACCAGCAGTTGTTTTTCTTGCTACAATCCTATGCACACTGATTTTTGTTATAGATAAACCACCATAAAAATCAGGCTTCTGTGATACTTTCAGGTTAAGGGCAAAGAAGCACATGACACTAAAATAATTACAGTCACACTTTATTTTAAGGTCCAGTTTTCACTATTAACAAACCATTAACTATGACTTTTGCCTCAATAAACTCCTAACTTGTTGCTTATTAATAATTAATAAGGAAGTTCAGATATTGGTTAGGATTAGGGATGTAGAATATGGTCATGGAGAACATGTGCTTTATAAGTACTAATAAACAGCAACGAGTTAATAGTGAGAATTGGTTCCTGTACAAAAATGGAAAATGAACTAAAATGGACATTGCAACCAAATTGTCTTTGCTATTGTGACACATATACAAAAGAAATGGCTTTTCAAACTATAAATATATTTTTTTTCTAAATAATATAAAAAAAAACAATGTGGGATGGGAATTGATTTTGTTCACTGGGAAGTGATTATAGAAAAAGAGCAATGCAAACTGAGTGGATGAATGTTTCATGTGAGTGGTTGCTTGAGGAAAAGGGTTGAAACTCATCTGGCCATTGGACAACATTTATTACCCAATCATCGAACCAAAGTGCATAAGAAAATAGTTTTTTATTTTTTGATTAAAGATTGTGAAGGCACTTTAAAAAAAAATCTTTAAAAATGTCCAAAATCTATAAGAATAGTCTATTTTAATTTCATGGTCCTAATGGAAGTCATGTGTAATCATTTTAGTGAAATTATGGAATCATTGGATCAACTAACAAATCGAGAATTTACAAGAACAGGAAAACATCCCTTCAGACCTGGCATGCCAAACAGTCACGAATAAAATTTCTGCCATATTATTTTTTATATGTTCAGATTCTTTTGATTGATATGTAGTTTGCAATTATAGTTTTGGGCAGAATGCATGGCTACTTTGTTGTCAGTTACAATTTTTCTCTCATAGGAAAGCAGAAGAGAACAAGGGGTAAAAGAGCAACAAAAAGGAGGAATAAGAAAGGAAGGTGCTTTGGCCAGTTGAAGGAAAAATGTTAAACAAACTGTATGTTCTGCCATGTTATCTCAGAGAAAGATACATAGAGCTCTTGAAAACGTGACAGTACAAACATGCAAATACACACACTCACATACCATGCATAATTGCCACACCTGCTTACTTGATGAAAGATGCACATATGGTCTACCACCCATCTCCTTCCCAGCACTGCTGAACTCAGTTGCCTCCAATGTGTGCCTTCCCAGAATGCAGTGCTCTGACACTTCAGCACACTTCAGAATTTGTCACTGCTTTCATAGTCCCTTTGCACCAAACCAGAATATATTTTTAGCCTCTATGCTGCCTTGTGTGCCCCTCCTGTGTGCCCCTCATTTTCAAACCTAGAACAGAAAGTTTTTCCTTAGAACTTTAGCATTGATTGACACTCTGTGTCTTTGTTTACTTGTCTGAACATGTTTGCACAAAATACTGGAGGGATCTAACATGCATCTGCAACTTTAAAAGCATACCTATGAATTTTGCATGACAAAGCCTGTGTAAGCCACAAATGAACTTCTATATGCTATTCTCAAACAGGAAAGGGGGACCTGATCGGATCAGACTCGCTGACGAAAGAGCAGGTGATAAAGACCAATGCAAATGTGAAAGCACTGACGTATTGCGACCTGCAGTACATCAGCCTGAAGGGACTGCGAGAAGTGCTGCGCCTCTATCCTGAATACGCCCAGAAGTTTGTCAGCGAAATCCAACACGATCTCACCTATAATCTGCGGGAGGGCAGTGGAGCTGACGTGAGTAATGCTTGCAAGCACACATGATGGTATTTAGGGCATAGGGTGTCAATCCCAGAGTAAAACCTTTGATTCAACAGCCTTGACTGTAAAGGTCAAGCAGTGTGTGCATGTGCTTTTTTTTTAGCCTGAATCATGTGCATGAGGGACTGAGGCAGTTACCTCGAACATACAGGTCAGGAGTCGATACATCACCTAGGATCGGATTATCAGTATTTTACGCTTGTGCAGTGGAGCTGATATGAGTCCTATAAATAGATCATCATTCAAACAGAGAAACACGATAAGTCGCCTCCATGATCATTTATTATGGTTCATATTCTCTGCTGTCAATTTTGTTTCTGAATTTTCCTATAAAATTATTTATTAGATGTAATAATAGAAACATTACACAAAGTGTTCATACAGTTTTTGGACAGTTCACGCAGAAATGAAAATTCGGTCATCATTTACTCCAACCTATGGAATATAAAAGAAGATATTCTTAGGAATGTCTGTTTTTTTTTTTTTTTTCCTGCAGAAGATAAAACAGTAATACAGGTTTGGAGCGACATGAAGGTGATCAAAGAAATTTCATTTTAGAGTCAACTATTCCTTTACTTGGCAAAGCTCAGATAAAGTGGTCTCTATTTACACTTTTTCTTTTTGTTTGAATCCTATTAATAATTTTGTACATTTACATCCCATTGCTGATGAAGAGGGGAAAAAATATTTCATTTGTGATTTTTCTGTAACTCAGCTAGTACAGAATGATGCTAACAAAGCTCTTAAAAGGACATTTCCAGGCTATATGTGACCCTGGACAACAAAACCATTCTTAAGTAGCACGGGTATATTTGTGGCAATAGCCAACGATACAGTGTATGGGTCAAAATTATTGATTTTTCTCTTATGCCAAAAATCATTAGGATATCAAGTAAAGATCATGTTCCATGAAGACATTTTGTAAATTTCCAACAGTTGGCCATAGTGAATTTGTGCATGTAGAGTTACTCGTTAGTCAATGAATTCATGAGCTGTGACCTACAGACTGGAGGTATGTGTGTGTAACGCTGCAGTGCCCACATCCACAACCAGTGGAATACAAAATGAATTCCCATCTGCAGTCTTTGGCATCTTTCCTTCCTTCTTGCACATTCTCGAAGTCCGTGTCCTTTCCCTGACTAAGATAAAGCCCCTTCCCCCCTCATCTTCAGTATGCACATGTGTGCCTGCGCACGAGACCCCTCTCTTACACACATATACACACACACACACGTTCTCCCAGCCTTGAGTGTAACTTGCGAGGACAGGAATAGCAGCAGGCTGCGGTTTGGAGTGTGTGCCGATACTAAGAATAGCACAGAGGGAAGGCGGGGACTCCGTGCTGGCTGGGTCCCCCGCGCCTCGAGTTAAGATTGGATCCTGTAAGATAAAAATAGCAGTGAAACAAGAGGCGCGGGGTGGAGAGGTGCCTCTTTTCTCTCCTTTTCACTTTTTCCTGCAGTGCTGCTTCTGCAAGGTGTCACATGCAGCTTTCACTCCAGCTGGTCAAAGACATCGTTGTGTTTGAGGAGAGAAAGAGAGGGAAGGAATGATGGTTGGTGAAGTGGCAGATACATAACATGTAAATGTATAAGATACTGTTGCAGATTTAACCCTACCTTAAATCGTTTTTCAATAGGATATACAATTTTTTCAAAGCATTATGAAGGGATTTGTTTGATTTAGACCACCGAGTACACCCTATCAGCTGTATAGCAATGCGCTCTCAAAACATCTTAGCAACTGCATAGAAATGCCCTGGCAACCAGCAACAATAGCTTGGCATCTTGGCAGAGACTTTCGCATACACAAGCACTTAATTTCCTTCAGAAAATGTAAAAATCAAGTTTGTGTGTGCCATGAGACATAGCAGGTCAGCATCGATGCTCATTTCACATGTGTGCAACCCCAGAATGCACAAGGAATACCAATGAACACATGCTTGCACATACATTTGCACGTAATTGCAGAGCTGGTGAGAATAGATGTGTGATTATTGGGGAAGCTTCCCTATTACTGTTCGTCTGTGTGTGTTTGTGCACTAGAGCTTTGGGAGAAAAAGGTAATGCTTTCTTTCCTCTCTTTCTTGTTATACTTTGCTGGAATTGACTGAATTTGGCGACTCGAGGGACATGGAAATGCCAGAATAAACACCTCGTTCTCTGGAGGGGGGGGGGGGGGAGTGAAAACTTCTGTAGAATCACCAATTTAAGTATCTTGCACACATGCACACACGCTCCCCTCGTGCTACTGGAGTCTGTGTTACTAAGATTGGAAAGAGATTGCTAAAAATAAATTTTGCTCTAGGTGGGGTGTGGGACTGCAGACAGAGCGTGGGGGTGGAGATCATGAGAGGAACGGGGAAAAAACAAGATGCGAAGAAAGAGAGAGGCAGGTTGCGGAGAACGGGAGGGGGGTTGCAGATAAAGATGGAGAGATTTCAGTCAAATTGAATAGGGGAGAATTAGTGGCGGGATAGGAGGAAAGGGAAGGGTGAGATGTTAATTAAGATTTGCTCAAAATATTTTATTATTTTTCCTTCTCGGTTTATGTTTGTTAGTAATACAGGGATGCAGGCTGTGTGTGTGTGTGTGTTGCCACCCTATAGCGACGGACTTTGATTGACATAGTCTTTTATGTGTTTTGACAAAACAAAAATAAACAGTGCCGCCTCTCCTTTCTGCAACCTCTTATGTGGAGCAGCAGGATAACGCCGCTTGCAGCCATTCTTTTTATGACATTCTAAGAACATGCAGTACTGAGAGTTTACAACCAAGAAAACTAAATAAATTTTTAGCTTCTACAAAGAACAGTGTTTTTGTGGGCAAAAACCAATTGAGGTTCCTTAATCTAGTACAATGGAAAATATGCAGAGTTGAGCTGGAGGTGGAGAAACATGGTAGAGAGGAACACGAAAAATCAACAGGCTGTGTTAGTCTGCCACGCACTGGTCATGACCCTTTACTACCCATTTGAAAATAATTTTTAGAATTTATTGCTATTGAAGACCAAGAATGGTTTCATAAATATAAACTGTTCTTTAATAACTAGATTTGCATTTTTAGAAGGAAGTGTTTGCAAGAGTGCAGTAGAATAGTGTTAATGTTGGAAGTAACCCTAGGTTCAACACAATGCCACAGTTTCATGGCAGTGAAAAGTGATTATAGATGGCTAAATAGATGTAAGATCTCAATTTAGCTTGCAAATAAATGCAGGTGAGAAGGCCAGTCACTATTCAGGATCCAAACATTGTAGAAACATACTGTATATACACTAACATTCAAATCTCTTTATTTGATCAAAAATACAGTAATATTGTGAAGCATTACAACTTAAAAAAAAAAAAACTCTTACAATGTAATTTACTTCTGTTATTTTTTTTAAAGCCATTACTTCAGTCTTTAGTGTAACATGATCTTTTAGAAATCATTCTAATTTTCATTCTATCATTTAATCATTCTAATTCAAATTTAACATTAAATGTTAAAAATAATGGCTTTCAAATATACTGTAAAGTTGAACGGCTATAATAATGGCTAAAATTAAGGGGGAAATGCATTTAATAGAGACATCTGTAGGCCTTCATTAATAATAGGCTCCTTAGTAAAAAGCCATTAAACACATACAGTACTTAATATACAGTATTTAAAATGTACCATCTTCATGTTGTTTCCATATTAATTTGAAAATTCAATGTTGGAAATTTGGAAATTATCACAGTATAAATATATTATGCTGATATGTGATTAATCCCAATTAATTACTGAAAAATGTGATTTAATTATTTTTTTTTAAAATTGATTGACAGAACTAAGTATAAATAGAAATCTAATTATTTTAATCTTAATTAAAATGTAGAAGGATTTTTGGGGTTTATTTTGCAAAAAGTAAACAGATGGACTGTCTGTACATTATCCCAGTTATTATTACACAATCACTTATCAAATAAATCAGTACATAGACATGAAATATCTGTGTATGTTGAATAATTTTTTTAATATGTGCCATGAAAGAGTCCATAGAGAGATATTAGATTAGAATCAGAATTAATTTTTCCAGACAGGTGTATATAAATATCCAAGATATACATCTCAAAAATATAATACTTCTGAAATTAAAAGGTTCAAATTATATCTAAACAAATGATCAGAATCAGAAAATTAAGAGGCATGAGCTGAAAAATAATAATAATAATAAAATAGAATGGTTGAGAAGTACAGTGTTACCTTGCAAGTACTGTAGTAAAATAGCTCTAATTTTACCACTTAAACTCACTTCTGCTGATCAAAGGCATGTGTATCTACTGCGTTTCGTACAGACACAAACATAACTAAATCTGCTCTGTCTCTCTCAGCTGGACTGGGAAAGCAACGGTGGTCTGGTGAAGAAACTTCCTGCTATCCGTGAGGACGAGGAGAATGATGAAGAGCAGCACTCAGTGCCAAGGGCCCCACGTTCTCCCCTTCGCCTGACCCGGGGTCTCAGCTCCCCCCTGAGATCGCCTCTTCTCCCCCCTCGCCCCTTCCGCCCTCCGTCAGACCACACGCGACCCGCCACCCTCCAGATCCCTGTGGTCAGTTTCATCAGCGCTCCTCCAGAACTCAGCCCCAGGTACACAGACACATCACACATCACGTCCTCAATGAGCTGTAGCGCTCTGGTGGCTCTCATAAGAACTTTACTGATTTACATAATTTAGAAGTATCCAGCTTCCATGACAACCAATTTGGGTGGAATCGCTGCTTGCTCTAGTAATTGGCTCTTCAATTTTATACTAAGCAATCAAGACTCATCTAAAACTTGAATTTAATGAGCAAAAAGTAAAGGAATCCACTTCTATCTAGGCATTTTTATATTACAATACCAGTTAAAAGTTTGGAATACTTAAGATTTTATTATGTTTTTGCAAGATGTCTCTAATGCTCTTATTTTTATATATTTTAAGATGGAGTTAATTCTTGTGATAGCAAAGCTGAATATTTAGCAGCGTCACATGATCCTTCAGAAATCATTATGGGAATAGATTACTGTACATGAACAACATGATGTCTCTGCAGGTTTGTGGACGGCATTGAGACAGAAAGCAATTCCAGCTCAACACAAAGGTTTGAGTTCGGTCCCACCCTACCTCAGAGCGGTCCTCCATCCCCTTCCCCAGGTACATACACAACTACAAGAGAGAATGTGATTTCTGGAAGGAAATGTTATGAAATAATATTTCCAAAAATAGACTGTCTTGCACAGTCAGACTTATATGTAGCTTATTCTGTCCAAGAACCGCCCACTTAGATAGGAAAGGACCATCTGACCAATATGTAAAACAGCCAACTATTTTTTTACGTGACATTTAGGGCTGGTACATCTGAAATTGCATATGAACCTCAAAGCAATACAGAATATTTTACTGCTCAGGGATATTTGTCCCACTAAATGTCTCGATCAAAACTCTTCAGTACCTTTGAGGATAAGACTTGATGCCACAGACCTTGAACTTTACAAACCTTAGCAAATCCATTTATTAATGTTTCCTTTCAATCATTCATCGTAACAGTTTGGGAACTTCACTAATGCAACTTCTGATGTACAGTGACTCAGTGAAATTAAAGCTGGCCAATCAGATTGCAGCTCTTACAAGTTTTGTATGCATCAGAAGGTCAGGGAACATTCTGTCGCAGTAAATTTATGTTCTTCATCCATCCAAACTTTCCTCTTCCTCTCTACAATAAACAACTCATTTTGTGTGGGTTTGTGTGCAGTGAACCAGGAGCAGCTGGAGACCAAGCAGAGCATTACCAAACTGAGTGAGGAGGTAAATGAAACAAACACATTCAATCAGAATAAATCTAATTATATTCAACATAAATATAAATATGCTTTCCCTGGTTTCACGTCAGTGTGACACAAACCTCCAGACCAATTACAGTCTCAAGTACTACAACAATGTGAGAGTTTTAGTACTTGGAACCGGAATAGGTCTCGAGTCTTGGGGCAAGACTGAGTGCAGGACAAGACCAAGATCATGGAAACATGGTCTTGGAATCAGACAAAATCCTAAGTACTACAACACTTGCACAGCATGCAGGTTATAAAATCATTTTATATCTGCGAAGATATCTGAAAAGTAGATCAGGCTCTACCAAAACCTATAAGCCACTAGAGGCCATGCATTACATTGATTTTACCACTTTTAAGTGGCTTTTTTTATTGATTTTTGTAAAAAGGCTGCACTACAGCAATATCATAAAATATATCTTTGTTCAGTAAGTACAGGATAATATAGAGTCAGCTGGTCAACATAGCAAAATAAACCCAGACAGATTGATCAGGACCTGGATGCCAAGCCAAAAGCTCTTTATATCCTAAAACGGCTTAATTTTATGATTCGAGAGACATGCAGCCACTATAGCTGTAAGGAAATAGTTATCTGGGACATTGTTTAATGTGAAAAGTTCCATGTCCCCTAACTTACATTCTGTTGATCTCATTCACAGATGACTAGTCTATCCCAGCAAGTCTCTCAGCTGAGCAAAGAGCTACAGGAAATGACACGTCTCCTCCAGCCCTTGCTTGTCATTGGATCTCAACCTTTCCTGACAGCCCTCAGTCCAACAATGCCTCCATCTCCCAGCAGTAGCAGCGGTCCAACAATATCCACGCCACCAGCTCCTTCGCCCATAGCCCCATTGTCTGCACCACTCAGACCTACTTGCTCCCTATTGGACAGTGCAGACACTGGGAGCATTGGCTTGCCCAGCTGTCTCATACCCACCAGCCCGCCACGGAGACCCCAAGCACAGGCTCAGGCAGGCTGTTGGAGGGGACCTTCCTTACCAGTCCTTCTTTCTCCAGTGTCAGCCCAAACGGAGGGGGAATGCACCCAGGCAGCTTCGGCCCAGCCACCGCAAACCAGCCATCCCGCATCCCCATCTCTAACCTTTTCCTTCTCGCTCCCTTCTTTCCGTTCCCAGTCTACTTCCTGCTCTCCCTGCCAGAGTTCTCACCGACCTGCCAGTCACAGCAGAGGTTTGCTACCTCAACCTCCCTCACAGGACACCCCACCTCCACCACCCTGTCATTGCTCTGCACCACCCTCGATCAATAACTCCCCTGGTGACCACAGGCTGGGGATCAGTCCGTTTCCCTCATCCCCTTCCTCCACTGTCACCACCCCTTTGGTCCAGCCACGGTCGTGCAGTCCTCCTTCTTGTCCGCAAACCTCCCCACCCTTGCCCTGCTCCCTGGACTCCCTGCCAGAAACCCAAGCCTCCTTTGACACCTTACAATCCCCGCAGAACCCCAGGCCGGGACCTCCTCAGTTAGAGTTTGAGATGCAAGAATGGGCAGCAGGAGGGAGGCCTTCCACAGAGCATATCAGCTTCATAGATGAGGAGGGACCAGCACTGTGAGAGACTGAAAGATGAATACTATGACTAGTTGACTTAGCAAATAGGGGAGCGGTGAACTTGGTCGACTGCAACTGCCCCAACACACCCACATTCTGAATGACAGACACAACTGATTGCTGTTCCTTCAGGACGACACTCTTGAAATTGGACAGCTTGTGGCTCTGTTCCAAACCCTAGTGAGCTATCTACTTATAAACAGCATTTTTACATTTTAGCATTTTATGCATTCAGTGAAAAGTTTTATCCATCATTGTCCCACATTCTTAATACAAAACCACACAAGAGTCTAAAGCTGCATTCATAACATGCCGTAATTACTGTTATTCTAATTATTCTTGCATTGTCATAGTCAATTAATAGAATTATTAGACAGAAATATTACAGAAAGCCTACATCTTACTGCTGAAGCCTCTGCTATTTTGAGTGTTCCCTCATGTTGTAGCGGTCAGGTGGTACAAGTTGAAGCTCAGAAAATTAAGTTTAAGATATAATTACACAACCTAAAAGGATGTGAATGCTGTTTACGAGTCGTAATCTCGTAATTGCGGTAATATCAACACGGCAGGAATGCACATTTGTTCACAGCAGACTCCGGTCTCATTTTAGCATGCTGCTATGCTAACGCTAACAGAACTTGTCAACAAAAGTATTGAAAGGAACAGTTCCATCTAAATATAATTTAAATTGTTTAGTCTAATATTGTGTGTCAGACTCTATTGGAACCAACTGTGAACAGGTATCTTGTGTTGTTGGTTAGGCTAATGTGTTTTGATGTTTTTTAGTATGGATATGGGAACTTTTCAGCTGGTCAGGCTGAAAGAAAGCTGTTTTTCAGCAAGGAGAATTGCTACCCATAAAAACTTTCAATTCGGTCATCTTTGAGGTTCCCTTTTGTTTAGAATGCTCGTTTAGATTGTAGTTAATTACCTTTGTAGACAGCTTATAAAAAGGCAGCTTACTATGATTTGGAACAGAGCAACTGTGGTATTCACCACTTGGGATCACCTCAGTACTTGACACCAGCCAGTCACTCTCCTCTGAGCACAACTTCATGAAGTTCCTCTTCTAAAGGCATTATGGGTCCTCACAGGCATCAAGGTGGACATAAAGCGTGGTGACCAGAACTGCAAGGATCACGCTGTGGTCATATCTTGCTATGGGAATTTAATACAAGTAAAAGTGCACTGATTATCTTGCATAGCTGTGCACTAATCATGCACAGAATACAGGAAATGTTAGGTGGTGTTTCTTATCTCTGTATTACCAAAACAATGTTTTTACACTACAAATTCCCCACTTTGTGAATCGAGTTCATATCTGAATTTCCAGAATTTATAAATGAATGAGCAGTCACAACACATTATCCATAATACTTCATTAGTTTCATCCAGTCTGTCCCAAGCCACTTAACACATTCACTTGCCAGAATCATGAGTTACATATTTAGTCAGAATGGAGACCTTGGGAAATGCCTGTCCTCCACTTCTAGAAAATGATAAATTTCAGTCGGTTTATAGATGTATTCCTTATATTCAGTCAAAACAAATATGATTAGAGGACATATACAACCAGGGTCCAAAATTAACTTTTGCGACACCTGCATGTTGGATGAATTGAGATAATTGATCATTCATATGGTAATTTGTTCATTCTATATATATATATATACACACACACACCTCTACCTATGGCAACTGATTTATTTAGCACATTGTGCCGTTCACAGTCTCACAATTAAGCCTCCCATCAAAAAACAAAACAAATTTGATTTCCTTTAGAATTTGGTTTCATTTCAGTGGTTTAAATGTCACAAATGTGCTGCCACATTTCTAGAGCTATGACAATAATAATAAAAAGTTTTAATGGTACATTTTCCATCGAGTTAAAAGTTCAAATTTTCACTTGCATTGTATAGATTGGATTTGTTCAAGTTACAGAGCAGCCAATCGTTCATATAGTGTTAAAAAAAAAATGTATGTGGAAATCGCTAAAATCATTACCAGCCATCTGGCTGTTTCATTTACTTGCCAAAGCCAATTCACTCACATTTGCACTTGGCAAGTGTTAATTTTTGACCCTGCACACACCATGCATGACATGCCAAGCATTCTAGCATGTATTAGCCTAATAAGTCATGTTCTGTTGCCATGTTACACCTTTAAAAGAAGTCATAACAGGCATACTCAAGAAAATCATCAGAATACATACTTAGATCAAAATGCTCAAACTACATCATTGTAGCATGTGAAACAGCAACCATATTTAGCAGACTATGAAGGGGTCGGCTTACCATATGCTGAGCAGTCCACGTAGGGTTCTGAGAGCTTGGCATGACACTTAATGAACAGCCATAGAAGTTAGCATATCTACAACTGAAATAAACACATATACACAGCTTTAGCCATCCAACCAGCGTGCCTTCTCATGAAATATAAATGAATAATCTAATAGCGCTCCCCATTTTTCAGCATTCACAATACTTATATAAAAAAAAAAAAAAAAAAAAAAGCTGTTGGTCATTTCACAGTAGAGAGCACTGCACTTTTATTTAACTGATCTATTTATTTAATGATTTTATGTATTTATCTATCTATCTATCTATCTATCTATCTATCTATCTATCTATCTATCTATCTATATGCTGTCCTGATAAGAATAGACTCCCATGAGAAACCTCACAGATGATTCTTGCAGCTGGTGCCCACAGAAGCAGAAACACCTCAAACTGAATTCGTTCCTCACCACCGTGTGCTTATGGATTTCAGTCATGAAGATCACCTCAGTATCTCTGATATCTGATGACCAGCAAGAGACTGGCTGAAACCGAGCAGCCAGTGTCACTTCTTTTCACTAGTTGCCATATAATTTGGCACAGCTCTTGGAAACAGACTGATATCATCTCGTTTTATCAGTTTGCTGAGGACACATGGCACGTGTGCCATCTGTCCATCCTGACTAACGTGTACTTGCTTGAACAGGGAAAGGGCGCGTTGTTTATAAGACAATAGAATACTTTGGTTTCTATTTTCTTTATCTAGGTCAGGGGGTACGAATATGGATAGTAGGAACTTTGATGATTTTTGAACTTTGGGGTCTGGGGTTTCCTGCATGTCCATTTAATTTGCATGAGCAATGTGCCTGCATATATGGGGGGAAGGGTTGGGCTGCACGACCCAAGGCAAACAGGGGTCCAGATGTATTTTATCAACTGTAATGAGCTTTATGAGAGACACTTACCAGGATAATAAAACAAAAGGTGACATTTTCTAAGAATAAAGACTGCTGTGTTCCTTTTAAAACTACTTTATCAGAAGAATTCATAAAATAAAAAGGCATATTTGGTTGATTTGAAATAATTATTTCAAGTCAACCGAATACTTTAGTTTGTCACTTTGTTTTTTTTTTTTTTTTTAATTTTCGGCTACATTTTTGGACACAAAAGTAGAAGAAAGGTCATTTGGATTCAAACCAGAGACTGTAAAAAAATTTTGTAAAATTATTTGTAAAAAAATAAAATAAAATCATCAAAACCTATCATGACACCACACCCCGTTTTTATAGCATCAAATAACTTAGCAAACTTTAAAAAAATGGACACTTGAACATAAATCAGCATTGTAAAAATTAAAATCATGGACACCATCTTTGGGAAACATTTATTTGAAGTGCAATTTGATTTTTTAGTTTGGCTGAACGGCCCATTTGTTTACTAGAAGAACGCAGGGTTTAAGACCTATTCCAGATGGCAGCCACCAGATGGCAATCAAAATGTTTTGGCTTGACTTTTCAAGATGTGCATTTTTCTTGATTCAAACATGTTTTTCCCATACGAGCACCAAGGCTAAACATATCTGAAGCATGTGATAACTGCCAGAGTTCATCTTCAGTTAGTAATTCAGAATATTTAGATTTTTCTGCTCATTTCTGTGCTAGAAGATATATTATTTGGGAAAAATAGGTCACAGGCAGGATTCAAACGAGTTTTTCCAACATAAGCACCAAAGCCTGACATTCCTAAACCATGTGATATCTGCTAGGCCTCATCTCCAACCTCTTCTGTGCTAAAAGCCCTTCCCAACCCAGAAAAAAAGACACAAAGCAGTGGGCTGCACCACGGCAGAGGCCTGCATATATGAGTGGAAACATTCACTATAGATCTTCAAAAAGAGGGAGTTATGAGGACACTGATTTGTGTAAAGATAAAGGGAGTGAAAATAAGAAAACAAGGAACCTGTGTAAAGAGCAACAAATTTTCACCTTCTATTTGGGGTTGGATGGTTTCTACGAAATGTCTTTGTATATGACCCAACATGCTGCCTCTCCAGATATACCCACATCAGCCTATATTACAGAGAGGAAAATACAAAGGGGAAAAACAATCTGCAAGGGAAATTAAAAATCGAAAAAATATATTTATATATTTATATATATATTTACGAGGTATGTATTCACAAAAAAGAACAAAAACAAGCAGTCTTTTTCTAATCTTGTGTTCCAAAGTCCCAATTAAAATAACAATAATTGTTATAATAATAATAATAATAATAATAATATCAATAGTAAATCAGCAAACCAAAATAAGGAGACTAAGCTCCTAGAAGCATAGTCGGTCAGCTTTCTCCAAAGGGAGTCCAAAGCGTCAAAGCCTCAATCCACCAGGTGGCGCTGCAACACACTTTGAGGAGCTTTTTTTTCCTTCACATTAAGTCCAAAAAACAAACAAACAAAAATATAATAGTTCCAAGAGTTCAGCAGAAAACGTATTAAGCCAATGTAGCTGAAAGCCCAAAAGGTGTTGTGGCCCCCTGGAAACCGTGTCTCTTGATTACGAAGCTGTTCAGGGTCTCCACAACAAAGGTGTCTTGTGCAACAAAACAAAAGGAAGAGCAAAACGAAACGCGAATCTAAAACAAAAACTCAGGAGATGTGATCCTCCTAGAGATTGTTAGTGAGGCCGTTTCCCGCCTTCCTTCGAGGTCATGCCAAATATTGCTGCATTGCCTTTTTTGCCCTGAGAGAAAGAGGGAGATGTGAAGAGTCAAATCATTAAGGCAACAAACCAAACAAAAGATGAAACAACTACCAACAGATGAATGAAAGTCTGTCCATCACCTGTCACAGAGGTTGGGATCTGATGCCTGGGTGAGTTTGTGTAAGATATCAACAAAGCCCATCTCCCTTAGCTTGTCTTGTCTCTCTTGTGAGCCTGGAGGAAGCGGAAAAACACAAACTTGTATTCTTAACAATACACTCGAAGACTGGTCTCACTATCAAATACAAATAAACAACAAGTAAATCTTCACAAAATTTATTTTCAATGCTGCACTGTTGTTATTCTCGGAAAAAGGATCAGATGCCTGAACGAAGAGTAGTAATAATAATAATAATAATAATAATAATAATCAGAGCCTCCAAATTAAATATTTAGGACAAAGTTAATGTTAAGATGTTAATATTTCATAAATATTTTTTTATTTAATTAATAAGACCATTAAATTCAACAATTAATTTGTTTTGTTTTCATTCTTCAGAACATTTAATGCCTTAAATTAAACTATATATTTAGATGGCCATTTAAATATATATTATATAAAATAATTTAAAAACCCCACACACAAATGAATCATGATTAATATTTTAATTGCCAGTCCTAATTGCACTTTTACTGTACATCTTGTTGTGCATGTTCTTATATTTGGACAAACTGAGAGCACAACAGTTAAACTGTCACCCACTGCCCCTCCACTGAACCCATGTGTCATGAGTTTCTCACCGTCCTCCTCATTCCAGACAAGGTTAGAGATGCAGCAGGTGGCAGCCAGCTGCAGCTTCATGTTGGAGTGACCCTGAAACATACAGAACAGAAGAAATTACACAGAAGCAAAATAACTATCCAGTAGGAGGGACAGTGATAAGGTGGAAAGAAACAAGCAATAGTACAAAGACACTATGGTACAGAGAGTAAAATAGTGTGAAAGAAAACAAACACTGAAAAAACCCACAACTGAGAAACCAGATGAGCTAATGACAATTCACACTGACCATGTAATATTTAATTTTTTGGAGCATGTCGTCATTGGTCATAATTAGTTCCTTGGCAGTGTTTCCATCAGCAATATTGGCCAATATGCACAATGTCTGCAAAAAAATAAAAAAATATCACAAAAGCATTGTTAAACATCAACTCTGGAAACTATTAAATTCGCCTAAACGAATGTGCCAGGTTCAACAGCAGTTATCTGTATGTTTAAGGGAATGCAAGTAAAGACGTATGTGTATATATATATATGTGTGTGTGTATATATCTATAGCACATCTCTCTGGCATCTGTCAATATATTTCCTGAGAACTTCAACACTAACTTTTTTAGAAGGCATCTGCAACCCAAGTCAAAGGCTTTCCTTTGAATGTACAACAGATCTGTCCAGTTTATTTTTCAACTCGCCCCAAATTTGCTCAATGGGGTCGAGGCCCGGACTTTGAGGAGACCAGTCCATCATTTTCAATGCTCTGGCCAATTGCCTGAACTATCTGTGACGGAAGGAATCTGCTGATTCAACAAAAACAACTGGAACCTCTTAAATATGCCAAGTGTTCTGATCATTTTGGCCATCACTGTACATATTTAAACTGGGAAATATAGAAAACAATTTAAGGTTTTATTGTATTTTTATACAAAAAAAAAATTGGAGCCTTGATGAGAATAAGAAACCTCTTTCAAAAACATAAAAAAAATAAAACAGTATTTAAGTACACTAAAACGTCTTATAGAGGAGTGATTCAATGTATGCTGTTTTCTGTTTCACAAAATTAGTTAATGATTTACCATTATATAATACCATGTACCATTATATAATAATAAAGAGTAATATTTATCTGCTCATAAAATAAAACCATGTAAAATAAATTATTGTAAAATGCTTTCCAAAGTGATATATAGCAGTTAATTTTCAATCCTGTTTCTCGGGACCTACTGCTCTGCACATTTTGCATGTCTCCCTTATCTGACACACTCATCTGAGTTCATGGAGCTCTTTCCTAATGAGCTGATGATCTGAATCAGGGAGACACGGAAAATGTGCAGAGCTGTGGGTCCCCAGGAACAAGTTTGAAAACCACTGATATACAGTATCTGCTACAGAAATGCCACAGTTTAATGCACCACTATGTATCACACTCAAAACCTGATAACTGATTCCTGTGCACAGTCAGAGAGAAAAAAGAAGAAAAAGAGGAGCACCAACCGATAACAAGACAAAAAAGAGCTAAAGACTTGTTCTATGGGATTTAAGATATGAACAGTTTTACATTTTAAAAAGTGATTTTAAGACTAATACTTTTCAAGGACTTCCACAGACACCCTGAAAAGACAACGATTAACTTGTATTAAACTGGGAACATTCTTTTAACAAAGCGTCTGTGGAATATAATAGTTGCTTGAGAAATATTACCAGTATGATTCAGTAAGACCCAGTAAGCACAATGTCATCTTAGTGTGTTTGAGCAGCTCACCTGCTCTTTGACCTCTATGCTGTGTTCTCCCTCCAGGATAAGCATGACCGCTTGCATTATCTGCTTTCCATGTGAGCTCATGATCGGGTCTATATGCTACCAAAGACAGGGAAAGACAATTAGTGTGTGTGTAATCTTGTTAGGCAGTGGAAGGGAATTTATCAGACCAAGCATAAATACATACAGTACATATACACACATACATACATATACGTACAGGTGCATCTCAAAAAATTTCAATATCATGAAAAAGTTCATTTATTTTTGCAACTTATTTCAAAAAGTAAAACTTTCATATATTCTAGATTCATTACATGTAAAGTAACATTTCAAAAGATTTTTGTTTTAATTTTGATGATTATAGCTTACAGCTCATGAAAGTCAAAAGTCCAGTATCTCAAAATATTAGAATATTTCCTAAGATCAATTAAAAAAGGATTTGCAAAACAGAAAAGTTCATGTTCTTTAAAGTATGTTCATTTCTGCTCTCAATACTTGGTCGGGGCTCCTTTAGCACAAACTCCAGCATCAGTGAGGTGTGGCAGTGTGGGCAGGTGCTAAAGTCCTGCTGTAAAAGGAAATCAGCATCTCCATAAAGCTTGGCAGCAGATTGAAGCATAAAGTGCTCCAAAATTTCCTGGTAGATGGCTGCATTGACTTTGGACTTGATAAAACACAATGGACCAACACCAGCGGACATCACGGCACCCCAAATCATCACCGACTTCAGAAACTTCACACTGAACTTCAAGCAGCTTGGATTCTCTGCCTCTCCAGTCTTCCTCCAGACTCCAGACCTGGATTTCCAAATGAAACACAAAATTTACTTTTATCTGAAAAGAGGACTTTGGACCACTGAGCTACAGTCCAGTTCTTTTTCTCTTTAGCTCAGGTAAGATGCTTCTGACGATGTTTCTGTTTCAGAAGTGCTTGGTAGCCCTTTTCCTGAAGATGTCTGAGCGTGGTGACTCTTGATGCACTGACTCCAGCTTCAGTCCACTCCTTGTGAAGCTCTCCCAAGTGTTTGAATCGGCTTTGCTTGACAGTATTCTCAAGCTTGCAGTCATCCCCGTTGCTTGTGCACCTTTTCCTACCCTTTTTCTTCCTTCAAGTCAATTTTGCATTTTAAATGCTTTGATACAGTACTCTGTGAACAACAGCTACCCCTTACAGTAATGACCTTCTGTGACTTACCCAGTTTGTGGAGGGTATCAATGATTGTCTTCTGGACCACTGCCAAGTCAGCAGTCTTCCCCATTATTGTGGTTTCAAAGAACAAGAGATACCTGGAATTTATACTGTAGGGATGGCCAGTTAATGAAGCTTGAATGTAAAATTTCAAATATTTTGAGATACTGGATTTTTGACTTTCATGAGCTGTAAGTTCTAATCATCAAAATTAAAACAAAACCAAAACACTTTTGGAATGTTTTACTTTACATGTAATAAATCTAGAATATATGAAAGTTTCAAAAATATTAACTTTTTCACAATATTAAAATTGAGATGCATGAGATGATATATATATATAATGTGTGTTACCGGCCGGTTGGAGAGCAGGTTTCGAAGCAGCCCCAATGTTTTCATTAGTACATTAGTATCAGGATCAGACAGGAGTCTAAAGAGCTGTTCTGTGCCCAGAGCTCGAACTATCTCCACCTTTACCTTCTGATCTGCCTGGAAGGCCATGTTCTGCACAAAAACACATTACGGCTTCAGATGACATAGAGTGTTTTCATACTGAAGCTTTGGTGTGGACCGAAGTCAGCTGGTCTTACCATGAGAGCCCAGATGCCATTGACTCGTAGAGCTGGACTGTCACTTTGTGTGAGGCTGCATAGTAACTCGATGACCCCAGATTCTAAGATAGGCTGTGAACAAACACACACAATCACTTTTTAAAGACCAGTGGCACTGGGAATAATCCTCTCATCTTTGTTTAAAAGAAAAATTTAAAACTGTATTAACAACAATGTTATTCTTCTGTCTTTTGTTAATAATATTCCTATTAGGGCTGCACGATATATTGCATGCGATTGTCATGCGCATCTCGTCAGTAAAGCTGGTTCTGTGATTATTAATAAATCTCCATCACCTGTTTTCAAATGGAGCGGCATTACATACAGAGCCGTAGTTCACCGACAATCTACACAATTCGCGCTCAGAATCGCAGATGAATCGCCTGCGATATTGAACGTGATATTGCGTAGCTCGCGGGTCAACTACGGCTCTGTATGTAATGCCGCTCCATTTGAAAACAGGTGATGGAGATTTACCACTAATCACGGAACCGGCTTTACTGACGAGATGCGCATGACAATCGCATGCAATATATGGTGCAGCCCTAATTCCTATATGCACAAAGAAAACGTGATTGGTCAGTGATTAATAAAATACTTAATTTTATTAAATTATAAAAATACTATACTGTAAAAAAACTGAGCATTTAATAATAAAGTTTAAGTCAAACTTTGATGTTGGCTTGAGAAAGCCTGACCAGAATGTCTGAAGTAGTTTTAAAAGCTTGAAGTTTGAACGTTTTCAGTTTGAAGTAGTTCAATAATTATATTACATTTACTGTAAGAAATTAAAAATTCTGGCTGTATAATACTAATAAACCAGCAAAGTGCATGTACGTTACCTCTTTGCTGGGTGAAAACGCCAGCAGTAGGTTGCATAGTGTTGAAGAGGCCATGACCAGGACCTCATCTGGTGCGTTCTGTAATAACTACCCACAAAATCACGTGCATTCAGTTAGGGTTTGATTAGCCTCCAGGTTTCAATCAACATCATCTGAATATCATACCTTCATTAGTGGCTTCCATACGGCATGATCATGGAAACTTGTCCTTAACTGTTGTACAGACCGTGATAAACTGTGAAGACATCTAGAGGAAATTTGAAAGAAATAATTGAAAATAAAAGAGCAAACCAAAACCTCTTTTCTTCGTTCTATTTTTGAATTCTTTCAATATCCAATTGTTGTACCTTTTCAACAAACACATTTAACACTACTATTCTAAAGTTTAGGGTTGGTAAGAGTTTTAAAAATGTTTTTGAAAGAAGTGTCATGCTCACCAAGGGTACATTTATTTAAAGGAACACTCCACTTTTTTTTGAAATAGGCTCATTGTACAACTCCCCAAGAGTTAAACAGTTGAGTTTTACCGTTTTTGAATCCATTCAGGTGATCTCCGGGTCTGGTGGTAGCACTTTTAGCTTAGCTTAGCATAGATCATTGAATCGGATTAGACCATTAGCATATCGCTCAAAAATGACTAAAGAGTTTTGATTCATTTTCCTATTTAAATCTAGAGTTTTCTGTAGTTACATCGTGTAATAAGACTGACAGAAAATGAAAATTTGCAATTTTCTAGGCTGATATGGCTAGGAACTATACTCTCGTTCCAGTGTAATAATCAAGCAACTTTGCTGCCGTACCGTGGCTGCAGCAGGCGCAGTGATATGACGCTGCGCCTGAAAGCAGTCCCCAGCTATATCATAACTAGTTACCTAGTTATGAAAATGCTAATGGTCTAATCCGATTCAATGATCTATGCTAAGCTAAGCTAAAAGTGCTACCGCTAGACCCGGAGATCGGCTGAATGGATTCAAAACACGGTAAAACTCAACTGTTTATCTCTAGGGGAGCTGTAAAATGAGCCTATTTCCAAAAAAAGTGGAGTGTTCCTTTAATCAAAAAACAGTAAGAACAGTAATATTGTGAAATATTAGTACAATTTAAAACAACTTCTTATTGGTTTCTTATTATTTTCAGATATTGAAAACAATTGTGCTGCTTAATATTTTTGATATTTTATATTCTTACAGACCCCAATTTTTTGAATGGTAGTGTACAATGGCAGTTTTCATTCTCCTAATTTTTTTTGACAGACAATTAAAAGAAAATGTGCATCATACCTGACTGCTGCTAACCGTACTTTGATACTAGATTCTGATAGGCCACTAACAATCCTGTCCATCATATTTTCTGTCTCTGTAATCTGTAGTAGAGAAATTAATGTTAACATCCTTATCACATTCACCACATCTACCTAATAACCTGTTTTAATTGTCAGCGTATCAAAGTAGTCAACAGTCACACTGTTGATTTTTGAAAAAGAGAGCCCTTAATATAATATAATATAATATAATATAATTAGTGCTGACAAATGATTAATCGCGATTAATCACATCCAAAATAAAAGTTTTGTTTACATAATATATATGTGTGTATTGTGTATATTTATTATGTACATTTAAATACACACACATGCATGTATATATTTAAGAAAAATATGTTATGTTTATATATTAAATGTTTATATATGATATAAATGATATGAATATAAATATAAACATATAAATACAGGTAAATATTTTTTAAATACTTGCTGTATGTGTGTGTATTTATATAAACAATGAATATACACAACACACACACATATATATATATATATATATATATATATATATATATTTTGTAAACAAAAACATTTATTTTGGATGCGATTAATCGTTTGATAGCACTACATATAATATAATACCTTTTTCCTGATATCCTCGTCATTGGAGCCCAGAGAGGCATAGAGTTTAAAGGCTGCTTGCCGCAGCTCATGTGCATGTTTCAAGTCATGATCCAACTACAGGAAGACAAACAATCACTTAAACTGATTTCATTTCATTGCAAAAGAAAAAGTTACCTGGTTACACCCACTGTTGAAATCTACATGCTTGGCTTTATACAAAAACAACAGAATTTAGAAAGCTAATGAAATGGTTGTATGTGAAGTTACCCTCTTAATATCAGTGATGGCACTGACAGAGCTTGGGTATTTAAAGTAGTCAGCCAACATGGACACGAGGTGGTCAGTGACGCTTGCAATCCGCTGCAGTTCTACGTCCGGCTCCATCAGGTAGGCTAGCGTCTCCGCCCCCTCCACCCTCTCCTCCAGTAACCGCTCTTTACTGCACATCCGCACCAGGCACGGCAAAGTCTGTCCAAACACACACAAAGAACTAGTTCCTATGCACTTTAAATTACACTTTTGCATTCATCACATTCATTAATTACACAAATGTGAAAAATAAAATTTTCACATTTGTGTAATTAATTTTTACAAATATTTTTTTTGGAGGTACCTTTAGTACAATACAGTTGTCGTCTGTCCTGATGGCTCCTGCTCGACACATGTATGTTAAGCTGAGAGAAAAAGTGTGTAAGTTAGTAAAAGCTGAAGGGATTACACGTGTATTTTATAAATAACCTGCAGGATGAGATATACTCACCATTTGGCGGCTGTAAGCTGCATTTCAATGGGTTTGTCCCTTTGCATCATTCTAACAAAAACCTGAGAGAGCTGCTCACCATCTACAAGCACTGAAAACATACACATATACACAAAATATGATTTTCAGCAGGCTGAAGTATTATTTTGTTAACATACAGGAAACCTAAATAAAGGTTTTAAACTTTAAACCAAACCAAACATCTCGTACATAAACCACATCTGATTCAAAGAATAAAATGAGCATTTTAATAAGCAATGAGCAAAATAATGTTGAATCAGTCTTTTTGATGTAATTTGATAGGAGAAAACACTGCTGATGATTTTTGGGCTCTAATACTACACCATAAACTAGGTATTGTACACTGCTGCTCAAATGTTTGGGGTCGGTAAGATTATCGGTAACACTTATGTTCACAGGCTGCATTTATTTAATCAAAAATACAGTGATATTGTGAAATATGGTTACAATTTAAAACTGTTTTCTATTTGAATATATTTCAAAATGTAAATTATTTCGGTGATGGCAAAACTGAATTTTCAACAGCCATTTCTCAAGTTTTCAGGGTCACATGAGCCTTCAGAAATCATTCTAATATGCTGATTAGATAAATTTATTTAAAACATTGAAACATTTATTTATTTTTATTTTTATTATATATTACTTTATTTATTTATTTATTATAAATATTAAACCATTGTGCGGATTAATATTTTTGCGGAAATTCTAATAATTGTTTTTTTAGATTCTCTGATAAAGTTCAAAACAACAGCATTTATTTGAAACTGAAATGTTTTGTAAAAATATAATGTCTTTACTGCCACTTTAATCAGTTTTATATATATATATATATATATATATATATATATATGTGTTGAATAAAAAAAATAATAATTTCTGACCCCAAACTTTGTAACACTAGTGTATATTGCTAAAGTACCATGGTGGCTTTCCAATAGATAACGTAAACCAGCTAGACTCCATTTGCTAGCAAAAGCTTACCACAACTTTACCATGGTAACAGTGATGTAGTTCTTCACTGAAATCAGCAATTACATTGCTAACACACTGCCTTGTGGCTTATATAATCACTTTCTCTATGGAGCTTCTGAATGGTATTTTTTACTTCCAGAAATCTACTGTTCTGCACTATTCTTTTATTTCAGTGAACAGTGATTCAGATGTTAGCAAAGATAATGAAAAACTGCAACAAAAAAAGAGAAGTCAAAGAGAATCTCTGATGAACGTAAGCCAGGAGGACAAAATAAGAGGTGATCAAATGATGGTAGACAGAGGATGATAGCGGTCGTGCTCACCATTCACCAGTGTCATGGAGACCTGAGCGTTCTCATAGGCCAAAACTGAGAAACACTTTAACGCCTGCATCCGTACCTACAAAGAGGGTTCACAAAACATTATTACTCAGAACACACGATATGCATTCAAAATACAGTAAAAAATTGAAAAGCAATTAATTTCCTTTTTGTACCTTATAGGAGGGAGAGATGAACAAAGGAGCGATGTTCTGGATGGCACCGTGGTTGAACAACACCGTCTGATGTTCTGGAGTCTGGACACACACATTATTCAATGCATTTTTCAATAGCGAAAAAAGAAAATATTATTTTGCCAAGAAGCCTAAACTGTAATACTGCAACCATTTTATGGTTTGATTCATGGCCACAGGTGCATGTTGGCTAATCTTTAATAAGGCTTGGAATAAAGCTTGTATGTGGCTAATCTAATCAGAATTTAGAGCTGGAACCATTCCCTTTATAATTCTGAATAAATGCATATGTGATGTGTGATGCACAGAGTTGTGTGTGTTACCTTGCAGCAGTGGGCGAAGATTTGCGTGATGTATTCCTGTGTGTGCTGTGACCGACTCAACAGGGACATGAGATGGGGGATCACAGTGGGGTCCTGATGCAAATTAAAACAAGTTGATCACACTTCTGTTAATGCATGTGCATACGTCATTCCAGAATGTGCATGTTATCTTACTGTGTAGAGCAGCTGCACTGGTGTGACTGGACTGATGAAGACGGTCCTTAAACAGCGCAGACATGCCTCAATGAAGATCAGATCAGGACACAAGAGACCTGTAAAAACACAAAACACTGGTCAAAAGTTTGGCATCATGAAGATTTTTTTTATTTAGAAAGAATCTCTTATGCTCATCAAGGCGGCATTTGATTATTTTATTTGATCAAAAATATTGTTAAAACAGTAATATGAAAGATAGCCTGAATACACAGCGCAAAAACCTTGAAGCAGGGCTGGGATGATGTGACAGTCCACCAGGGACTTGATGTTGTTCTCTGTGCCCATTGCCAGACTGCCCAACACGACCGAACATTCAGTCCTCAGCTCCAGACTAGAGGAGCTCTGCTGGAGAAGATACAGAAGTCTACACACACACACACACACACAGACACACACAAGTATATCCTCATCAGCAGTGAATAGCATGTAAAACAGAGAACAGAGAAAACAGCTCTTGCCATCTTTAAGTTAAGAGAGTGTCTTAATTAAATAAACTTTGTTTTTTCACAGGTTTAAATATGATTTTGAACCCCAGATTTTGAATATAATCTCAGACTTTTGGACTTCACTGTACTTTCCAGCTATACTGGCCCAGCCCAGACAACTGGATAAATTAGCTATGATTTTTCAACCTAACTGGCTGTGTCAAAAATTATTGCAGTTCTATTGATGAAAGAAGGGTGAAGTGGGTGGACATACCTTGGCACAGCTCCCAGCACAATCAGGTTGGCCTTCTGTTTGTTGTTTCCGATGACAGCATTCTTCATGTCACTGTCAATAAAGGTGCAATCACTTACAACTCATGGTGCAAAACATACCTTTTCTATGGCATAGAAACTGATCAACAGAATAAATAATTTTGAGGGTGCTATTGGTCAGATAAACAAGCTGGGTGAAAAAAGCTGTATTGTGGTTGCTGACCTCAACATTTTAAGTTTAAAAAATGTACTTAAACTACCGTTTAATAGGGCTGTAACGATTCACTCAACTCACGATACGATTTTCTCACAATTTTTGAGACTTAAAACATGAAATGGTGTACTTTTATTATTGACTGGACAAAATGCTGCACATTTCTTTGTGAAACTGAACAAAACAAATTCAAACAACACATTTTAAAACACACCCCAAATCAAACAACACAAACAAAATAAATCAGAGATTAGAGGCAACTACTGCATTTTAATTATAAAGATGCTGCATACAAACATTCATCATGAGCAGTTTTTAAACTAAATTGGACTGCATAATTTGAAATTTGTAGCAAATACAGGATGGTCTGACTTTAGTTTTGTAAAAATATACTATAAACACATATTCATGAAACAAATAGGTCCTAAACGCAGATAGGTCCTTCAAGGTATCTTGGAGAGGTGAAGTGTCCAAGTCGCAACATTTAACTACTGGGGTGCCTCAGGGCTCAGTTCTTGGACCACTTCTCTTCTCTGTCTTCATGGCATCACTAGGTTCTGTCATTCAGAAACATGGCTTTTCGTATCACTGCTATGCTGATGACACTCAACTCTACCTCTCATTCCATCCCTGATGATCCGACGATAGCTGCTTGCATCTCAGCTTATCTAACAGATATTTCTTGCTGGATGAAGGACCATCACCTTCAACTCAACCTTGCCAAGACAGAAGTGCATGTGGTTCCATCAAACCCATCGTTTCACAATTTCACCATCCACTTAGGAACATCAATCAAAGCCAGAAACCTTGGCGTTATGATTGATGATCAGCTGGCTTTCTCAGACCACATTGCTAAAACTCCCTGGTCCTGCAGATTTGCTTTATTCAACATTAAGAAGATCAGGCCCAAGGCATTAATGTTTGCCTACAAAACCACCACTGGCTCTGCACCCGTTTACCTAAATTCTTTAATTCAGACTTATGTGCCCTCTAGAAGCTTGCCTTCTGCAAGTGAACATCGCTTTATTGTGCCATCCCAAAGAGGCACAAAATCACTTTCACTGACTTTTAAATTAAATGTTCCTTCCTGGTGGAATGTCCTGCCCAACTCAATCCAAGCAGCTGAGTCCTTAGCCATCTTCAAGAATCGGCTAAAAACACATCTCTTCCATCTTTATTTGACCCTCTAACTCTAGCAACTTCTATTCTAATTCTATTGTAAAAAAAAAAAAAAAAAACTTGTCCCTTTTAGACTTGCACTATTCCTTTACTGCTTGTTTTCTTTATAAAAAAAAATAATAATAACCTAACACTAGCTTTTATAATCTTTTTGTATTCTATCCATTTGTTTTTCATTTTCTTTTTATTTATTATACAGTTAACAAAAGCAAAAAAGGCCTTTAACACCAGCTTGCTCTATTATTTTTCTATTCTATCTGTTAAAAAAACAACAACCTTGCTACGTTTACTGCATTAAGCTAACTGAGACTTGTTATAGCACTTGTATATCATTGCTCTTTTATTGATTTTGATTGCTTCCATTGTCCTCCTTTGTTAGTCGATTTGGATAAAAGTGTCCGCTAAATGACTAACTGTAAATGTAAATGTAAATTCACTCTCTGAAAGCAGGTGGCGCTTACGGAACAGCAGCGATAAAGAATTTCCATGGTTGCTGCTGTAAACAAAGTAGCGCTGTTCAAAAGTTTTGTTTTAAGAAGTTAATACTTTTATTATGCAGGGGCACATTAAACTAATCAACGTGACAGTAAATACTTTTAAATATTTACAAAATACTTGTATTTACTGCTGAAAATTCAGCTTTACCATTACAGGAATACATAAACAGAAAGAGTTATTTTAAATTGTAATACTTAACAGTATTTCTGTTTTTACTGTATTTTGATCAAATAAATGCAGCATGGTAAGCATTAGAAATTTATTTAAGAAACATTTAAAAAAAAAATCATATTATTTTTCATATGCCCATTATTTTTAACAAGGTTTAAATAGTCCTTCTGTATGAGACAAACATTTTTAGAAGTAAAAATATTACATTTAGTATTTAATTAATATGGAAACTGCATGTACAATAATTAAGCAAGAATTAACTATGTTGTTTAAAACAGCTTAGCAGAGAACACTGTCTTTGTTGAACATGTCAAACGAAACTGGTTAGCGTACATTTGAATGATCTGAAGATTACAGAGGCTAATAATGAGAGCAAATAGTAACACCCTCCTAGTGGATTCTCATCTCAGGACTCTTTACCTGAATGCAGGGATGGGCAGTATTTCAAATACATGTATTTAAAATACAAAATACTATTATGTATTTAAATACCTTTGAAAAAATCTAATGTATTTTGTATTTAAATACATTCAATCTTAGTATTTATGTATTTAAAAAATACATAAAATACTTTTTGCCAATCGACCTCTTTATTAGACTGCTGATTTCCTGTATCAACTAGCTCAAACATGCCACTTTCATGCATGTGAGCAGCAGCTGTATGACTCCATCTAGAATTGGGTAATGACATTTTCTGGATTCCTGTAAGGAAATGAGGAATAATACTGCCTGCGTGTGCTATAAAAATGTCCTATTTCCAATTTCAGAAGTCCTGATTACAAGCATGTCACATTCAAGTGCTTTGCTGTTGGAAAGAATAGGAATCGTGGAGTACCCCAGGTTTCCTGGGGAAATCTTATTAAAGTCAAAATCGTGGATATTTAAGATATTTAATTTTGAATAAAATGTAGCATCACATTTGTTGACAACTATATCATAATTCACAGTGCTATCTTTACAGTTAGCTTGTTGATGATTCTGGATTTTCAGTCAAATGCTTGCTGTTTTGCTGTATATAAACCATACAAAATGCTTGAAATGGTTATTGCACTACTATGTGCATGACTTTAACACATGGTGATCTTGCTTTTGTGGGAAAAAAAAAGCATACCTGTCTCAGAAGGTAAAAAATAAAAATAAAAACCTAGCAAGGGGAACATAGCATTAGCACTTTTTTTTGGGGGGGGGGGGGGGGGGGGGGGGGTCAGATTTTGGTTTAATCAACTTGTCAAATGTGTTCAATAAACTTAAAAATTACTGCTTGCTATGGCGATATGACAATATAAATGTCGGTAAAGTGTAAATCGACTGAACCTTTTCTGTATCGTTTATATAGGCTATCGTCATGGGCAGAACATATTGACACGTTAGAGCGATAAAGAAACATGGATAAATGAGTAATAAGCAGCTTTCTGTGTGTGTGTACCCCAAGATAAAGATAATAATGCTAATAATAAAGAAAAAAACAATTTTTTTTTTAAATTGTTCTAAGGGCATACTCGCACTAGGCACAGCTGCCTTGTACTAAAGCCCAAGCGCGATTGTCCTTTCGCTAATAGACAGATATCACAGGATTATTACACAGGTTATTAATGGTGAAATTTGCAGCTTTACTTGCAAACTACATACCTGTTCATCAATAAGATGAGAACCAGACCCATTGTAAATCTAAATGTACTCAAATTACATTAATTGAAAAGTGTGATATCCAAGTAGTTATAAAGATATTTGCTGTCATAATGATAACAATAGCGCATACAAAAATAGTACATTAAATGCATGGTCCAGCACGGTTAGCGGTCACACTACATGTGTACCGCACACCATAATTTCGGGCCAGGGCATGGATAAACGAACCACACTGGACACGGTACAGAGCAGTCACACTGGACTGAAAGAACTGGACTTTGGGGGTCGATCGTGCTCAAGCATGGATCAGATCCTCTAGTGTGAGTATCCTACATCTAAGTGAATAGAAGATCGCACACCACAACTATAACCATAACAGCACAAAAAATGATGAATGATAAAAACAATGACAGCCAATCGGAATCATTTCTGCTTTAAAGAGCTTGAGCATTTAAAGTGACAGATGACACAGCTGCATTGTATACTTATAATACACGAATATAGTTATCTTATATAATTATCGTTCTTGGTGTAAACAGGCCTTAACAGTGTTACTTCACTGAATGGCCAATTTCACATGCATTTTGTGTATTTTCAAAATACAAAATACAGTATTTGTATTTAAATACATTTTCCCACACATTATTTTGTATTTTTATTTTAAATACATTTTGATGTATTTGTGCCCATCTCTGCCTGAATCCACATATAGCACACAAAGGTAATGTAATGAGATTCTGCTCTGAACAAAATGGACATGCCGTTGAATATTATATTTCTTTTTCTCTTCCAGAAGGCACTAAAATGACAGACAATGCATGTGCAATCATAACTGATGCTTTATCGATGCTATTCTTCATCAGCATTACCAAAAATATTTACAAATGTTCCATGATCACAATGAACTCATGCAACGTTCAAGTCAAAAAGGAATGACGTATTTAAGAGTGGAGTGTACATGAACGGCAGAACAAAGTCATAATAGATACACAGAGCATTAATTACAAACCCAATGTGCACCATTTGCTCTTTATTTTGTTACATTATCACTAAAGTGCTTTGTCAGGAAATGAAAAAAGGGGAAAGAAATATGAAATTGCCCAGTGTTGCTATTGTTAACAGAAAAGGAAAATAAAACTACAAAAAAAAAAAAGTATAAATAACTGAAATAAAACTGTAATAAAATATAAACTTTTTAAAAAATATCAGAAAAAAATATAAATGCTTTCAACTAATTGGAATAAGCTAAAATACTAAGATTACTAAAACTGAAATAAAATGAATATATATTATTTACTTTCATTAATAAACAAAAGAAAATAAAAACAAAAAAATAAAAGCTAATTCAAAATTCATAATTTAAGATATTTCCAGAAGGATCTGGACACAGCATTCATTTTTATTTGTTTTTAAAGATATATTTTTGGCATATTGTGCCAAAAATGCAGGTCGACAGGAAGTGAAGTGGGTGAGGGGGGGGGGGGGTATTTCCTAGTGATTATAACAATACTTTCAGAGATCACGTTCATCTTGCTGAAATTATTTTGACATGACTATAAATCAGCATAAATGCAAAAAAAACTAATATGTTAGTTGATGGCTGCTCTAAAGGATCTTTATATGTGGAAAAGTACGGCTGTGGCAGTCGGGAAACATCAAGCTAACAGTAACCAGAGCTGGAGCCCTGAGTTAAAAATAAAGATGAAGAGACCTGAGCCGCAGCTACCCAGACACGCTCACATAAACACACAAGTACAGCACCTCAGTGCATCTTACATTAAACAAAAAAGAACTAACATGTACTTGCTCTCTAAGGACTAAAAACAACCTCCTATGGTGACTGACAGCTTCATCTTTAGCACTCAGAAAGTGAGCATGGTGAACTATAGCACAGAGCAGAGCGCTACACACAAGGAGGGACACAAGGTTGTTTACTCACATGACTCCATGCAGCACGTTCTGTGGGTCGGGGTCAAAAAGCCGGTCAACATAATGGCGACTCGTGGCTGTGACTTCCTGCATTGTGACAAAAGACAGCACAAAGATGATTCAGCAAACTCATCCCATCTGAGGCATCAAAACACCTTCAGTCGCGCCCCATAGTCTCCTCCCTGGCTCACAGGGTCACAATGCTTTGGTCTGTTTACCCTTACAGTTGCCAGCTGTTGGTGGAAGTCTCTAGAAGGAGAGCAGAGACCTGCTTCCCATCTCCTCAAACACTGCAACTCGCTTGTACAGGCAGAGATGGCAATTTCAGGCCAGGGAAAAGTGGGAATGACATCCCCCCCAAACATACCAAAGCATCTATGCAATCATTTGGCACAACTATAAATGTCATTTCATGCTTCAAAACATCACATCGCACCATACATGAACACATGAATTTCACTGTACCAACCTAACCTGTTCTGGCACAAATGAGTTTCCAACAGACTTCAACAATGAATCTGAATGATTTGGTATAATTAAAAAAAAATACTGTATTACATCTGTATGATTACCCAGCCCTAAAGAAATATTCAGTCAGTTTAGACATAATTACTTGTAGGGCTGCAAAACGATTAATTGCGATTAATGGCATTCAAAATAAAAGTTTATGTTTACATACTATATGCGTGTGTACTGTGTATATTTACTATGTATAAATACACACACACACATATAAGTATATTAATAATAATAATTTTTATTTATATAGCGCCTTTCCAGAGCTCAAGGACACTTTATGATAAACATCAAATATGTGAAGATAACATAAAACAATAATACAGAGGATAATGTCAAATTATATAAAATATAATATTTTTTATATAAATCTAACATATTTTTCCTTAATATATACATGTATGTGTGTGTATTTATATATACATAATACATATACACAGTACACACATGTATAGTATGTAAACATACTTATTTTGAACAAACCTTTATTTTGAATGCCATAATCGTGAATAATTGCTTTGCAGCCCTAATTACTTGGATAAAGAATTAAATGAATCAAGTTTCTTCACATATTCTTGCAACATGACTAATTAACATTTCTTTGACATGAAATAAGATCTCTATGCAAAGCAGTGCTAAACTCATCTAGTTTCATTGGTTATTCTTACTAGTTGTATACTAACAGATGCAAGCTTAGAGACAAGAACAGCTATATAGCTATACATATAAATAAATATACACACACACACACCATCCTTTCATCTTTTCCCTACAAAAAAGCATCATGTTTATGTTTTTTTCCTAGACTACCATTTTAAGTACTACGTGAATACCGGGACAGATGAGCTTGATAATGATCCAGTAACACGCTATACAACAACATCTGCCAGCATCACTGCACCTGGGCTCCACCACAGTGAGGGCAGATCAACATGTGTCAAAACACACAGGACAGAACTACAAGGCTGTCAAAAGGGGGGCGTTACCACCACATTAGCCCATCAGATCATCATTTAACAGCTTCATCAGAGAATATCAAGCAGGTTTGATTTTGTTTTCGGAGCCCCAGCTCTAAATATAGACTGGAAACTAAATATAACTTTGATTTGACAGCTCTGAGCACATCCAGATCTAATGTTGACCACATAAACACACAGCCAGCCATCAAAAACCACATCGCTTAATTTAAGATCAATCGCTAAAGTGTATCTAACGTGTCTAGTGTAGATCTAAATGATCCTGAAGTGAAAATGTGAGGTTTTAATGGGTATGATCAAGACTTACAGATAACACGCTGATGCGTAAAGGGGCCTCCAGCAGGCACGCCATCATTCACTCAGCGGAACATTCACAGCGGCACTTTCCACAAAACACAGCTCAGTCAACGGAGTATTTACAGCAGCACTTTCTCCACAAGCCTGATAAAGCAGAACATGCAGAGCAGCACTTTCCACACCTTATTTGCTTTGTATTTTTAAATAAACCAATTAAAATAATGTAAAATTAAAGCAATACATAATTTAAATAAAAATAACTATTTGTCATTACTCACCTATTAATCATTATATATTACTTAGTTTTAAATTAAAGAATTGAGAAAAACGAGACGCATTCTCAAATCTTTCTTAAAGCAGACATTTGTTCACTAAAACACTTTGACCCCCCCATTAATGAATTTCAAATAGTGGTACTTGAAATAAAAATCATTCGACATTTTAACTGAATGAAGAAATCGTTTGTTTATTAATCATAAGGGATTCGATTGGTCCTCCCCGAATATCGCTGAGAAAATAACACGCGCCACGTGACAAAGCATACCGCAATTGGCTGCACTTTCTCTTGCAAAGTTCTCTTCACTGTTTGCAAAATGTATTACAACATCAGCACAACAATACTGGTATGGATATGAATAACAATACAAAGAAAAGAAAAAGTAAAAACAATGCATTTAACAGAAGAAAATTGTGAGTATTAAAAATAATTTTGCATTGCTGTTCATTATACATTATATACATTCCACATACCGTTAACGTGCATACCGAATTCTGATCAGTCTTTAAATCAAAGCTTGCATTATTATTATTTTAAAAATGAAGAACGAATATAAATGAAGGAAAGTGTGGATGAAGAATAAAAAATATATTTAATGCGCTGGTCACATGGCCGTTCTGCGCATGTACAGAGTAGCATGTGAGTTCAGGGAGGCAAAAGCAGCAGCTGGAAGAATTATATCAAATATGTAAAGGTCGATTATCTGTGCGATGGGTAACGCGATTTGTCGTCTTTGAGCGTAAGACTGTGGATTGGAGATATAAGGATGAAGGTGGCAGTAGAAGGCTGTTGTCACGGAGAGCTGGATAAGATCTATGAGAGCATCAGTTACCTGGAGAATAAAGAAGGTGTGAAGGTGGATCTGCTGCTGTGCTGCGGAGACTTCCAGGCTGTCAGAAATGAAGGAGACATGAAGTGCATGGCGGTGCCTGCCAAGTACAGACACATGCAAACTTTCTACAAGTAAGCAAACACCCGGTATTATTCAGTAGATACATGTTTCATTAAACAATAAGAGTAATTTACTGTATTACAGAGAATTATTTAAAGTCAGTGGATAAAGCACATTTTAGTATTTTTGGGTGAATTTTAAGTAACCGTTGCGTTGGTATTGGTCGACCATCGTTTCTCATGTCATGTCCATCGGTTTTCCAAGGTACTACTCGGGTGAGAAAAAGGCTCCTGTCCTGACGATTTTCATTGGGGGAAACCACGAGGCGTCAAACCATCTGCAGGAGCTTCCATATGGAGGCTGGGTGGCCCCCAACATCTATTACCTGGGTGAGATCTTTGACTTTGAGATCTTTCTCTTACTCACAAATGCAAACTTTATTACTTTATGTAGTAAGAGTAATAAATATAGAACTAAATTAGTGGTTTAATGTTGCATGCTCAGACTTTTATGGTTTTCTTAATAGCACTTTACTTAAATAGCAGTTCTCAATAGATTTGATGTTCCTCATTCCTCAGGTTACGCTGGCGTTGTTCGCTTTAAAGGTGTACGGATCGGTGGTCTTTCAGGAATATTTAAATCCCACGATTACAAGAGAGGTGACTTTTAACAATTTCAAATCCGTTGTGTTATAAGAGCCAAAAATGACATTTCTGAACTTTTTTGAATGCAATTTCAGGACACTTTGAGTTCCCACCATACAGCTCAGAATCTTTGCGCAGCGTGTACCACATAAGGAACATTGATGTCTTCAAACTTAAACAGGTGACATCCTTAAATCCAGTAATTTTAGATTTCAAAAAAATCTATTCAAGAGGAAAAAAGTGATCAAAATATAATTTACAGTTTAATTCATAAAAAGATGGAAATAATATTTGGCTATCCATGTATAATATCTAACCTAACTCCTCTAGATCAAGATGCCCATTGACATCTTCATGACGCACGATTGGCCACGAGGCATTTATCACTACGGCAACACAAACCAGCTTCTCCGCCAGAAGAAGTTCCTCAGACAGGAAGTAGAGAGTGGTACCTTGGGCAGCCCTGCTGCTGCAGAGCTTCTAGACCACCTGCAGCCCACCTACTGGTTTTCAGCTCACCTGCACGTGAAGTTTGCTGCACTGATGCAGCACGAGGTGGGTCTTTTTGGGTATATATACAAATTGAGAGATATAAACCTATATATCATCACAATCTCCAGTTTATTATTCATTGTAAATAACAACAGGCTATTTATCATAACAGGCTAAAAATAGTGCTGCCCCAAAGATCACCAAGTTTCTCTCACTTGACAAGTGTCTTCCACATAGAGACTTTCTTCAGGTAATTATTCTGCTGTTTCCATCAACAAGCGTGTTTCAAGCTTTTCCAGTAGTATCCAATTAGTATCCACAAATATTGTGAGACCCAAGTAGTAGATCTAGTCATTGTGAGTGAATGAATGTTTTGATTTTGCAGATTGTGGAGGTAGTAGACCGACCGGGCTCCTCTGAACACCTTGAGTATGATCCAGAATGGCTGACAATCTTGAAAGCAACAGACAGCCTTCAGAAACCATCCTGCAATTTCTGGAACCCCCCACAAGACAACAGACTACATACTCGGTACAGATTATGTTACAATGATTACATTTTCATGCACATCATTTTACGATTACTTCTTAAAGGGATAGTTCACCCAAAAATGAAAATTGTCATTAATTACTCATCCTCAAGTCGTTCCAAACCTGTAAGGCCTTCGTTCATCTTCAGAACACAAATTAAGATATTTTTGATGAAATCCAAGCTTTCTGACCCTCCATAGATGGCAAGGGAACTACCACGTTCAAGGCCTGGAAAGGTAGTAAGGACATTGTTAAAATACTCCATGTGACATCAGTGGTTCAACCGTAACTTTACAAACCTACAAGAAAACTTTGTGTGTGCAAAGAAAACAAAAATAATGATTTTATTCAACGATTTTTTCTTTTTCGGCTCAGTCTGCCCCCATTCATGAGAGTACCACACGGTACTCTTGTGAATGGTGGCGGTCTGACCCGGAAGAGAAGAAATCATTGAACAAAGTCGTTATTTTTTTTTTTTCTTTTCATAAAATCTAAATTAACCACTGATGGACAATGGACTATTTTAACAATGTCCCTACTATGTTTCTGGGCCTTGAACGTGGTTGTTCCCTTGCTGTCTATGTAGATTCAGAAAGCTCTCAGATTTCAACAAAAAATATCTTAATTTGTGTTCCAAAGATGATCAAAGGTCTTGTGGGTTTGGAACGACACGACAATTTTCATTTCTGGGTGAACTATCCCTTTAAGCCTTATTGTATTGGCACTTTTCAGTAATTAGCATATTCCCAATAAGTTCTGTTCTGTTCCTGCTATTATCCTGTGGGATTTTTGGAGATTCTCTTTGATGGGTTGAATTGTCATAGCTGTCCAGGGCTCGCAAAATTTCAAAATCCCTGGTAGCCCTTCGGGCAGGTACTCTTCAGATTTTGGTAGCCCGAAAATGAATTTAAGTAGCCCAAAAAAAAAAAAAAATAATAAAAAAAAAAAAAAAAAAAAATATATATATATATATATATATATATATATATATATATATATATATATATATATATATATATATATATATATATATATATATATATATATATATATATATATATATATATATATATATATATATATATATAAAAATAAATTTTTTAAATCTAGAAAATCAGATAGGAGTCTAAATGTCAATAAAAAATATTTTCAATACACAAATATCAACAAATATGAATTTATGACCCATTTTAAAAATTCTTTTAACAAGTAAAATGAACACCGTATGAGCGGGGTTGGACAATGTCTATGGTAACAAAGTATTAAGCCATAAAATTACATGATTTACAGTTCAGATACAGGTTTCACAAAAACAAATCTTATACAACAGCATTTCAGCCTTTAGACCACTTTTATGAAAAGGGATAAATCAAGAATATAAATTATTATATTAATTTAAAACAAATAAATATTACACTTAATTGTTTAGATTTTTTAGAAGGCCCATTAACTTCTTTCTCATTTACAATACTATGTGCTTGCTGCTTAAAAACATGGGTCGATATTTGCATTGATCTGACCATAAGCAGCAAGAAAGGCTTATTGGAAATGAAAATTCATTCTTTATAGGAGCGGCTTAATATAGCGGTTATTTCTGTCAGGGAAATTCCCTGTTAGCAATTGTACACAAAGCAGCACCGTCCACGCTGATAAATGCTGCTTTATCTGGAATTATATGTAAGATGAAATGAAAATGCCACCAACACGTTTCTGAAGATAGTCGGTTCCCTTCAGATACACACAAAGACATCCGTGCCTTGCTTTGACATGTACAGCGCTCATATTTATTCAATTACATCATTGCCTTTTGAAGTTTAATCCAGCTGTATCGCGATTCTTGTCTTTCCATCCCCAACTGTAAGACCTCTTGAAATTATAGTTAAGACATTTCTTATACCATTTAACATATTTAAAACTTTTTTTGGCCTTAAGTTTGATGCAAATAAATGGAAGAGTTTTTAAGGACCCGTGGGAGCCCTGTATTTAAGGTAGCCCGTCGGGCAGGGCAGAGATACATTTCGGTAGCCCGACTGGAAAACGCAATAGCCCCGGGACGTCGGGCTAGCGATTTTGCGAGCCCGTGTCCCTCATAATTCTCATTGTTACTGTTCATAATTAATGTTTTTTTTAATGTGTAACTGGATATTTTCAAAAAGGTGTTTTCAAGACACAGTTTTTGATAGGAGTCTCTTATGCTCACCAAGACTTTTTTTGTTTGATCATAAATACAATAAAACTACAAAATTGACATATTACAGTTTAAAAATAACTGTTTTCTTACAATATATTTTAAAATGTAATTTATTCCTGCTATGGCAAAGCTGAATATCAGCAGCCATTACTCCAGTCTTCAGTGTCACATGATCCTTCAGAAATCTTTGTAACATGCTGATTTGCTATTCAAGAAACATTTCTCCTTATTATCAATGTTGAAATCAGTTGTACTGCTTAATATTTCGGCGAAAATATAATTATTTTTTTTTTTCAGAATTCTTTGAATAGAAAGTTCAAATGAACACCATGCATTTGAAATATAAATATTTTATGACATTATAAATGTCTTTACTGCTAAAAATGCATGTTGCTGAATACAGTTTTTTTATGCTGACTCCAAACTTTTGAACAGTAGTGTAATATCAGAATTATTATGGAAATAATAAATTAAGAAATTGGCTTCAAATTCTACCTTTAATCAGAAAACAAACATAGTCAATATCTTGGACACTAATTAATTTGTAAGTGTTCAGACATCCTGTTCCTCTGCTTCTTTCAGGTGGGATTTCAGTGCATCAGAAGAAGCTATGATGGAGGTCGTGAGTGATTTGAGCGGTGACCTTTGCATCCCTGAAAATTTCAGCCTGACGGTGCCCGCTTATGACCCCAGCCGCCCTCAACCCAATGCCCACCCGCTCTACTCCACCAACCCCCAAACCACAGAGCTGTGTGCCACCCTCGGCCTGACAGACATCTACATCCTGGCTGGGCAGAGTGGGCAGGCTTACGGAGAGGAGGCCGCCACAGGTGCGACTGAAGAAGAGGAGGACGAGGACAGCACAGGGAGCGTAGACGAACCCAGTGAGTACCCCACCGACACTTCCGGCCTCTCTAGATCCTATAATCCTGATGAAATCACCATTGAGGACGAATGGGAGGAGGAAGAGGATGAGGGAGTAGAATGTGGCGAGGAGAAAGGGACAGATGCAGTGGTTCCAGAAGGGCAGGTAGGGAGCCAGGAGAGCGATAGAGACAGCAGTCCCCAACGAGAGACGGCTAATAGACTGATCTTACCTCCCCCATGTACCACACCAGAATCGGAGGCTCCACTACGCTCCTTGCAGCCTCTTTCTCTTCCTCCTCCTTCAGCATCCCTCTTTCAGGGCAGCTCAGAAGAGGAAGGGGGCCTCACACCAGCCAGGGTCCCCAAACGCACCAGCGGGGAGACGACACAGGGGTCAGCAAGTCACACAGGCGGCACACCTCAAATCAAACGGAGAAACCAGAGTATCTACACAGCAGTAGAAGATGAAAAGAGTGAGGGCTAGATAAATGCAATTATATTTTTTGATCAGCAAATTACTACCAAGTATGATCTGCTGGATAGTTTGAGTTGGAAGAGTTGAATGGGTTACTATACTGATTTAATCTGCTTGTTAACTATTGTTTTTAAAGAACAGGATTTTTTTATGAGTGTGAGGAATTAAAGAAACTATTCAAAAATGTCAATTTTTTTTGGCCAATTTCATGTCTGTAAAGTAACACCACAAACATGAATTTTTATCTTGTATTTGTCATTTATTTTCCTTTGTGATGAGTTTTAATGATCTGATTCTTTCTAGTTTTTAGCCAAATATATCACATCACACTCATTAGTCTATTCTGTCTTGACTATAATTTTTTTGTAGCTTTGTGGTGACTGACTTGGCTTTACCATTCTATTGTAAATACATCAAGTCTAAATAATATATGATCCTGATGTCTTTTTTTTTTTGTTGCATATTTCATCTTTCATAAAAAAGGCTATAACATGCTCCATGCCTACTGCAACTTTCCTTTTTGGCTAACCAGTGTCGCTGAGATGTTGGCATCATGCTGGTTAATTTCGACAAAAAGCTAAACCTTCTTGCCATTGTGGTTTGAATAAATGCAGAAAATGGGCTCTGTGACAAAAGTTTATGATACTTACACATTCATGACGATAATCTTCATTTGTGAAAAATTTTATTCGATTGTGAAAACACATTTATATGAATTTTGAAGCATAAATGCTATTCCTAGAAGTAAAAAGCTAATGTTAAGGAATAAACAGACTACAGATTTAATCTTTATTTACATATATTTGTATTAGAACAGTTTGAAAGAATGTGAGAGTAAACAAGGCTGTAAAAGTGGACAAGTAGATAAGTTTTCTTGTTCAGTGTGATGTTTAATGTCCCTGACAACCTCTGTAGTGCCATATAGTAGCAACTACCATTTTCAAGAAATCATGTGTAGGATATTACTGATGTATTTATGTCATAAATAATAAAATATTTAACCACAAACTTTAAGGCATTTAGCTAAAACCCATTAACTTGTGAACAGTGGATTAGGAAGTGCAAAAATGCTCACTTGTTTCTGGGTTCTCCTGCAGCACTCTATATTAGAGATTAAAGGATTAGTTCACTTTCAAATGAAAATTTCCTGATAATTTGGCCCCCGTGTCATCCAAGATGTTTATGCATTTCTTTCTTCAGTCGAAAAGAAATTAAGGATTTTTGATGAAAACATTCCAGGAATCTTCATATAGTGCAGTTCAATGGACTCCAAATGGTTGAAGGTCAAAATGACAGTTTAAGTGCAGCTTCAAAGGGCTATGAACGATACCAGACGATGAATAAGGGTCTTATCTAGCAAAACGATCGGTCATTTAAAAAAAATACAATGTATATGCTTTAAATTTCTTTATTCCGATCTCAAATCATTCCAGTCATGCCCTGCTCCACGCAAATCTGGAGTTTTCCCAGATCCAGTTCAAACTAACCAATGGAATGCTGCTGTAGTTTTAGCAATCTTGAAAATTGTCAAATGACACTTCTTAATGACTTTTCAAGTTGGATGTTTGACCTCGAGTGCCTTTCCGGTTATAGGAGGAGGGAGGACTTCCGAAGATCTGTAGCTATGTGGAATGC